>NW_003303731.1:459699-572675 GCF_000142945.1 Phytophthora infestans T30-4
ATATAAGTAGTTACAAGTTCCAGTTTGTCCCGGTGCAAGGGCAGAACTGGGTCTCAGGTCCGCCCGAACGATCGTTTACTATCCTAGTAGACGTATGTTGTGGGAACGTCCTAACTACATTTGTAGCTAGAGTTCACGTGGGAATTCCAACACCACAACTGGTGCCGGGACCCGCGAACAGATTGTGATCATTGTGAGCTGTTTGTATGGCCTTCCAGTTTACGAGCTACCAAGAGAAGAAGAACAAGAAAAAGACAAGAAACATGGCGAAAGGACAACCGACGGTACCAGTTACGCCTGCCAAGTCTGGCGGGGCTCGCAACGAGAGTTCAAGCCCGGCTGCGCGCTTTGCAGCCGCCACCGAGCTTTCAGTGAGCTTCGACGACAAAGCGGACATCGGTCCTGACGCCCACGATTATGAAGATTACGAAGACAAGACGCCGGCTCCAGAGCCAGGCGCAGCGACGCCGGAGACGGCCACGCTATCATCGGGGCTGAGCGGGGCGACCAGGTCTCTTTCGAGGAACCTCGCCGACGAGCTCGATGATGTTGCGGGACCGGAACCCGCCTACGAAGATTATGACGATGGGACCGAAGGTTCTAAACCTTCGGTGGCGAGTGCAAAGCATTCACTGCTGAAGGCACCTCGCTCACTTATCAACGGTGATACACCAGCTGCCAAGCGCGTTTTCGACCGCGTAGAAGCGCTGATGCAGAAGGATGAGTGGATGCAGCTGTTCAAGCCCATCCCCAAGAAAAAAGCCGACTGGCCTGCGCTTGAGCAGGAACTTCAATACCCAGTCAACTCGGTTTCGACTAGCCAAGTTGCCGAGGATTCAGTTTCGCTACTGTTGTCGCTGGGCTTCGAGAACGAGACGTACCCATCGACGATATCGCTCCAAGATTGGAGTCCACATGAAGCCGGAGCTGCTCTCCATAAATGGAAGAAGAAGCTTCGGAAGGCGTTTGGCGCTGTTGGCATCAACGCCGGAAAGCAGCCTGTGAGTCGACAGATCTTTCAGGATGAAGATCCGTCCACGATTCCACTGCCGCCAACACCCCAACGACTCGCTCGTACTCCTCCGACCAAGCGTGGAGCTGAGCGTGGTGCCTTTGGCACTACCGAAGCTTCACCGTACTTTCAAGACTCGCACATGGTTACGCCATGTTCGGTGAGCCGTATGCAACGTATTTACGCTGGTAACGAGGGTTCGTTCGGTCGCCGAGGCGGTGCGCGAGCTCCCAAAGATGGTGCCGGACGTCGTCAAGTCGACAGCGATGATTCGTCCAGTGACGATGACATTTTGGTGCGTACATTCGACGAGGAAGATCCTCAAGTCGAGTTGATGCGTCAGATGAATGAGATGGCGACGCTGAACGACGTGGACCCGACACCGAGGATTGAAATGGCGTCGCACCGACCATTGGATCGCATCACGCCGTTCTCAGGATCTCGCAACAAGAGCGAGAACTGTATGCAGTGGCTCCGTGGGTTCGTCTATGAAATGACTGGAACCCACACAGATGCCGACAAATGGTGCATTCCATTTGAGCTAAGTCTCCGGGACGGAGCCATTCATTGGTTCCGTCCACTTCCGAAGAAGACGAAGCGCAAGTGGAAGCTGTTGAAGGACGCGTTCATCCGCTACTACTGCTCGCAGTTCACTCAGACGGCACTGTCACGTTACTACTCCGCCAAGCGGGAACGTAATGAACATCTGTGCGACTACATAAACAGGCTGAATGGCTACGCTCGGACCGCCCGTTTACACTTCGAGAAGAGTGGTCGCGACGCGAAGGAACACGTACAGCAGTTCCTGGCAACATGCGATGATGACAAGCTAGCGGAGAGTCTCTACCACGCTCGAGTCGCCGACATTCACGAGCTCGAAGAGATCATCGAAGATGTTCTCAAGGGCAAGGAGAGAATGGCCAAGCGTGACAGTGAGTACCGATACTCCAAGAGCCGTGACGCGCGACGCGACGATGGGTACGCCCGCAACAATCGGCGTGATGACCGTCGCCGCGATGAGCCGCAACAAACCAAGCGTGACACTCATTGAAGCCACAGATTGGTGATTCCGTCAACTATGGTCGACGAAATACTTCATAACTGTCACAACTCGATCGAAGGAGGGCATCAAGGCATCGTCAGAACTTATCACCGAGTCAAGGCCGACTACTACTGGATTGGTCTTTACGCCGACGTGGTGAAACATGTTAGGGCCTGCGAGGACTGCAATACCAGTAAGGGCAAGCCACATTTGAGAGGTTACTCGCCGGGAAATGTGGTGTCAGACCATCCATTCCAAGTCGTGTCAATAGATTTCGTGATTCCCCTTCCTCGAACTCAGCGGGGCAATACTGCACTGCTGCTGTTCCAGGACCACTTCACGGGATTCGTTATCGCTAAGGCTATGAATGACACCGGGGCACTCGAAGTGGCCAAGGTATTTGAGGAATGCGTCTTCAGGCAGTTCGGGGCTCCGTCTCTGATACGGCACGACCGAGATCCAAGGTTTATGAGTGAGGTATTTCAAAAGTTCTCCGAGATGATGCAGTCGCGATCAAGAGCTACGCTGAGTTACCGACCACAAGCCAACGGTCAACAAGAGAGGTCAGTCAAGACAATGGTTCAGACTATACGGGTCTACGTGGACGGCCCACTTCAAGCCGACTGGGATGACATCGCCGAGAAGATGGTACACGCTATCAACAACTCAAGAGATTCGACTCGGCGAGAAACCATTTTCTATCTGGTACATTGTTGGGACGCAAAGTCTACACTCAAGGCTATGACGAGTTCAATACGACGTGGACAGGGACGCCCAGTCAACTCGGCGGACGCAGTCGAGTGGCGCCGAAAAGCGAACAGACAGCGAGAAGTGGCACTTCGATTAGCAGCTGAGTTCCAAGTGCGAGAGAAAGCACGACGAGCTAGAGAACACAACGAAGCGTTGAGCAAGAAGGAGAAAAGATTAATTCCCAACACAGCAGATGACGAAGATGGAGTTGCAGAACCAGGCGATGAATCCACCAAATCCTTGTTCAAAGAAGGAGATCAAGTCTGGTTGTTTATGGAGCGAGTCAAGTCGGGCCTGACCAAGAAGTTAGCCCACCAATGGCATGGACCATTCAGGGTGAAGAAGAAGGTGGAAGAATTCGCCTATGATTTGGAGTTACCCGACAAGAGTGGATATAGGTTCTACCCAGTGGTCCATGTATCACGTCTGAAGGCAGTCACCGAACTCGGCGGAAGACCAAAGACGAGGCTAATCGCCGACCTCGAAGAGACTCAGCGATTTGACTTTGACGAAGAGCTACTGCCTGAAGACAGCTGGGAGCCAGACACAAGTACGAACCAGTATGAAGTCGAAGCAATTCTCGACGATGAGCTACCATTATCCACGAGTACGTCACGATCACAACGGAAGTTTAAAGTTAAGAGGGTCGACTACGATGAGCCTACTTGGGAACCACTGTCGAATTTGTCATGTGGAGGTCTCCTGTTTGACTATCTACAACAGAAGAAGCGTGAAAACCGTCTGCAAATGGTGCAAGTTGCAGATGAGGATTAACAGCTATTGCACCAAAAGTTACACCAACTCAGCGGACGACACAGGCCGAGTTGAGATGGAATGCTACTGTGTCGAAATTACATATACTGAATAATTACGAAATGAAGTCCTGAACGATACCTACGGGACGCCCAGTCGAAAGAAGAAAACTAAAAAGTTGGCGATCCGGACTCCAAGTGAGTTGAACCCGACGGAGACAACTGGGAAGAGCTCAGCGGACTCGACGATTGGAGGCGTGGCGTCGTAGCAGACGTCATCCCTTGGAAAACCGCGGAAGGAGATGCAACATTCGCAGCCGTGGCAAGAAGTATCATCGCCGAGCTAGCCAACGAAGCTGACGCCGAACCAGGAGGAAGAAGAACCGGTGCCTCGGAACCCGACTCGGCTGAAGTGGGTTGAGGCGGATCCGTTCCTCTGGGGAGTGGAGTGCCGAACAGAGACATACTTGGAGACGCGCCTCGAAGTTTGGGAGAACTCAACCCGTCGTCCGCCGAGTCGTCATCAGACCCACTCTCGTCATCCGAGCCGAGCTCACCGATTGAAGACCCAGTGAAGATGTGGATGCCTTGACGATTCAGCCGAGTTGGAGCACCCGGAGCATAGGCAGGAGGCGCTTGTTCGGCAAGATCGAAGTCTTCTTCAATCGCGTCGTCAACAACCTGAGGATCCATACCGCGCGGAGCGAAAACCAAGAAGTCCACGTTCCGAGCGCGGAAGCAGGTGTTATACGGGTGGACCGCCGGGTCAGTTAGCCACCAAGCTCGCCAGGGCTCGGCTAGATCCACATCGCGAGCACATTGGACCCAGTCGCTCCCGGAGGGAACCCACGAAAGGTTAGCGGGAGAGTAATGGGGGACGGACGGATCGAAAAAAACCTCTGCGTCCACCAGAGGAGCAGGTTCATCGCCGAGCTTCTGAGTGACCGCCGAGTAAAGCTGGTCGTAGACAGCGACAACCAAAGATCGCAGGGTATCACTACGACGTTTGCGTTCGCGCTTGTACACCAGCCACAGCTCATACACCTCAGCAAGCTGAGCGGGCGTGGCGGCCGGATTGACGTCAGGATGGAGACCAATCAACACACTTGACTCGACGATCCAATGACGACGCTCATAGAGATCTACAAAATAACGGGTCATTTGGCCATCTGTCTGGATGGGCCTCCCCGCCGAGTCCAAGAGACTGTCGCCACGAAGCTTCACCCACATATCTCCAAGAACTTGCATCAAAGTTCGAGGTCGGGTCTGAGAAGCCAAACACCGCCGAGCTTCCTCCAGTATCGACGGAGAAAAGAAGAAAGGAAGCTCAGGGAGCATCCGCCGAAGACGCTGACAAGGATGGCTCGGATCGAAAACGGCCATGAAAGCTCGAATGCCGCCAAGAGAACACGGCGTGGGTGGCACACGACTCTTGCCTCCTACGAGCTCCATCTGCACCCCTCCGCTCAGTGTATCCAATAACGCATTCCAACAACGAGCTGAGCCGAAATGCATAAATGGCACTTCGCGGAGTTGCGCCATGTGAAGAGTCAAGCGGCAATCCTTGGAAACCGCTTGCGAGGCTCGGGTCCGTAACGTCGCCAGCGGGAGTGTAAGAGCGCTGGGTAGTGTGACCAAAGCCGGACGTGATGCAGTCGAACTTGGCTGAGGAAGAATCGACACTACAGAGAGCATACTTGGCGAAGGAGCAGCCGGAATGGATTGAGCAGGAGCCGTATCAGGAGCTGACGGAGGCTGCCGATGCTTGTGGCGCCGGTGCGTCTTATGGTGCTTCTTGTGTTTCTTATGCTTCTTGGGCCGCTTCGACCGGTGACCGGTAGGACTCGACGAAGCACGACGCTTGCGACGCTGCTTCTTCCCCGAAGCCGACGCAGAGGTAGAGCTCATCCCATCACCAGAATCCTTCGAGGAATGCCGCGGGGAGTGGCGATTACTCGGCGGCAAGGACTCATCACTCATCTCATCGTCAGAGCCGAAGATTGCCGCATAAAGGGTTCTCGCTTTAGCAGAACGACGAGCATCTTCGGCCGCTGAGTCGGAACCTGAAGCACTGCCAGCCGAGTTCTCGGATAAAGAAATTGGATCCAAGAGCGACCCAGCGGCAGGATTCGTCGAGCCGGTAAACAGTGCAGAACCGTCGCCAGGCCCTAACACCTCGTCGTCAGACGCGTCAAGGTCCTCAAGCAGCTGAGCAGTCACAGTGCGGGCAGTCGCAGCAGATCTCCGGATGGGGCGCCCAGACGGGGACGTCAACACTGCCGAGCTCGTAGGGAGAGACGGCCTGAGGACACTCACGACCGGAGTCACTAGGTCAGTCGGCGTAGTGGATACGCTCAGACCCCGAGAAGGAGAGACGTGAGAGGATCGGCCAGAAGACGACTGGGAGCGCCCAACCACCGTTGACACGACGCTGAGCGGTGCACTCGACTGGGGCAACCCAGCGGAGATGGGCGAAGTCGAGCCTGGGGCACAAACGCTCGTAGCCGGGACAGGCAGCGAAGCCACGACATCGGATGAAGATACCGGCGGTGGGCAAGTAGCCGCGACTGACGAAGTCACCGGAGGACCGGAAGACGAAGAACCCGCCGAAGTCGTCGAAGCAACCGCAGGAACGGTGTCGGCGGGCGGCTCAGACAACTCAAACTCGAATTCAGCTTCGCTCGAAGCATCATCGTCGTCTTCAGAGCGAGCAGAGACAGCGGGTTGGGTAGCAGAACTCAACTGAAGGTGATGAACCTTCTTCCGCCGAGTCTGACGACGGGCCTTTCCAGAGCGGGGCCTTCCTCCATCGGATACAGTAGCTTGAGGAGAACTTGAGTGTAAAAGGGCACTGATAGCCTCGTGTCCATCCTCCCCGGGAAGTGGACAAGCGTACGGCTGAGGCGGATGCGGCGCCGGTGAACGATGACGAGGACCTGCAGCAGTGGGAGACTTGGGGTTGGCATAGCGTCGAAGCCGCTGAGTCGAAGTCAAGTTTGCCAAAGGCGTACGGTGAACCTGGGCGAGGGTCGGCTCGGGCTGGCTCGTAGCCGCCGCTGAGCTGACTGGAGTCGCAGCCGAGTCTGCCAATGAAGTCACAGAAGACGCTTGACTAGCTGGGGGGGGCACACTAGGACCAATAGCGGAACTCGCCACTGGAGCATCTCGGCGAGGGTGGACAATCAACTCCAACCGCCGAGTTTCACCGGCTGGAATGTGAAGAATCTCAGGGAAGCGAGACTCCAAGACACGGCATAGCCGAGCGTTAAGGAGAAGGTCGGAAGGATCAAGTCCAGGAGCCGGCAAGCCACCGCCAGCAGCAGCAGCCATGTGAGGGTCGTGCATCGGAATAACGCCATTCCGACGGATGAGCCGCTTCTGTCGCAAGATCACCGCCCGCTGCTCAGCGATCACCGACTGAGCGTGCCGCAAAGGTTAAGTGCCGGTGGAGCTGTACAACCGTACCGACTCCTGCAGCTGCTCGAACTGCTTGGAAGCAATGCCCTGAAGGGTGACGAACGCTGCATCCCTCTCGGAAATGAATCGGAGAAGGACGTCGATCTCAGCGTCTCGATCCAAGGCTTGCTGATGATGGAGCTGAGCTTGACCCAACGCAGCGTCAACCTTGCTCTGCTCAGCTGCGATAGCCCGAGCAAGTTTTGCCTCACTCAGAGCTACAGCCTTTTGTAGTGAAGCGAGGAGATTGGCCGACTGCGCGGCAGCAGCCTCTAATCGGGACACCTGCTGTCGTGCCGATGAGAGCTGAGTAGACAAGTCGACGTTGCTGAGAGCAAGAGAGTCCAGTCGCCGAGTCAGTGCGCGGTTCTCCTCCTGAACAGCTTGATTGGTAGCTCGGAGATCGCCAATGATATGTGGATAATCAAGAGCGGCGTAGTTGCCTTTCAAGATATCCAACAGTTCCCCCGCGGAAGCAGCATGCAAGATCGCTCGCCGCTGCGCGGGATCGGAAGGCTCCACGGAACGAGTAAATCCGTAGGCCATGAGCCTCGCCAGGAAGGTCAATTCTTCTCGGCGCTCGTACCCTTGCTCGTTAACTCTGGCCATGAGGGAGTCAAGACTCACTGGAGCAGCCGAGCTTGGCTGACTGGTGGCGCCCGAAGTGGTGTCGTCCGGCAAGCTCGGTGGACCAGGAGGACGCACGCGAGAAGACCCCGCCGACTCCGCGTCAGACTCATGGGAAGTTGTCAGGTCGACCAATCCAGCTTCAGGCCGGTCGCTGACCCCACGAGTGCCGACGGGTCGAGGAATCGACTCAGCTGGCGCGCCCTCACCTCGATGAGGAGTTGAAGGAGAATGGTGGCGCCGCGAGTTGTGCTGGAATAGCATGCGAAGAGTAAGGAGCTGCCAAGTGAGTGACAGCGGAAGCAACGAACGTACCGAAGAAGGTGGTGGAGAGCCGCGAGACGTCATCAGCCGAGTACGGACCAACGGTGGCAGAACCAAATGATGGATTAAGACACTCACCAGCTCGGCTCGTATCATAACCGGGGCAGTTGTGGTATTCGACCACACGCCAACCTACTTTAGGTCAAGAATCGGCTCGGTCTGATAACCCAGAGCTTAGGAACAAAGGAT
Source organism: Phytophthora infestans T30-4 (assembly GCF_000142945.1). Lineage (NCBI taxonomy): Eukaryota > Oomycota > Peronosporomycetes > Peronosporales > Peronosporaceae > Phytophthora > Phytophthora infestans. Next base: position 467,852 of record NW_003303731.1, read on the forward strand.
CACGGTAAATACTCGGCGATCTGTCCGGATATGCTATCCGGATAGCCGCTGAGCTCAACGGTCGCCGGAACTCGGCTGAAGGGTCGGTAGAGATCCGAAACGACTACATTTCACTAGATATTTGTATGAGAAGCATAGGATTAAATAGGGGCAGCCGAAAGGGCTCCCAGAAGATAACAGAGCAGAATTTTCCTAGTCCAAGACACGAGTACACTTTTCCGGTAAGTCCCTGCATAGGGCTGGATTATGCCTGCCGTCAATACTCGAGAGGCATAGCTTGTAGGGTATTGACTGGTAGCGCCAAGAGATTAGGTCGGTCCGGGTAGGACAAAGTCTCGCTACGCGCGAAAGAAAGTCCCGCATACTCAGCGGGCCGGTACGTCGGATAGCCCGGGTGCCATAACACTTCTAGCTGAGCAGCCTCTGCGCTCGGTGACCTGTAAAAGCGCTCGCGCGCCGTCCATCCTTTGGTGGAGGGCACAGGGTTGTGAACGAGCTCAGCCGAATCAAACTCGGCGGAGCCTCGGAAGTGATCTGACTTGATTAGTCGGAACCGAGTGGAAACGAGCCACTCGTCTGTCCCGGAAGGGCCGGACCGCGAGGGGACCACCCTCTGCGCAGGCCATACAACCGCCGACCTAACTCGGCGATTCGTTGTGGTTTGTGTAAGGAATCCACATCTGACGGTATTTGTGTGCTCTACTACACCACAAAGTTCTTAGTGATATCGCGCGAAATGGACTTTTAAACGACGCCATAATTAACATGTGCCTGCAGGAAGTCTGTGGCCTGCGTCATGGTTGTAAGCTGCTCAATTACCAGGTAAATATGGCCGGTTGGTCCGACACACCACGAAGCCGTACGACTACAGATGAACTTGCAATTGAAGATATTACCAAGGCAAAATGGCTGGTTCTTCCTATGAATATTGCCAACGATCACTGGGTGGTGATCGCGGCTAAACGAGGGGGCAATTACAGCTGTCGTTTACGATCCTTTAAATAAATCTCAAATTGAGATGGAAGATGAATGGGAACGCTGTCCTTTTTAACGCAATGGCACGACGACTTCAAGTTGGAGATTGCGAAATGGAATACTACAGTTCGGAAGGCTGACGAGCCCGTGCGTTGTCAGGTTTCTTTTCCTCCAACAAAAAAGAAGTGGTTATCGGAGCCAAAACAACCAGATGAATCAAGCTGTGGAGTGTTGATCATAGCTCAAGCGTAAGCCCTACTGAGCAATCAAACTGGACTAAGCAAAGTTACCCGTGAGCAAGTGAGGGTTCTGCGACTCAGGATTCTGTAGTTTATTACGTGCTACTGCTATGAGAAGCACCCCCCATCTCAACGCTTTGAGAATTGTAGCCAGACTGATGAACTTGTAAAAATATTTTTGAACAAGGTGAAGTCGGCGAAAACAAGTAGACGTAGATGAACGGAACAAACGGAGAAGAGAGAAATACATTTAAAAATAACAATTTTTGCGTGTAAGTCCGTGTTTTGTATGTAAATTACGCTAACATATCTTATTAATAATACTAGTTTTGTATGAATTAAATGTAAGAGAACTACTATTTATTTAAAAGTCAGGTTGATTTATCTGCGAGGTTATCCGTAGGCGTTTGATTGAAGAAAACGCTGGAAATTCAAGTTCTAAAGGCGTTTGTCCCTAAAGGCACAATATATGTGTAAACCACAAACTAAAGGCGTTTTTATTGTATAAAGGCACGCTATTAGCGATTGTGACGTCGTAGTTAAAGGCGTAGTAGCGCGTGCCGAGCACTTACTTCCCGAGACCCCCACCGCTTTCAGATTCATCATCCTAACCAGGTCGACGAGTCACAACAGTGTCTACTCGCCGTTTATGTTGACGTTCGGCTCATGCCATGTAGTTCTGCAGGTGTTGATTCAATTCGTCCTCGGAGCGGAACTTCAAAAGGTAGGGCTTCACGTACCGCACTGCGCTGTAGCCATCTACACAAAGATCAAGAGAATAATATGTATTTTTTTTTTCTGTTCACTCGAGACCTATGTTGAAGTAAAAAACATATTTTTTGTCCAACTTTTTTTTTTAATATTTATGCAGGTCTTTACACAAATGTTACTCTAGCCACAATCTTTCAAGGTATTTGCTTTAGTGGCTGCCGTTCCTCCCTGGTTTTCATTATCACTTTCGAAAAGGTCGAACCGAAAAAAAAACATAGCTGATACTCGCGAGAAACGACTGCCAAGCGCATGGCACAAGGAGGAACCTACACGTGGAGGTCAGTTTGGAGTGAGCTCAAAGCAGGCGGCTGGGCCCACAAGCTCCCACCAGCCAGCTCTCTCGAGACGCGATGGAAGTTCGTACCCCCGAATGGCGACCCGAACGGCGTTGAAGGGACGGACAACTATTTGGGAGAGGAGCACGTGCAATCTCATTATGTCTCTCGTACGTGTATTTGATTGTTATGCTTGAAATGGACGATGCGAATAAACGTTTTCTATTTGTCTTTCTTATAGTTCATTCAAATGAGGCAGCTCAAGTACTTAGGTCAGCGTACGTCGCGAAATGTATGTACTTACCTTCTCTGTAGTGCTGTGTGTGCGCAATGATAACGAGTTGTTTTATCTTTTTATGATACTTAGAGCCTTCTGTGACAACCGACGACGATGTGAATGAGACCGCGCAGCCCGTGCCTGCCACTGCGGCGCCTATGGCAGCTGATGGTGCGTTGTTTCCGCATGCCGCACTTCATACAGCATGAGATTGATCTCGTCTATGGAACGGAGTACTTTGCCACGAGACAATGGCCTCTCTCATCCAAAAAGTGCGAGGCCATTGATGCCTTCTTCGCTGCGAAGGCGAAGGCAGGCCTAGTGCGGATGTCAAAATCCCCGCATTCGACGACGACTTTCAGCGTTCGGTAGCCGAACGAGAAGTTGCGTATAACAAGCTGAACAACGCGATGGTGCCGACCGAGACACAAATCCCACGAAAGGATGTGTTGCTGAGCAACATGACCAGATGCGTACTGTACAGGGCCCTGGGTTTGGTAGACGGATACAACCAGATCCTGACGCGCAAGAGCGAAATCCTTTTCACCGCGGTGAGCACTCCCAGCGGCATGCTTTGGGAGTGGTTCGTCATACCGCAGAATTTGTCTAACGCCCCGGCGACAATCAACCGCCTGGTGACGCAGCGATCCAGGCCACTACGGCCTTCCTATAGACGTACTTCGACGACATCTTAGTCCATAGCCGTGCTGAGGGAGGCAAGACGGCCAAGGATGTGCGTTTGGGGCACCCCCGTCGAGTGTCATGAGAGCGAACAAGCTCTACGCTAACATCGACAAGTGCGTCTTCGCGTCACAAGAGATTAAGGTTCTCGGTTGCTTCGTCAGTAACATCGGCGTTCGAGCTGACTCAGACAAGGTCAAGACCATTGCCGCATGGCCGATGCCCCGATCCCAGAAGGATTTTTGGAAGTGGTTAGGTTGGGCCAATTACATCCACATGTACAGTCCAGGGTACGCGGGCCTCGCTAAACCCTTGTCGAACCTCCTTAAGAAGGCTATCGACTCGCGCTGGGAGCGAGAGCACCACGATGGCTTTGATAGCATCCAGGCCAGTCTTCAAACGACTCCTATCCTGTCCCTACCGGGTGAGACGACGCCGTTCAGCGTCGTCTGCGATACCTCCGACTATACAATGCGTTGTTCATTGCTGCAGCACAGTGCAGCCGGACACGAACGAGTCATCTCGCTCCAGGCCAGACAGCTCAAGGCCTCCGAGAGGAGCTACCCTGTACACGAAAATGCAGTATGCCCTCGTGAAGTTTCGGGTACATCTTCTGGGCTCAAGCCCTTTGTGATCTACACAGACCACGCATCCTTGAGGACGGCGACAAATTCGCCTCACCTCTCCCAACGGAGGGCAAGGTGGCTGTCCTTGATCGTGGAGTACAACTGCCATGTCGAGGACAAGCCGGGCAAGCTCAACGTGCTTGCGGACGCCCTCTCTCGGCGTCCAGACTACGAGTTGGCCTACATCACACGGGTGACAGCAGATCTATATGATCGGGTACGCATGGCGTATCGGGACGATGAGGCTGTCGCGTCTATCGTCAAGTTCCTCGCCGGAGGAACGAGCGCAAAGTCCGACTGGCTTTCGTCGCGACAGCGCTCCCCGATCCACCGATAGGAGTTGAAGCGGTGCCTCCTCTATTACCGCGTGGAGCCTAGTGACCTTCCACGGGTGGTCGTACCCCACGACAGGAATCCGAAGTTCGATATCCTCGCGGAAGCGCCCGATGCGCCCTCCTTTGGCCACATGGGTCGCGAGAAGACCTTTCTGTCAATTTCACAGGTTTGCTGCTGGACCCACATGTACAAGGGGGTCGACAGGTATGTGAAGACATGCGAAACATGTCAGCGGGTTAAATTCGCAGAGCACGCTTTGGCTCCGATACAGAGCCTTTCCGTACTGTTGAGAGTCGATGGACTTGACTTCGTCTTTGGACTTCCCGCCGACGGACACGGCAACAGCGGGATTTTGGTGTTGGTGTGGCGAATGCGCAAAATGGTACATCTTGCTCCGGAGCCCGTTACCGTCACAGATGAGCATGAAGGTGCTCGTCGATGACGAGTTCCGCCATCACAGTCTCCTGGAGACGATTGTCTCGGACTAATACCCGCGGTTCACAGCCGCGTTATGGATAACGCTGGTTCCTTTGCTCGTAACTCGTCTGCAGATGTCCACTGTGGATAATTCGTAGACAGACGGTCTGACGGAGCGCGTCAATCGAGTGCTCGAAGTCACTATGTGCAATGTGTGCGCGGGAGCCCCAGGTACGTGGTCGGCGCAGCTCCCAGTTGTTGAGCTCGCGCCGACAACGCGGTGGACGCATCCACAGGGCTCACGCCGTTCTACCCAGAAAGGCTTCCATCACCCCAAAGTGCCTCTCACGCTTCGAGATGACGCTGCGTCCTCTATTCTTAGTGGGGGAAGAGGGTCGGAAAGCCATTTCATCCCAGACTTCAGATGGGAGACCGGGTTTGCTGCGAAAACAAGTGGAATCCTTTGTGACACCAAGTTGAGTGTGATCAGCAGAATCCGCGATGGAATGCCAGCGACCAAAGAACAGAGAGAAGGTGTAATCTGACCAACATGGAAGAGGAAAATTAAATGTGCTCAAAGTGGGTGAATTAGTGTTACTCGACACTAGGAACCTACCGCTAGACACTGTCAGTTCTGTCGGTAGTAACAAGTTGCAGCACCGCTTCATCGGATCGCTCGCGGTCCTGGCCAGACACGATGCGTTGTACACCACCGATCTACCAAAGCCAATGACGACACACCCGACGTTCTACGTTAGACAACTTAAGGGGTACTATGATTTGCAGGTGGGCGCTGATTCGCAGACTCGCCTTGGTCCAGTTCCTTGAAGCGAGGAGCAGCCTTTGGCGTCGACGGCGTCGCAGGAGCATGTTCCCAAGTCTCGCAAGACTGTGATCAGGCCCGTACGCCGGTGGGCCCCCGTACGAACGGACCTGAGGGGCGTACGCCGAGTACGTCGATTACATCGGGTACGCACCATAAGTGTACGGCGCAGGCGGCCTTGAACGTTGTTCCTGACCCTCAATACGTCGGATCATGCGGAAGGACTTGTCAAGATTGGACGAAGGGGTCCGGCGGTCCACCTGATGACGCAGCCCCGAACCCTCCTGTTTCAATTGGTCCAGGCAGCCCACCAGTCGAGCGAGCACACCCTAATTCCCGGCCTTGGCGGCAGCATCACCGTCAGTCCCAAGGTCAGGTGAAATCTCAAGAACGAGGACGGTGGCGGTCATCCTCAGGGCCCTGCGTCGGACCCGCAGGTGGAGCACTCGGGCGAGAGAAGCGCCTCGGAGGAGCCTCGTACTAGTGGGCACCTCCGCCCCTGCTTGACCGGAACGGAGAAATCCACTACCCCGCGGAGCAGGTTCTCTAGAAGCGTCTTCGCTGGAAGCGCCAGCTCCTCGTGAAGTGGAGGGGTATTGCCTAGTCCGAGAGCCCGTGAGAGCCGATTAAACGGCTCCTGATAGAATGCTGAAGACTGTCGCAATCTGGGAGCCGAAGGGGCGGCAGCTTCATAAGTAGTCCGGGGCTTCTTGCCCGAACGGGGTACGGACGTTGACGACTCTCCGTACCCGCGCTCATCGTGGGCGCTAGAAGATGCGCTCTTCAGAAGAACCCTTGGCAGCATGTGCTTGCTGACCAAGTGGGTAAACCGGACACGAAGATCACGCTGATCCAGGATGAGGGACAGCGGCTGATCTTCATGGAGCTCCCGTAACTTCGAGGGTGAGTACTTAAAAGACTCAACTCACGCCCCGAACATGCCCTCGCACGAGATCCAGTGCAAACCTTTCTCGTGAAGAATTCAGGGCTAGTCCTATAGAGATCAGAAGCCACTCCGGTTTTCAAGCTTCTTACGACAAGTCGTGCAGCCCTTATGAGGGATTCGGTGCGGCGCGAAAAGCACGCACCGCGCCGCCTCCAAGTTGTCGGCGAACAACTTCTCCTTCTGGACAAGGACACGTTTAAAAACAACCTTTGTAGTGTGGCCACCGATAAGCTCAGAGGAGCAATGAGAGTCTCCAGAAAGAGGTCAGCCCCAGAGCTCTCCTCGGGAGGCCTATAACCGCTCGGGTGGATGGCAGCTCCTGGCTGACGGGTGTCACCACCGGTCCTCCACACATACGATGGGCAACTTGGAAATCCCCCCACTGCTGGTCGAGGTCGTTCGCGATTTCCCGGTGATCATAGATGGCACCCTTCTCTTCCTCCGATTTCTCTTCATCCGAGCAGCCGAAGAGACTCTTAAAATAGTAACCAGTATACTGAACATTACCTTAAATACCCATTTTCCGGATACGATTGATGTGCCGGGCGGAATGTCCACGATCTTCCATGTGCCATTTATTCCGATATCTGACCGCCCCTCCTGGATTGCATACTTCCACTCTGTGTGATACGGGCCATTTATTGTTTCAGCGTAGCTCCGAGGTTCCGATATATTTGAAGCCCTCAAAGAAGAGCACTGCTCTTCTTTGAGGGCTTGGCGTCTTTGGCTGCGGTCCCAGCTGTCTCAGCGAGCGAGGGATTTAGGAGAGATTTCTCTTCCTCGTCATCGCCAGCTTTGAACAAGCCCTTAGCCTTGACGGCAGGGCCCTCAAAGTGTTTAGACATCTTAGAACTGTGATCACCGTGATCACTAGATAGCGAGTGCACGCTGCTCGTTGGGCACTAGAGTATGCCTCCCACGGAGCCCACAGGAACATTGGGGAGGTTCTTGGCCTCGGCCTCTTCGTCACTGCCCGGACTAAACGCACGTTCAACGAATCGCTGGTTCGGACGGTTGTCTGGTGAGACCAAACGTGACGTACTGCGGCGTTTGCTTGCGCGCTTATTCGCAGTCGTGTCACCGGTCGTAGCGGGCGCATCCGAGGCCACCTTAGTAGCCTCCTAGAGTGCAGAGCCTTTGCCGAGAGGCTTAGTGCTCTTAGCTTACCCCTTTCCGGCTTTTTGCTGCCTTAGCGTGTGCTTTCTCACCGCGCTTCGTTGTGCCATGGAACATGCTTAAGGTCGAAGTCGAGACCGAGAAGAAGAATGCTTTAGCGCTGCTCGTGGCTCTAACTGTGAAGTGAGCACCCGCCGGGTTCTCGGAGCCAAGTCGATGTCTTTCGACTTTGAGAATCATTCTACTTGATGGCTAAATGGAAATTAAGTGGTGGTGGTGGTGGTGGTGGTGGTAGGGGGGGGGGGGGTTAATGGGGTACGTACCCCAAGTGTACCCCTGATTACTTGAAGTGTGACACTTCACACTTTGGGATACAAAACGAAGAGAAAACAGAATAATTATTTGTCCGTTAAATATATTTGTCCGGCGGTATTTATTAACTCTGTCGTGCTAATTAAGCCTGCATGTCCACCACAGAAATCAACCATTCCATTGTATTCCAATAATTCCTTCCTAGCCCTCGTATACACAGCTACTTTTTGTCCAGCAAACGTAACTACGGGGGCCGCGCTTGCATGCACTCACCACCTGCATTAAAAAGGGATGCTGAACGGAACCAGGTTCTTCTGGTAAAAGCTGTTATTATTGAGTTCATGAATATTAAACATGTGATAAACGCTTCGAGGCGTGGCTCCAAGCGCCTTATATCTGAGCATTTCCGACGTAGCACTCTTCAACATTTAAAATCTGTAAATGATGTCGTCGTGAAAACTCTATTGCAGGGTTGTCGCGGGCGCGTTCATGATAATCGGTACACCTACGTTGTCAGAACTCAGGTATCATGTACTCACGAATGCATGCAAATGATAATACAGCGGTTACACAAGATTCAATTAGATCGTGAAGTAAGATTGATGGATAAATACTACTTCGTACGACAGAAGAGTTTCAAAAGTGATGACAATGTTCGGCACAACTTTGAGAGGCCACGGGACTGTTTTAAGGTATTCTTATTAATAAAGTATTCCCTTCACTCGCAAAACTGGTCTCCTACGTATCACGTAGAAAGCTGACATCAAAACCAAGTGCTGTGTCTTGTACTTTACCGGACTCCTACGCTGACAGACTTGCCGTCTGCGGCGATAAAATATCGAACTTGCGGTTTTCGGTCTCAACCTTGCCTATGCGAGAAAAAAAACTCCAACAAAAATCGTGTAAAGCGTGGTTCTGTTTCCAGACTTGTGTCGTTGGGGAATTTCTCAGCCCGCTGCGCACCATGAGCTCTCTGAACCTAGTCGTGTCTATCTTCATATATGATATCCCGAAGCCTAGCTTGGTTGGGAGTAGCTTTCACGGTTGGACACGGAAATAATTATTTATGCTGTCACCTCCACTACATATACAAACCGGCTTTGATCGTACTGGCCCAACACTGCAGGACAAGTATTCATGCAATCAATTGTATCCTAGGATACTGGGCCAATAAACTGGCCTCGTGACTCTCAACGGTCGGCTTATTAAACACACTTGGGCTGCTAGGAATCATGGACGCGCTGCTTGAACTGGAGCTGTCCGACGGAGAGGTCGAGGATGGCGACGCCATCGAGGCATTGGTGGCCGTAAATCACCGCTGGCTAGGCCGATACGCTCGGTTGCACCCGAGCTTCAGCGTAGAGCCGTCGCTACTCGAGCGTAATAGTCTCTGGATGAACGCCTACTTTCAGAAGATCCGAATGATTACGTCGGCTGCGTCCCCACAGGCCAAGAACCTAATTAAGAAGCATCGAGATACGGTTGTGGAGAGACTGCGCTCGGCTCCATTGCCACACTCCGAGTCGCTCTTCTCCACGTGCGTTGTGGACCCTATGGCCGCCCTATTGTTTGCCTCCTCCATCGGCAGATGTCCCCACGACAATCTGGTACCAGCATCGATTTGCAGTAGGATTTTACTAGTGAAACTTAAGATTTGGTTCTGTGCTTAGGAGGATCTACTGGCTGAGGTTTGGGAGCTGCTACAGTGTGCATCGATTCGAGCGCACGCGCTTCAGTCAAGTATGTATTGTTTTGGCAAATTGAGTTTTGTTTGCTTACGATTACTATGCTAAGACTCGCTAGCTGTATATTTCGGTTCTTGACGCTCTTCACGGAGACTCAAAAGCGAGTATGACATGCGGCAGCACCTTCTGTGTTACATATTTGGGAGACGCTGCTACCACCAAATTTAGGAACTGATTTCAGTGTAAGTTCTGTCACTTTCAGTCAAGTTTCGGTTGCACTTATAGAGCCGGTTTCCGGGGATTGGGTTGAAGAGACGATAAAATACCTTACCGTTTGAAATCCTCAGATTTTGGAAAATTGTGCGCCGCACGATTCGATTGGCATTCGTCGATTCCCCCCCCCTTGGAGCCAGAAGACAGATTGAAGGTCCCAGCACGGTTAGCGGCGCACACAGCAGGAATGGTACGTTGACACACAACACCTCACTCTATTACACTCACTCACTGACTCTGCTATGATGTTAACAGGGCGACAGTTCAAATTCTCCACCGTATCCAGGCTACGGGCGTGTGGACCGCACGCTGCGGGATAGTGCAGAGCTGGATCGCATCCGGATTCGTGACAAAAAGCGAAAGGAATGGGATGATACGCTAGCAGCTTTGAAGAAACTGCCCCCGTCTCCAATTCACGACCGAGGCAGCAATGATCGCGCGGCGTATCATACTGAAACACTCATGCGAATAAAGCTTCAAAAGCAAGCGGCACGTCTCGTGGCCGAGGGGAAGACGATGGTGACGCGCAGTACCGCTGCTACGCTGCTAGCTGAAGATCCCACGAAAGCCAGCGACGACAGTGCGCCAAGGTCCCGCAAGAAGTCTAACTCAAGGAACTACAACGCTGCGCTTCACGAGGCGCTGGAGGCTATTGATCAAGTCGATAGCGAACCGTCTGTGTCTTGCAGTGACTCCGATTACGAAGACGACAAGACCAAAGGGGAGAGTGGCGAAAGTGATGCAGCGGAAGGGGGATCTGAAGGATTATTGGCCGAGAATGATGGAGATCGCGGCGATGGTGCCGCCAGTGGTACCACCCAAGTCGAAAGTGAAGGCGATGGTGGAGACGTTTTGGACGCAAATGATGATTCAAGTGATGATTCAAGTGATACCAAAGACAAACCGAATTTATCACCGAATGTACACCAAACGTTTACTAAGAAGAAACAAGACGCTGGTGATTCATTCTTCCAACCAGGTAACAAGATGTTTAATACCTGGGAGGAGTTCCACGCTGCTTTTGACGCCCACCAAGTCCAGTCTTTCCAGCAATTTTCCAAGCTGACAAGCACGTCTGTCAAGGTACGGAACAAGCAGATACTTCGGGCTGCGAAGAAGACCATGGCGGCCGGAAAGAGGAAGCGGAAAGATGTTCGTTTGGTTCCCAAGCAGTGGGAAACTTACTCGGAGACGCTCGTGTGCACCCATGGTCAGCCGTATGAGCCCCGCGGCAAAGGATCCAGAAAACACAATTTGGTTTGTGATACGAAGTGCACGGCGAGCGTGAACGCGCGGGTGACTTCCAGCATTAGTGGTACGTGGTACGTGAGGGTAACCACGTCGGGGAATCACAACCACAACTTGAACAAGCGCATTTGGGAGAACTACGCAGAGAACAGGATTGTCAAGGACCCGCGGTTGACGAATGATGTCAAAGTACTTCGCAAGGCAGGAGCTAATGCTCAGGGAATCCTGAAGTACTTACGGGAGCGCACAGGTACATACCATCACTTGTTTGGTATGTTTTCGGTTAATGATATTTTTCTGTTTTTCTTTGGTGTTATAACATAGGCAAGAGAACTACTCTCCGTGACGTTCATAATATGGTGCAGCGGCATAAGATGAAGGAGCAGGCGGGGCTTAACGATGCTCAGAGGGCGTTTGCAGTCCTGGACGAGTTTGATAGGCAAAACGGCGGAAACTCTGCTGACATTTTGGTCGACTGTGAGACAGACGTTGCTCGTGTCGCCACGTTCCAGACCGCAAAGATGAAAAGATTGTTCAAGGCTTTTCCTGAGGTCGTCATGGTCGATTCCACTCATAGCACGAACGTCAATCGGTACAAGTTATTCAGCTTTGTAGTTCACGATGTATTCGGAAAGGTATGCGTGTAAAGCTAGATGTTTTATTCATTAGTTATTAATCTAACACGTCCATTAGGGCCAATACGTACACCATGCTCTTGTAGAAAGTGAGCACAAAGTCAATTTGCGGCGCGTAGTGGAGATTTTCAAAGCCAACAACCCCGAATGGACGAAGATACGCGTGATTATGACCGACAAAGCTGTCCATGAGAAGGAAGTACTACAAGAGATGTTTCCTGACGCCCGCCAGCTGCTCTGCCAGTGGCACGTGATTACATGGTTGAAGAAACAGGTCACCAGGTTGGCACCCGCCGTGAAGAAGTAAATGAAAAGTTTGGTGAGGCTTCTGCTTTACGCTACCTCACAAAAGGAGCATGAAGATGCTCGTGGAGCAATGTTGCAGCAACTTGGTGGCGATACAAGGCACCAGTTATACAGGACATTTATGGAAAACTGGGATAACAGTCAAGAGAAGTGGGTCTCTTACCAGCGCGGCAACGTCCCCCACTTGACAAACAATACCAATAACAGGATTGAGTCAAAGTGGGGCAAGATCAAAGATGTCATAAATGACTCATTTACTATCGACCAGCTTCTATCTACGCTGATTACCCTTCAAGAGTATGCAGAGGAACAGTATCTCGCGGAATATCACAAGGTTGGGAGCAGGCCTTCCCGGTGTGACGAAGACGCAGAACTTTCGTCTTTGGCTTTGCTCGTGAGCACGTTCGCTTTCGATTTAGTGGCCTCGCAACATGCATTAGCGACGGGTCCCGGTGCAGATTACCAGGTGGAAGTCGTAGCTCAAGGAACGGCGAGGGTGACGAGTCCAGGGTCCGGCCAAGTTCATGTAGTGGACACTCAGGTATGTACAGTGTTCTGTGTTGGTTATGTAATTTTCTGTGTACTTTTGGTACATGATTAATTAACTAGCTCGTGTGTTATGTAGACGAATTCGTGTGACTGTATCTTTATGAAGACTTGCATACTACCGTGTCGTCATGTGATGTTCGTCAGAAGTACTTGTAATTTCGAGACAATGATTCCTCCCATGCGCTCATTCCCCGCAAGATGGATTGTCCACAGTTCGGTTAATAACATTGGAGACGGTGAAGTGCTTTCTGGTGGTATGAAGCCAGTTACGTGTCCTGCACTCCCCAAGGAGAAGGCACTGAACAGCCCCGACATGTACTGCAAGGCGAAGGAAGTCACTGACAAAATTATCGACCGCATGGTATTGCAGTCGACTCCGACGTACCGAGTCGCGTTGCGGTGGCTTGAGGACTTTTACACGGCGCTCAACACTGGATGTGTGGTGGAGTATTCAAGTCAGGGAGTTCCAGTTTTTCCCGGGCTGTCGCAGATGCCTTCGGCCACTGGTGCACGTTTATCCCAGATGTCATTTGCTGAGGTCTCGCCCCCACCACATCACAATGACGAACTCTTGACCGATGTAGAGGATACTGCAGCTCAAGGCAAAAGTGATACGGTTGTTAAAGAATGTGAAGAAATTGAAACTAAACGTACACCAAATGCAGCCGAAACTACACAGAAAGATAATTCAAAGGCTGGACCGACGCTAGGGCCCGCACAAGCAGTAACATGGGAGTTCGCAGACCGACCCGTGATTAGTGGCATGACAAAAGCTCAGAGAAAGCAGGCTCAGAGCAAGAAAGACCAGGAAAATGCGCGTGCTCTAGCTGCAAAACATCGCCAAGGAAAGAAGACAAGGACTGTTAAGCTCGATGAGGTGGCTGCGCTTCTGGATGGGCCATTCAGCGCATTTCAGGCTAAAGATATGGTGGAGGCCCTTGAAATTCCAAGTGTTGAACTGCACGGACCAGTTTCGGTCAGACCCTTTAATGTGGGCCAAAAAGTCCCAGTTGTGACGAAGATTCCTCAGTTAACCAAGGTCATTGAAGGCATTGAAGCTATCAAGGCAGCAGAGGATATCAACCTACTCGCGTACTGGCCAGATTACGGAAGTGCTACATTGGACCAGCTGGATGCTATGGCCAGTATAATCGAAGCTCGCAATCACTTCAAGTTGGTGGCTCGTACGATGAAGTGGATCGACGATGTGGAACGGCAAGTTGAAGACATTCGCTATCCATTCGTGGACACCAGTCACATAACGAAGGTAATGCTCGTACAGTACCACAACCGAAGGTACACCGAATACTAACAGAAAAACTGTATTATGTTAAATTTGAAGAACCATCACAAACAATGCGTTTATGCTCTTAATCTGGCTGTGAATCGAGTACCGGGGGAGCTCGTAGCTGGACATCAAATTTTGGACATGCGTGAAAATCTTTGGCTGCACACAACGTCGATTCTCGTTTCCCTGCTTATGTTGCGCGACGAATATCGCAATGTTGGAGTTGTGAGTCCAAGTTACCATGGATTCGCGCTACCTGAGCAAAAGAAACGTGTGGCAAAAGGATTGGGTGCTTGTAATCCCCAAAACCAACGTGTAATTGGTGCTATGAATCTCAATCTACACTGGGTAGCGTTTCTCGTGGACAACAAGAAGAGAATCTGTTTCATGTTCGACCCACTTCAATCGATGCAAACTACACTACCATCGAGACGAGTGTGCGTGCAGTGGTTGAGAAGATTTTGGGTCTTGAAGACATGCTGCACTATGAGCGCATTACCTGGTGTACGCAACAAGATTCCAGCTCCTGTGGCGTGTGGAGCATTGCCATACTGGAAATGCTTTTAAGTGGCGCCATTTGGAACGATTGTGTCTACAATCTTGTGCCGTATTTGCGCATGCGTCTGCTGTACAAAGCAATTGCTTTCATTGAGAGAGAGTCCGTTGTCATTGACGTGTAAGTTCATTCCTTCCTGTTGAACAATTTTGTGATATACATTTGTATACCAAAAATATACACAACTCTACTTTTGTTTGGTTCTACATTTGGTCCCACGCGTACATGCATGCATCGAAAAAATGCTAAGTCGCACAACTTCTATATATAGACTTGAGCCACAAAGATTGGGCCTTTGTGGTGTATATTTCTCACACCAAACCACAGATAAACATTAATTACCGTCTTTGATGGGTAACCTTTTCCCATATGTTTGTAACCAGTACAGCACTACCGAAGAAAGCCAATTAATGTCCATCTAAATTCGGTGGTAGCAACATCGTCCGACATATTTGTTGACCATTCGAATGTGACAAGGCTCTCCGTTGTTATTGTTGCCGTCATTGTTGTAGATCACGTGCTTACGACTGCTGGTACTTCTTGGTGAAGAAGACAGCTCTGCAGCTGTCAAAGCATGCAAAGTTGCTGCTCAGGGTCAATTTTGGCAGCCCAACATGTTCGTTTTCTCCCTGCAGAAACGACACAAAGACAACTCGACGCTGTGTGAGCTTGCCTCGAGATTGTTGGCGTGTTTTTTAGACGAAATGCCCATTCCACCGTCTCAACTGTTTGCAGCAGGGGAGACGGGTCCATGTAGCGTTCCCATGGCACATTTTTCTCCGTTGCGTGCACTAGGCAAAGGAAGCACACTTCCGCTCTTGGCAAATGGCCACAGAAATCAGAGTCCCCATCGGCCGCTCTTTTCACCAACGACAATGTCCAAATTGTACCAAGAAGCACCGTCCCCGTATAGCCCAAACATTAAACTACCCCTGCCGCGTCAGCTGACTTCGCCGGTCCAACAAGCCAGACGTGCACAGATCTTTAGCATGCCTAAACTTGCTGCTGTTGAAGGGCCGCGACAATACCGCTGCAATACCCCAAACGCCCCACCATCTCGAGTTGAACGCAGTACCGACATAGAAGCCAATCAAGCACATGACCCAGCAATCAACTCACCTCCGCAAAGCCCAAGTGGTAGCAGGTTAACCAAGTCTCGAATTGCCGTCTCTGACAAAACCTCGTGGAATTCTGAGTGTATCAATTCAGTAAGTGGTTTCGACTGGTGGTGGCGGTCACTGCCACAGAATCACGCATGCCTAGAGCGAACTCAAAAGCTGAAAATGGTCACAAAGGCAGCCGTGCGTTTACACTCGAAAGGAGAACTACAGCGCGCTATCGAGTTGTATCAGCAGGCGTTATCATCAGAGACCACCGACGACGTGCAGTTCAGGTTGCGTATTAACTTGGCTTGTGCGTACGAAGAAGCAGAGGATCTGACAGCGAGTATAGAGGAACTCCGGCTAGCATTGGAGCTGAATTCTCAAGACCCTTACACGATTTATAAGCTTGGCCGTGCCCTGACCTCTGTGGGAGAATTGGAAGAAGCTCGGACGCGGTTAGAGTCAATTATTAACCTGCATCCTCAAGCTGCTGTTGGTTTGAAAATCCTTGATAAAGCAGTAGAGGGTCATAAACTAGAAGAAGCCAGAAGAGCTACAATTGCAGCTGCGAAGACACGCCGCTCGCCGTTCGAAGTCTTATCTCCAAGCGTTTACTGTACGTCTCCCCGAGACCCCATTGCTCTATTAGCACCAATAGTTCAATCTCCAGCTCCTCGCAGCAAGAAAAGACGAGCAGCCAAACGAGAGTCCGCACCACCTACTGCCGCAGCCATTGAAAAGAGTGCGCCTATCGTCAGTAAAGTACCTGGTGACATTGAGTCTCTACCCAAACCAGAGACAACAGACGCCCATTTGGCCTCACCAAGCTTACTGGAAATATTGGTACGACGCTGTCGAGAGGCCGGAATCGACATGCTGGAGGTGCTTAAACAATTAGATCCTCAGCAGCGAGGTTTAGTCCGCCGAGAGAGTTTCATGGGCCTCCTACGGGTTCTCGCTGGAATTGATACATTGGACAGTGACGTAGTAGTTTCTCCCGACGACTGGGTGACCCACAAGAATCAAGTTTTGCTGCACTATGGAGGATTCGTTCAGGCTTACACAGAGCAATATCAAGTAGAAGCAGCTCTTGTGGTTTCAAACGAAGTCGGACGAGTAAAACTCGTGATTGACGACCTCATTCGCAACGACTTGACCAGTTTTTCGAGCCACAATGTTTCGGAGTGGATGCGGAGCGGATGCAAGAGAGCTATTGCAGAATTACACCGAAACTCTACTTTGCCAGCAGGTGTAGTATTAACTGACAACGATGCTGCTGCGGATTCTTGGAAGCAATCTAGGGGTACTGAGGCTACCAGGAGTGCACCCGAATTATACACCAATGTAGTGAATATCTTCATACCTCGTTCGCGCGCTAGGAAGGGTCGAGCACGGGAAGAGGGGCTCTTAGCAGCGGAAAAGGCTCGAGTTTTGGCCAGACGACAGCAACGCTGCATGAAATCTCTGCGCGACATGGCTTCACGAGCAAAGGCGCACATTGTGTCACGCCGGAAAGCCGTCGCATTTCTGCTAATGATTGCTCAGAATGCAGTGTTTAAAGTGAAGACGCGGACAAGAGAAGAGGAGGCAGTAGAATCACACACAAGCCACGACGACGAAGCTGCATCATCAACAGATTCCACTGAACTTGTACTAGAGTGTACAAGCAATACCGTCAAAGAGCTTTCAAAGGAAACCTATCATGAATCTGTTCGAACAGCGATGACTCGAGTGTGTCCGAATGCCCAGCTTGAAGACTTAAAGACGTTAGCCTCTCATTTTGCTGCCTTCTGTCAAGTACCCCCCTTCTTCTTAGGTGTCCAAGTACTAAAGCCAGACGAAGCATTTGGAGAAGCAGGCAATTATGACTACTGAATACTACTAACGGGTTCTACCAAATAATAAACGGTATACAATTCCATTAGTATACGCTAGGGTATGCTTTTTGGAGTGTATTAAAAACTTGAGGTAAACGAAACCTGTTTCTGGCCAGCCAAGATAACCAAGAGGTTATCGCTAATTCAAATGAAAAGAAAATGTTGGAAATTTTAAAGTTTGACGTACTTCATGTACTGTAAAGAGTCCTGCATGGCGCCTTCTGTTCTCCGTAAATCACGTCGCTTCTCGGCGTTAGTGCTCGTAAGGTGTAGTGTATTCGAGAGAAATAAGCATAACAATGTATTGCCTAACAGAAAGTTAAGGTACTCGACATGAAAACTTGATAGAGTGGGTGTACTATTCTCTGGAAAAAAAATCAGAGTGTCTCGCGATCCCAATTCTCTCTCACGTAGTATATTATCTAAAAATGTAGAAATAGCAGAAACCACCGAATACAAAATGATACCAGTACTTATGAACCTAAGTACGAATCGCGATTTAAGCTCTCTAAACGAAAGCGGGGTGTCTCCTCTATCTTTTGAGCCCTTATAAGCTACAGAATGCTTAAAACTGAAGAAGTTGTGGTCGCTCACAAATATTATCTCCATTTATGGGCCCTCGAAATGACGATACATTTAGGAGTGTTGTGAGCTCAATATTTTTTCAATTTTAAATAATTCAAGTTTAATTTAAAAGCTTTTGTTAAAAGCAATTGAATAAGGGTAGTTTTACAGATTTTTCAGTGGAAGTTTACAATAAATGTCATAGTTTCGGTTAAGTGCGAATTAATTGGCCGATTATCTCGATAGCTCTAAATGGTTCGTAAGTATCATTTTGTTTGACGCAGCCTCAAATGCACTGCGCAGACCTCGAAATCTAATACACCTCGAGTATCTTAAGGCTTTTCGCTAAATTTTGGGTGTTTGGCGGGAATCCTTTCAAAGCACATCTTTAAGTCGTAGACTGTAGAGATCTCGATAACAACCACAAGCAAAGTAGCTGTAATAACCAATAAAGTATGAGGTCTGATCAACTAGGTGGATGTCGCCTGTGGCTCACTCTTATCCACTGGAGCGACATTGAAGGAACAAGTTGGAATTTCGCAACACAATTTTCAGTACACATTTGCATGTATGCAGCACAACATGTAGATAATCAACGTTTTAGGGCAAAATCAGTGAACAGCAAGACCCAACGGACAGCAACGTGCATGTTTTTGCGGTCCAATGGGTAAAGCCAGCAACTATGCTCTGCAAAGTTGCTTTGTTTCCGATTGCTTACAGGTTGGTAGCAGAGAAAACGTTCCTAAAACTGATCTAAACTGGCCTAAAATGATAATACCATATTTTAGAGAATTTGTTCTAAAAAACATTTAAATTACAACAAGGTATTTTTTTGCTTTTTTTTTTAGCAAATCCAAGTCGTCCCCACCAATTATCGTACGCCATTCAAATTAGTTTTGGACATAAGCTCAAGTCGTTCTTTCATTTTCCTATCTACTATGGAGCACACAGGCTACAACTTTTACTGCCAGAGTAAGGTCGCCGAGACTAACACTACCAACTGGGTATGTGCCCGACACCGAGCTGGGTGTAGAGCTCGCCTGTTCGTGACGGGAAAGTCAGAGCGCGCAATGACCACTCTTGCATGGTGGAGACGCCGCCGGAAGTCACCGACGTTCGCCAAGAAATGCGTGTCGCCCTCCAGGCCGCATGTCTATCGAGCCTAGCGTAGCCTCCCGGCATGGTGTGGGAGAGGACTATGTCAAGCATGCGAGAGGCGTACCCGGGTGCGATTCGAAACACCATCGGCAGAGTCCCTGTGATCTCAATCGTCAAGTACACGAGGAGCCAGGTCACGGGCAGTGACGCTTTTCGTGCCATCGAGAGTGCTCCAACCCGGAACGTTGCCCAAGACGACCCGAGACCATTCCTTTAATTCAGTGTGGTCCACACTTATGGGTGTGCGCAACGCAGATGTATTGGATTTGGACATCCGGATCTTATACGGCTGCTGCGCTACACCGGTACGGCGCCCTTCATCGATGGATCATTTTAGAGGGGTTCCAAAGCCGCTCACTCAGTGTCTCATCGTGATGGTCCGAGACCCCGGGGTAGACTTATACGTCCCGGCAATGTACGTACTGATGTATTCTAAACATCAGGAGGTCTACGGAGTGCCGTGATCATCCAGACTGTGCGTCTACTCGAGCCCGCATCAGTGACATGCGACTTCGAAAACGGGCTTATGAACGCCATGACGGATCACTTTCCTATTGTTTAGATCGTGGGATGCCTTGTTCATTGGAAGCAAGCCCTTCGTAGAAAGATGCTGAGCGAGCGCATCCCGCAGCTGGCCCCAAATGTGATTGATGTACTCACAATTATTCCGGTAGACGAAATCGCGGACAAGGTATTACATGTATCTCATTCTATTATTCTATGATATATTTTTTATGATTTACAACTATTGGTTTTTTATAAATATTTTTTATTTTAGGGAATTCGCTACGTGCGCAGCCTGGTGGATGAAACGGGAGCCAAGACCAAGTGGGATACGTTTTGGCGCTACTTCAAAAACACCTGGATGAACAGCTACGGTGGAACGTCAACAGCATGCGGGCGGGAGGGATTGACCTGATCAACCGAACGAATAATCCTTTAGAGCGCTACAGTCGTGCGTTCGGGAATTGTTCTCGGTTACGCACCCAAATCTCCTTGCTTTTGGTGAAACAGCGAAGGCAGATGCGCGCCGCTACGTCCAAATGATGGACGACATCAAGCATCATCGTCGCGATCCGCCTAGACATGCAGGCTTTGTGGAGCTGCGTGTGCCAGCAGATTATTAATACCTGCACTTTGAGTAGCCAACTTAGTCGCACAATTAGTAATCTAATCTGATAATTACTCGCGTGGTAGCAAGATTGGCGTAACACGTGTTGTCTTAAACGCGGGTTAATCTAATATCAACACGACTATTCTTACAGATACAAGTAGTGTTATTTCATCGGATTTGTTACTAGCAAGTTGTCCTAATTGGTAACCTAATTACTGCAACGTATCCGTGGTACCGGTATACTGAAATATCTTCCAGTATTTTTAGGACAATTAGAGCTATTTTAGAGTACGCGTTAGGTGTGTGTTTTAGCTACGAAGGATTTCTCAATTCGATACAAGTATTTTTTTTGCGTCGGACGTTTAATTTATACGAGGCCTGTTAACGGTATATTCCGTTACATATGGGCCACCAAATTATGGAGCTACTACAATCTAGAGTGTACCAATCCGGCGGTACAGTCTCATTGAAGCGGCACGGCGATTCTGTCTTATGGACTATTGATGGGGAGGGCAAAATCCCAGCTCTTCCATTATGGGCCCATAGTCCATAATGAAGATACCCCAAAATCCTTGATCTGCACTATATACACAACAGGAAGTGTGGTGGAGAGGCATCATCGACGCTCACCTAAGGACACATTTTAAATGCACTGCAGAGGGCACAAATGGTTAATCGTAGCATACCATGGACGGGTATGGTTAACCGAAAATTTGCCTCTCTGAAAAACGGAAGGGTACGGATAACCGACTCCCAATATCGGTTTGTTATGGTTGGCCGAGTTCACCAGAGGATGGGTATTTTATTGTTTTTGCTTCTTTTCCTTTATTATGAGTTTTGGTTTCGACTCGCGCTTTTAACCGAGAGAAGGTTGCGTGTCAGCATATTTTGAGCGAAAATATTCAACAAGAATATGATATTTCGCCTTTTTATGTTATACATAAATTACACGTATATTTCGGTTAGCCTATCGCTAATTTCGCCCAGCCATGGCTGTCCGAACGGTCCGTACGGTTGGTCATGGTCATCTGAAACTCGATGACCAGGGCTTTAAGACGGGTACGGTTAACCGAAAAAAAATGTTTGCGACACTGTTATCGGTAGATCATATGCTCGCTGTAACCAATGAGTAGGAGACACTAAAAGCAACTTGAGATAGAGCTTTCCACCTTTCACCTGTACTTTGTATTGACTACTATGGTTATCGTCCCATTTTTCGCGATTCCATACATAATGGCCATAGCATTGGTTTTTACGTACCCCTGACATCAGTGCTGTAAAGCATGCATGTGACGGGGTCACACAGCACCTTGCGCTAGAGGAAGTTGGCTTCCGGGAGTATACAAGCTCTCGGTGAACGGCAGTTCACAGGTCCCCTTTTGCGTAAAGGGAGCGAAGTGACCAATTTAAGGTAGAATGTAAACTGAGTATATTTATAGGTAGATAAAGCTTGAGCTAAATACAAACTATAAGTCACCTTTAGAAAAGCAATGCCATCAGCCAATGGTTGGCTTTGGACGACCTTGGTACCTTGTACCAAATATTCCGAAGTGTGACGTGTCACACTTCATGTAACTAGGGGTACACTTAGGGCTACGTACCCCGTTACATCCTCCCCCACTGAGGTTCGGTTTACCGACCAATCCGAATGAAGAAGCGTACGTCACAAACTTTCATTCTCAAAGTCGAAAAACATCGACTCGGCCGCGCGAGCGCGGCGGAGGCTCACTTTACAGTTAGAGCCTCGAGCAGCAGCCTGTGCGCTCCTCTTCTTGGTCTCCACTTCGACCGTTGTCATGCCTCGTGGCACTGCGAAGAGCGGTGCGAAGACACGCTCCAAGGTTGCTGCCGGAAAGGCGCAAGCCAAGAGCACTAAGCCTCACGGCAAAGGCTCGGCACTTCAGGAGGCTACTCAGGTGGCCTTCGAGGCGATCGGCTCATCGGGTGAGGCGGCTGTGGACAAGCGAACAAGCAAGCGCCGCAGCCCGTCGCCCTCGGCCTCCACAGATAAACGTCCGAACCCTCGGCTCGCTAAACGTGAGTTCGACTCTGGCAGTGAGGACGAAGCCGAGTCCGAGAGCACGTCGCCCTCGGCCTCCCCAGATAAACGCCCGAACCCTCAGTTAGCTGAACGTGAGTTCGACTCTGGCAGTGAGGACGAAGCCGAGTCCGAGAGCACGCACGATGCTCCTGTGGGTTTTGCGGGAGGGCACAGCCCAGTGCCCAGCGAGCACAAAGACGACAGCGTGCAGTCGCTCGCTAGTGATCAATGTGATCACAGTCCCACGACGTATGTGCGCTCTGAGAGTCCGGCCGTCAAGGCTAAGGTCACTCCCAAAGCTGGTGGCGATGAGGAAGAGAAACCTCGCAAAAGTCTCTCGCTTGATGAGGATCTTGCGCGTGCTAAGGCCGCTAAAGCCGAAGGCGCCAAACCCTCTAAGAAGCGTACGGCTTCCAAGTCTCCACTCCGCGAGGAGAAGAAGACTCGGTACTCCCATCGAGGCCTCTTCGATTCCTCGGATGAAGAGGACGAGAAGAAGGAGGAAGAGGGTGTTATTCCTGAGCCCCGGGGGATCTCTAACGACCTCGACCAGCAGCAGGAGGACTTCCAGGCTGCCCACCGTGTGTGTGGGGGCTCGGTGGTGGCACCAGTCTCCCAGGGATCTGCCATCAACCGGCGAGGGTATTGGCCTCCCGAGGAGAGCGCTGGGGCTGTCCTCTTCCTGGAGCTTCTCGTCGCTCCTCGTGGCCTTGTCGGCGGCCACACTTCTAGGGGCATTTACGAACGCACCCTTGTTCAGAAGGAGCAGTTGTTTGTTTACAACTTGGAGGTGGCTCGGTGTGTGCTTCTCGCGCCACACCGTGTCCCGCTTAAGGACTTAACGACTTGTCGCAAGAAGCCCGAGAACCGGGGTGGTCTCTACATTTGTTGGGCCTACCCCTGCGTTCTTCCCGAGAACTGTCCCAACTGGAGTTCTTGTGAGGACATGTTCTGGGCTTGGGTGGAGTCTCTCAAGTACTCACCCACGGAGTTACGGGAACTCCATGAAGATCAGCTGCTGTCCCGCATCCTGGACCATCGCGATCTTCGTGTTCGGTTTCTCACATGGTCAGCAAGCGCATGCCGCCAAGGGACATTCTGAAGCACGCGGCTTCTAGCGCTCACGATTAGCGTGGGTACGGAGTGTCGTCAACATCCGTACTCCGTTCGGGCAAGAAGCCCCGGACTACTTATGAAGCTGCCGCCGCTTCTGTTCCCAGATTGCGACGGTCTTCGGGCAGTCAATCAGGAGCCGTTGAATCAGCTCTCACGGGTTCTCGGAGTGGGCATAACCCCTCCACTTCACGAGGAGCTGTCGCTTACCGTGACGCCGTTGCTCCTGGAGGATCCGCTCCACGTGGTAGTGGACCTCCCGATTCCGATCAAGCAGGGGCGGAGGTGCCCTCGTACGAGTACGAGTACTCGGCGCCTCCCGAACACCACTCTCTTCCGAGTGCTTATCCTGCGGGTCCGACGCAGGGCCCTGATGTTGACCGCCTCCGTCAACGTGTTCTCGTGCTTGAGATTGCACTTGACCTTGGGACTGGCGGTGATGCTGCCACCCAGACCGGGAATCAGGGCGAGCTCGCTCGTCTCGCGGGCCGCCTGGACCTGTTGGAGCGTGAGGTCGCGAACCTACATCTGCGGGTGGACCAGCGGGCCTCTTCGACCGATCTGGACGAGGCCTTCCGCATGATCCGACGGATCGAGGCTCTGCTGCCACGTTCGGAGCCGCCTTCGGCGCACTCCCAGACGTACGTGCGTACCCGGCGTATTCAACGTACTCGGCGTATGGCTCCGGGATCCGTTCGTACGGAGCCCCTCCTGCGTACGGTCTTGACCGCAGCTTTGCCGTTCAGACCGAGGCTTAGGTTCCTGCTCTGACGCCCTCGTCGACTTCTGTGGCCGGCCCTCGCTTCGAGGAGCTGGGCCAAGGTGGGGCTGCGAGTCAGCAACCCCCTGCGGACGAAAGTACCGCTTAAGACGTCCAACATAGAACGTCGGGTGCGTAGTCATTGTCCTAGGCAGGTCGATGGTGTACGACGCACCATGTCTGGCCAGGGCTGCAAATGGTCCGATGAAGCGGTACTTCAGGTTGTTGCTGCCGACAGAGCTGACAGTGTCAAGCGGTAGGTTCCTCGTATCTAGTAACACTAAGTCCCCCACCTTGAATACACTTAAGTTTTCTCTTCCTTGTTTGGCTGAGTACTCCTTTTGTATATCCTAAAGCGCTGCCATGGCATCGCGGACCCTGCTGACAACGCTCACCTTGGTATTCACAAAGGATTCCACTTGTTTCCGCAGCGAAACTGGTCTCACATCCGAGACCTGGGAGGAAAGGGCTTTTCGAGCCTCTCACCCACTTAGAATAGAGGAGTCAGTGTCTCCTCGAAGAGTGAGAGGCACTCTGGGGTGACGGAAGCCGTTCAAGTAGAACGGCGTGAACCCCGTGGACGCGTGCACCGCGTTGTTGAGCGCAAATTCAGCAACTGGAAGCTGCGTCGACCACATACGAGGTGCTTCCGCGCACATACTGCGCAGAGTGTCCTCGAGCACTCGATTAACGCGCTCCGTCTGGCCGTCTGTCTGAGGATGGTCCGCTGTGGACATCTGCAGACGATTTCCCAGTAAAGGAAACAGCGTTTTCCAAACCGCGGCCGTGAATCGCGGGTCTCGGTCCGAGACAATCGTCTCCGAGAGACCGTGATAGCGGAACACGCCATCGACGAACAACCGTGCGGTTTGTTCGCCCGTAACAGTGACGGGAACCGGAGCAAGATGTACCATTTTGCTCAGCCGACACCCGAACACCAAAATTCCGGTGTTGCCGTGTCCGTCGGCGGGAAGCCCAAAGATGAAGTCAAGCTCATCGACTTCCAACAGTCAGCCGGTACGGGCAGGCTCTGTAGTGGAGCCGAAGAGTGCCCTGCGGGTTTGACCCGCTGACATGTTTCACATGTCTTCACGTATAGGGTGACCCACTTGTACATGTGGGTCCACCAAAAGGCCAGAGATACCGACAGGAAGGTCTTCTCGCGGCCGAAGTGGCCACTGGAGGGCGCGTCATGCGCATCCGCGAGGATATCGAACTTCAGATCCTCATCGTTGGGTACGACCACCCGTGGAGGTACATTGGGCTCCACCCGGTAATAGAGGAGGCCATCCTTCAACTCATATCGGTGGAGCCGGGAGCGCTGTCGCGACGAAAGCCAGTCGGACTTCGCGCTCATTCTAGCCGTGAGGAGCTTGACGATAGGCGCGACAGCTTCATCATCCCGATACGCCATGCGTATCCGATCATATAGATCCGTTGTCAACCGTGTGATGTGGGCCAGCCCGTAGTCAGGACGCCGAGAGAGGGCGTCCGCAAGCACGTTGAGCTTGCTCGGCTTGTACTCGACGCGGAAGTTGTACTTCGCGAAGAAGGACAGCCACCTCGCCATCCGTTTGGAGAGGTGAGGCGAGTTAGTCGCCGGCCTCAAGGATGCGTGGTCTGTGTAGATCACGAAGGGCCGAGAGCCCAGAAGGTGAGCCCGAAACTTCACAAGGGCAGATTTCATTGCCAGGAGTTCCTTGTCGTGGACAGGGTAGTTCCGCTCGGCGGCTTTGAGCTGCCTGGACTGGAACGAGATGACTCGTTCATGTCCAGCCGTGTTGGCCTGCAGCAATGCACACCCGATGGCGTAATCAGAGGCATCGCAGGCGACGCTAAACGGCTTCGTCTCGTCCGGCAGGGTCGGGACTGGGGCTTCTTGGAGACTGGCCTTGATGCTATCAAAGGCATCCTGGTGCTCTTGCTCCCAGTGCCAGTCGACGGCCTTCTGAAGGAGGCCCGACAAGGGCTTAGCGAAGCCCGCGTACCCTGCGCTGTACTTGTGAAGGTAGTTGGCCAAGCCCAACCACTTTCAAAAATCCTTCTGGGATCGGGGCGTCGGCCATGCTGCTATGGCTTTGACCTTGTCTGGGTCAGCCGAACGCCCACGTTTCTTACGAAGAAACCGAGAACTTTAATCTCTGGTGACGCCAAGACGCACTTGTCGACGTTGGCGTTGAGCTTGTTCGCTCGCATCACGTCCAACACGTGACGGAGGTGCCCCAGATGCACCTTCATGGCCGTCTTGCCTTCCTCGGCACGGCTATGGACGAAGATGCCGTCGAAGTACGCCTGTACGAAGGCACGTAATGGCCTAAACAATTGCGTCACCAGGCGATTGAATGTCGCCGGGGCGTTAGACAAGCCCTGCGGCATGACGAGCCACTCCCAAAGCATGTCGCTTAGAGTGCTCACCGAGGTGAGCGGGATATCGCTCTGTCGCATCAGGATCTGGTAGTATCCGTCTACCAAATCCAACGCACTATACAGTACGCTTCCGGCAATGTTGTTTAACAACACATTCATTCGTGGGATTGGTGTTTAGGCCGGCACTGTCGCATTGTTCAGGTTGCTATAAGCATGAACTAGACGCCACTTTCCGTTCGGCTTCCGAACGCAGAACGTGGGCGTCGAGTGCGGGGACTTTGACTCCCGCACCATGCCTGCCTTCGCTTTCGCAGTGAAGAAGGCATCAATGACCTCGCACTGTTCGCGCGGAAGAGGCCATTGCCTCGCGACACAGTACTTTGTGCCAGGCACGAGATCTAAGCTCATGCCGTACGCCTCGATCTGGTGGGAGTTGGGTCGGTGGGTGTTTGTTTACCACATTCGAATACTCCGTCACCAAAGGATACACCGGATCCTTGGGGTTCTTAAGGATCTCAGAGCCCAGGCGCGCCTGACGCTGCTTGTTCAAGTCTTCCGGGACGTCCTCGTCCAAGACATAGGAGGTGTTCCGCTCCTCTCGAGTGGTCTCATGTCTTATGAGCACCATCCCGGCAACCTTTCCAGCCTTGAGGTTGGCCAGAAAAGCCTCGACCGTCATTTACTCGAGGTTCAGTATCTCTGCAACCTCTGGCAACGGTTCCAAGTGGACACCAGATGCCTTGACGGGTAAACCGGTCTCGCCATCGAAGATGTGATAACACTCTTCCACCGGCCTTGTCGGAGGAGCCTGGGCCCTAGACTCCGAGTCGCTTGAAGCGACGTCGATCTGAACGAAGTTCAGATTCGACTTGTGGGTGCGGCGGCGTCGTCGTCGACGGCGACCGTGACGTGGAGCTTTGTTACCCGCGTCTGGGGATGTCGGAGTACCGACATCCGAGGCACACGTCGCCTCGTGTGGTACTGTGTTACCCACACAGGAAGCGTGTCCGACGTCTTCCTCTTCAGTTAAGGTCTGGGCGACCGTGAGTGGCACTTTGATACCCACACAGGAAGCGTGTCCGACGTCTTCCTCTTCCGTTAAGGTCTGGGCGACCGTGTGTGGCACTATTTTACCCACACAGGAAGCGTATCCGACGCCTTCCTCTTCAGTTAAGGTCTGGGCGACCGTGTGTGGAACTCTGTTATTCACCTTTGACACGCTATTGCCAGTGTTCGTGACAGCTGTCAGCTGTCTGCGGAACTATGTTACCCGCTTGTGGACCTAAGTTACCCACTTGCCCAGCCCCTCCTCTGGGCGCTGCCACCATCAAAACATCCTCGGAGTCGTCATATACGTCGACAACTCCCAAGCATCGGCGGGATGCTTTGGTACCCTGGCAACCCTTGCGGGCGCCCCAGGTACTGACAGAGGTGGAAACATGACTCGCCAATGCTCTGTCGGACTGCGCAGGGCGGCTGGCACTAATTGCCTTGCCTCGCCAGTCGACCCAGGGCTCGTGCTTCTCAAGCCAGACAATGCCCAGGATCATATCGTACGGATCCATGTCGAGAACAGTGAGCTGTTCGAGGCTGTCAAAGTCTTCAAATTTGACGGTCAGATCCACTTGGACGTTGGGGACAGTGACGACCTTCCCGTTGGCCAGTCGCACTGACACCGTCCCGTTGCCCTTGCTTTCTCTCAACGCATCGGACAGCTCGTTGCTATTACAAGCAACCGTTTGGCGGCGTGCGAAATTCTTCGACGCCCCAGAATCAATCAGGATTCTAAAGAGATGATCATATCCCCGTACACATCCGTGTACTACGAGCAACCCGCCGCTGCTCTTCGTCGATTCGAGAGTGCGTAGACTCTCAGGGGCTAAGTCCCCGTGGTACGCGCCACCTGCGCGCCCTTCATGAATACTTAGTTCTTCCCCAGTAAGGCGCCCCGCCCCTACTGGTTTTCGGCGTTCCCCTGTCCCCTGGAGCCAGCGACCCTTGAGGACAGGCTTGGGCAAAGACCGTTTGCGGTGTCTTTTCGCGGGACAGTCGCGCTTGAAGTGGCCCATCTTCCCGCAGCCGAAGCCGCGGATGTCACGCTGCTCGGCGGACCCGAGTTCCATGGGAACCGGTCCGTTGGAGCTCGCTCGACCGGGAGTCGACAAAGAACTCCCAGGCCATGCTGAGGCGGGCGTACGCGCCTGGCGATGGCTGTATTCTTCGTGAAGGGCCACTTGAATCACCTTTTCGAAGGTGCTTGACTGCACCCGGAGCACGCTGGACCAACTCGAAGACCGTACATGAACACAGTCATCTTGATGTGTTCGCTGAGTGGGTTTCTTACTAGAAACGCCGTGAGCTCCCGTATCTCTTGGACGTACACGTGCAGCTCACGTCTCCCTTCTTTGCCCGAGAGGAAGCACGAGCGCTGGCGGTACTCGTAGCTCGCCGGGAGGAACGTGGCTCGGAGCAGTTCACACAGCTGAGCCCAGGATGTGAAACATCCAGGGGATGTTGCCTCCCGCATGTACACCCACCTCTTAGCACGACCGCTAAGGTTGGATAGTGACACTTCCTACATGTTGCAATAAAACATGAACGCGTTGACGTTGAATACAATAACGTTGCATTTAAAAATGTAAAAACTGCTTCTTTTGAGCAACGTTACGGAGCAACAATA
Source organism: Phytophthora infestans T30-4 (assembly GCF_000142945.1). Classification (NCBI taxonomy): domain Eukaryota; phylum Oomycota; class Peronosporomycetes; order Peronosporales; family Peronosporaceae; genus Phytophthora; species Phytophthora infestans. Next base: position 496,963 of record NW_003303731.1, read on the forward strand.
ATTGGCAACGTTTCAATAATGAACACTCCATCATACCAAGATGGTACCCCAGATTATTTTTTCCATGCGTGAAGTCGGGAGATAGACTCCCTACCCAATGCTGGAGGAATAACTTCTGGACGCGTGTCTGGACAACGATGGCACAGGTAATGCCCAGATCGTCTTGAATCATCAAGACTTCCGAGCCGTCGATCTGTTTCAGCGAATGAAGGAGGTTCTGCAGGCAATCCTGAGCACTTGAGTTCGCTTGCATACGTCGCAGGACATTACGAATAACCTGTGAAGATACTGCTCGGCCTTATCACAATATAGACTTGTTAATTATAAAAGTAATTGAATAAAAACATGTAACAAGCCATAGTCCTACTCGCTAAGCTCACTTGAGACATACCCAGCTATTTGACGTGAATTAGCACCCGCATCAGACAAAACTGCGATATTGTCAGCAAGTGGGCCTTCTGAAGGCACTTCCCGAATTCCACGAACAGCCCTGATTGTCTCAGCGTTATGATTGTGAAGGCGCCACTCGTTCTTCACGAGAATCGACCAGACTTTACCCTCAATGGACGTGCTCACCAGTGTGACAAATGCGTCAAATCGAGCCTCACAGCCCGTGTAGTTTGAGTGAGCTTCTCGGTCACCGCTAGCACGTCATGGTTGGGTGACGTCGTAAACACATCATATTTGTTTGAATCCGTACGTAAACCTGACTAGGATTTCGGTTTCAGAAGGACTGGAAACGTACAAGGACCATGCCAAAAATAATTAGTAATATGAACAACAGTTCAGAGCACCAACGTTACTTACTCTGTACAGTTTGCGACCTTGACGCTTGACCAAATTTTAAAGTAAAAGCCTGTTGCTCGGCCGTACGCTTCCAGAGCCGACATCACCTGATCCCATGGCCGGTAGCCTTTTCTTGCATCTGGTTCTGCGTGGGGCGCACACTGTTATGAGCAGCAGCTATCTTCGCGCGTGTCTCCGAAGTCCCACTCTTGCGCTGTCGAGGTTTCTTCTCCTCCATGAAGACCATTCCTTCTGGTACCTGGACCGGAGGTTGGTTCGCCAAAAATCTTCAAAAAGGTCTGCGACTTGGGTGGGGACTTCAGCCGAAGCGGGCCGTGCAACGTTAAGAGGCCTAGCGTTTATGTTCGTAACGTCGCTTTAAGCAGAATTAACGTCGTCCGGCTTATTGTGAAATTCACAGACGACAACGACAACAAATTTTATCCAAGAGAAATAAACCGGTAGGGTATCGGTATAAGTTTCTGTTTATTTTCTTAAGTATGAGATCTGCGAACCGCTCATTTTCGACAACGGGGAGAAAGCGCGAACACGACACGTAGTGGAGCACCATGCGCGACAACGACGGAGAGAACGGGCCTGCGGGTACGGGAGGGAGCGCCCAAGAAGAAGGCGGTGAGCTTGCCGGGGCCCCGCCCAGTCTTTCAGCTCACGATAGTGAGCGTCACTCAAGCGACAGCTCCAATGCCGCTAGCACTCGTGCGGAGCCGGTTATCGAAAGCAAAGCCGTTGTAGACGCGGCTGACAACGGTTCGAGTATTGCACGTCTATCTAAATTCCTTTCTTCATCTAACCATTTTCATTGTTACGCTATAGATACGTCTCCGAGAAAAAAAAGGCGATGCGGGTGCTAGCGGAGGACGTGGAGGGCGTGCTCTCGCTGGTGGAACGGGAAGCGACACCACTATCGCCAGAAGCGCACCTGGCGCATGTATGGACAACTTGTGTCGGTTGCGCGTCACGTCGATGAAGAGGTTGCCCGTAAGGACCCCAGTCGTATCGTACTTTATGTTAACGTTGCTTGAAGCTAACGCTGCTTTTCTTTAGTGTTACTTTACTAACGTTATGATATATTGTGCGAATAACACAGCCAAAACGGTACCAAAATTGGGCGGCAACGCAGGTGGTAATGACACGAGTGTATGCGAGGGCAGAGACGGAGATGATCCGACGCTCGGAGACGCCTCGATAGGCAAAGTTGGCGTTGGTGACGAGGGTGCGCGTCAGGTTGATGAATGGTAAAGACGCAGGTTTGTATTGTACTTTTAATAACGTTGCGGATACCTAACGTTGCTCTGATTTAAAGTTTTGCATTAACGTTTTTTTATATTGAGTGGATAACACAGACAAATATGCGACAGGGTTTCGCGACGACGCAGGTGCCAAATTCGAGGTTGTGTGTGAGGGTGCAGACCGCGGGGGCGGAAACGGAGATGACCCGGCAGTCGGAGGTGCCTTGGAGGGTAAAGCTGATCGAGATTAAGATGGTGTGTGTGTTGCGAAACTGCTTTTGTCCCTCGCTTATGTTTATCGTTGTGTCGTTAACAGAGCGGTGTGATTGGCTTGGTTGTGTGCATAGATCCACGTGCACGACAGTTGTCTGGCGACAAGAGTGATAGCGACAAGGGCAGCAAGTCCGTGATCGAGTGTCCGTCAAGAACGGACGTTGCAATTAAGGGTGGTGCGATTGGTAGCGTGGACGACAACGGTGAGTTATGCTAAAGGGGATAACGTTTGTGAAATTTTAACGTTTATTCATGTTAATGTCGCTCTATTCTAACGTTACGTACCCCATGTAGTAAATTAAAACCTATGCCAGAGCCCGCAGATAATGCAGCTGGTGGCATGGATGCTGGCGGCATGAGAGGTGCTTCTCCGCGCGCGGAATGGGGATTGTGTTGCCAAGGCAGCCATGGCGACCAAGTGCGCGGAAACGCTGGACGTCAAGTCAAGGGTAGTGCTTGTTGTGGTTTAACGTTGCTTTATGTTGCTTTATGTTTGCGATGCTGTGATTAACGTTGCTATTGATAACGTCGCTTCTGGCAGTTGGTACCAAACGAAAGTGCAGTCCATCAAAAGCCGGTGCCTCTTCGCAGTCGACGAAAAAGCTCCGTCTGTACTCGCCCCACGAAGTCGACAGAAGCCCTTCATCAGCTTGCGAGGTTGAGGAGAAGCGTGAGACCTGCATTGAAAACAGCAAGAGGAAGGAAAGTAGCGACGAGGAGCTACTCCCGCACCTTCCGTTTGCTGAACCAAAGCAACCACGCGTGCGTAGCAGCAACACGAAGAAGGAGCGAGAGGAGATGATTGCCTCTCACACCAATGTGGAAAACTACGTCGGGCCAGTTCCAAGGAGAGGCTACGCAACCTGGAAGTCTTGGGAAGTTGCGTATGCAGACTACTGCCGTTCGCAGCGCGTGTACTATCGCGTTCGCACGTCTATAGACGTTGACGAGTACAATCGGTACGACGCTTCATTTGTGGCCATCAACGATTTATTAACTTTTACGCTGTTATCTAAGAATCACACTACGAACATTACAACGGCCCAGTTCCACAAGTTCTTTTTGAGCTACCGGAGTAAGCATGGTGTCTTTCAAAAGCGTTGTGGCGTTGGTAAAAGGAACGCCACCGTAAACTTGACCGGTTGTCCGGCTCGATTTGACCTCGGGCTCATCAACGTGGCTTCGGCTGGTGAGCTCCCACGTCATCGACTCGTTGCTCACAGTGAGTGGCGCATGCACAATAATGCGTCTGAGGAAGCGGCCGCTACAGCTGGTATGAAGGACCCGCCAACACGCGGTGCTATTGTTGACACAGTGGCTGCAATGCATGACAGCTACACCTCGCCCAGCAAATGTTTTGGGTACATGAGTGAGAAGCTGGGTGAGTAGGTTTATGTGCAGAACGCGTTTATGTATTCTTCTAATTGTTTTGAAATTACAAGGCTGTCCTGTCACTTCTCAAGTTGTAAGAAACTTCGTTAGGAAACTTCAAGGTGGAAGCACCGCTCAATCGCGGTTGACGGTGTTGCTCGACACACTAGCAGAAGAAAAAGACTGCGAGGCCATGGTTATCGAGGATCAAATTGGCGTTACGTGTTGTATAATCATCCAGAGTGCTCAACAGAAATTGGCGTTCAAGAATTGGGGGGACACATTGGCAATGGACTGGACGCACGGTACCAACAACGTCGGGTATTATCTGGGTAACATATTTTTTCACTGTTAATCGCTTACATTTCATTTCCAGTGAAAAACTAAGTAATTTGCTTTGTTTATATTTCGTACAGGGAGCCTCGTTGCAACCACGCCGACTGGCCGAGGCTTTCCTGTTCTCGACTTCATGGCGTTAAACCCGAATGCTGTGACTCTGCAGAAAATGTTTGAGCTCTTCAAAAGCAAGAACTCGTCTTGGGTAAGAATCCAGACTGTCATAATTGACAAGGACTTCGTCGAGAGGAGGGTTCTGGAGGACTGCTTTTCTAATGCGAAGGGCCTCCTGTGCCAATTCCATGCCATCACGTATTGGAAAAAGATGTGCCGAAGTGGCTTAGGCTTGCCGGTGGCGGACCAAGACACTGTATAGCGAAACTTTGCAGCAATGTTGTATATGTATAAGATAAATTATTGGTTTATAGCAGATTTATGTTTTAATATTCTGACTTTGTTATGTTTTCGTTTTGGTAGCCCTTCTCTTTCTGAGTTCGAGCGAACGTACAAGCAGTTCTGTGAAAAGAAATGCAAAAACGTACGCTCCTACTTCGACAAAAATTGGAAAGAATGTCAAGAAATGTGGACGAACTATTTGCGGGACAACTATTTTTCCGCAGGGAACACTACTACAAATAGGATCGAGTCCAATTGGCACCTTTTGAAACAGTTACTTGGAAAGAAGACTGTTGTGGACCAAGCAGCTGCTGGAGTGCTGCAGCGGGGCTGCCGCGTCAGAGGAAGACGTTCGACTCAAAGAGTCACTTATACTAAGCTCCTTATCCAAAGGACACGTACAGCCCAGACCAGGGCTCAAAGTTAATACCTTAGCGTATGCTTCAAAACCAGAAATGCATTATTTACTATTATTGCGGCCAAGCCGCCTAGGGGTAAATGTATCTCTTTAACTATCTAGCATAGTTAAACCTAATCAAATGCGTAACGTGTGGCGTTCAGCCAACGTACTGAGAGACCTCGTTAACTCTCCGGGTACTCCGTACCCTGTGTGTTCCACACCATGTAACCCCGTTACTGTGGTGTAGTGATTTCTCCGTAGTTGTGGATTATCACCCGTCGACAAAGACGTGACACCGCCCAAGTTGTTCAAGCGACGAACCCTCGGTCAGCTGATGTACGGAGACGCCAAGGTGCAAGGGACTCGACGGCGTCACTTCCGAACTCTTAATGGATACTGGATACGGTCCATATGTCACTGAATCCAGGCTGTCCTTATTATTAATAATGGACTGGCCGGATTCGCATTCAGCGGACCATCTACGGTACGAACCCTCAGTGGCGGTTGGGATGAGTTCGCGGAAGGCTCAGCGACCCTTAAAAAGCACGTACACCGTCTGGGACAGGGCGCGAGCCGTTAAAGATGCTCATGCGACGGTGCAGACGACGCTTGGATCCATAACGGATCATTGTTCACTTGATATTTGTATACTTGATTAGGACTTCTTATTAGGAATAGACCCGAAACGGTAAGCTTAAATACAGAACAGAATTTCCACTCAAGCACACAGAGCGACGTCCGGCTTCAAGGTAAGCGTCTGGTCAAGTGTGTTATGCCTGTCGGTGAACTCGAAGCTCTGTAGCGAGGGTTCATCCGGCAAGGCCAAGAGACTTTATGTATTGGCCGATTACTATCGGGAGGTTTTACGTGACGGCTTATTGCTGCCTATTTGCACGACTGGGAGTGCTTGAATTGCCTCCCTTTTATTCTTCCAACCGAGTGTTGAACACTCGGTGATCTCGTAAAAGGCTTACCCGTGCCTGGTACCCTTCCGCTGTTGGGACCACGAGGATTCATAACACCTGCTAGCTTTGCTCGTGCTAGTAGCGTGTTCTTATTTTTACTGGTTGGCCTATATAAGTAGTTTACAAGGTCCAGTTTGTCCCGGTGCAAGGGCAGAACTGGGGTCTTCAGGTCCGCCCGAACGATCGTTTACTATCCTAGTAGACGTATTGTTGTGGGAACGTCCTAACTACATTTGTAGCTAGAGTTCACGTGGGAATTCCAACACCACAACTGGTGCCGCGACCCGCGAACAGATTGTGACCATTGTGAGCTGTTTGTATGGCCTTCCAGTTTACGAGCTCCCAATAGAAGAAGAACAGGAAAACAAAAACAAGAAACATGGCGAAAGGACAACCGACGGTACCAGCTACGCCTGCGAAGTCTGGCGGGGCTCGCAACGAGAGTTTAAGCCCGGCTGCGCGCTTTGCAGCCGCCACCGAGCTTTCGGTGAGCTTCGACGACGAAGCGGACATCGCTCCTGACGCCCACGATTATGAAGATTACGAAGACAAGACGCCGGCTCCAGAGCCAGGCGCAGCGACGCCGGAGACGGCCACGCTATCATCGGGGCTGAGAGGGACGACCAGGTCTCTTTCGAGGAACCTCGCCGACGAGCTCGATGATGTTGCAGGACCGGAACCTGCCTACGATGATTATGACGATGGGACCGAGGGTTCTAAACCTTCGGTGGCGAGTGCAAAGCATTCAGCACTGCTGAAAGCACCTCGCCCACCTATCAACGGTGATACACCAGCCGCCAAGCGTGTTTTCGACCGCGTACAAGCGCTGATGCAGAATGATGAGTGGATGCAGCTGTTCAAGCCCATCCCCAAGAAAAAAGCCGACTGGCCTGCGCTTGCGCAGGAACTTCAATACCCAGTCGACTCGGTTTCGACTAGCCAAGTTGCCGAGGATTCAGTTTCGCTACTGTTGTCGCTGGGCTCCGAGAACGAGACGTACCCATCGACGATGTCGCTCCAAGATTGGAGTCCACATGAAGCCGGAGCTGCTCTCCAGAAATGGAAGAAGAAGCTTCGGAAGGCGTTTGGCGCTGTTGGCATCAACGCCGGAAAGCAGCCTGTGAGTCGACCGATGATTCAAGATGAAGATCCGTCCACGATTCCACTGCCGCCGACACCCCAACGACTCGTCCGTACGCCTCCGAACAAGCGTGGAACTGAGCGTGGTGCATTTGGCACTACCGAAGCTTCACCGTACTTTCAAGACTCGCACATGGTTACGCCACGTTCGGAGAGCCGTATGCAGCGTATTTACGCTGGCAACGAGGGTTCGTTCGGTCGCCGAGGTGATCCGCGAGCTCCCAAAGGTGGTGCCAGACGTCGTCAAGTCGACAGCGATGGTTCGTCCAGTGACGATGACATTTTGGTGCGTACATTCGACGAGGAAGATCCTCAAGTCGAGTTGATGCGTCAGATGAATGAGATGGCGACGTGACACTTTGTCAATATTGGAACGCATTTGTTGTGAGCTTGTAGTTCGCCCACATACTACAGCAACTTTTCCAGTTTTTGTTGAAATACTTCAGCACGGCAGCATGACGCCCCATCGAAATACAACAAGTTCATTGTGCCACCGTAAATAAGTCACCTCGGTTGGACTAGATAACAAACAAAAAGTCAGCTCAGATAATTCAGCAATAAAAAGCTGCTTACCTGTACAGAATGTTTGCAAAACAGCGTTGAACCACGTCACGTTCTGCGGGGTTCAAGCTAAACTTCGATCCAAGCATTTTCTTTTTACGAAAGAGCGTGAAATTGGCAAAGTAACACTTTGGCGTCTGGAAAGCACGACTCCAGTACTTGCCATTTCACAAAATGTTTGTCAATGACGACCGTTTGAACTTTTTCCCACAAGCCTGTTTTTTTGCTTTGAAGAAATCGAAAATAGCGGTCATCGTGTCTGCTCTCTGGGTTAAAACCAAAAATTCCAGGACAGGCATGCCGCGTCCGGTAGGTCCGGTAGCCAAAGTGAAAAGGCCTGAAATGTATATCGAATAAAAATAAGCGTGTCAGATGCAGGAGTCCCGAAAAAAAATGGACAAATGTATTTGAGTTTATTATTGACATAATAATGATAAAATTTCGTCTTGATAGGATAAAAAAACAATTGCCTCGCGATAATATGTACTGTAACGGGGTACGTAGCCCTAAGTGTACCCATTGTTACATGAAGTGTGACACATCACACTTCAGAAGTATGACACGTCATACTTCGGAATATTTGGTACAAGGTACCAAGGTCGTCCAAAGCCAACCATTGGCTGATGACATTGCTTTTCTATAGGCGACTTATAGCTTGTATATTTAACTCAAGCTTAGCATACCTATAAATATACTCAGTTTACAACCTACCTTACATTGGTCACTTCGCTCCCTTTACGCATTAGGGGACCTGTGAACTGCCGTTCACTGAGCGTTTGTATACTCTCGGAAGCTAACTTCCTCTAGCGCAAGGTGCTGTGTGACCCCGTCACACTTAGTAGCACTCGTAGTCAATCCACGCCAACGCGGGTAGACTACCTGAACCTCTCCGAAGTTCGTTGCCATGGATAGGAACGACTTCTCCCATATGAACGACTCACAGTTCGAGTCGGTTCGGAAGATGGCAGGCATCTTCGGGATGAAGGCCCTGCAGAGCCTGGTGGTGTCAACACCGGCCGAGCAGCTCGAGCGCGTCAATGCGTTTGCCGCGTGCTGAACGACGTGGACCCGACACCGAGGATTGAAATGGCATCGCATCGACCATTGGAACGCATCACGCCGCTCTCAGGCTCTCGCAAAAAGAGCGAGAACTGTATGCAGTGGTTCCGTGGGTTCGTCTATGAAATGACTGGAACCCACACAGATGCCGACAAATGGTGCATTCCATTTGAGCTAAGGATCCGGGACGGAGCCATTCATTGGTTCCGTCAACTCCCGAAGAAGACGAAGCGCAAGTGGAAGCTGCTGAGCGATGCGTTCATCCGCTACTACAGCTCGCAGTTCACGCAGACGGCACCGTCACGTTACTACTCTGCAAAGCGGGAACGCAATGAACATCTGTGCGACTACATAAACAAGCTGAATGGCTACGATTGAACCGCCCGTCTACACTTTGAGAAGACTGGTCGCGACGCCTAAGAACACGTACAGCAGTTCCTGGCAACATGCGATCATGATAAGCTAGCGGAGAGTCTCTACCATGCTCGAGTCGCCGACATTCACGAGCTCGAAGAGATCATCGAAGATGTTCTCAAGGGCAAGGCGAGATAGGCCAAGCGCGACAGTGAGTATCGATACTCCAAGAATCGTGACGCGCGACGCGACGATGGGTACTCCCGCAACAATCGGCGTGATGACCGTCGCCGCGATGACAACCGCAACAAACCAAGCGTGACGCTCATTGAAGCCACGGTGGACGACCTACTAGCTGAATTAGAAGGTCGTGAAGCTGCTCAAGGAGGCAACGAGTATTCAAACGAAGATCCGAACGCTTACGACAATGTCCAAGATGAGTACAACGACTTTCAGCCCGATAATACGGATGGTGATTTCTCATTGGACGAAAACGACCGATACCTCGCCGCTGCTAACGAAAATGAGCGCCGTGCAGCTGCTGAAGGCACCTACGCACGTTCAGACAACCGTCAACCATGTGGAAACATGCCTGATCGCGATAATGGCTTCAATCAAAATCGCCGAGGTGGTGACCGTGGGTTCAATCAGGACCAACGCGGTCGACGTGACTTCAACCGCGATAACCGACGCCCACAGTACGGACCATGCGCGGTGTGCGGTGGCATGAGTCACTCCGCCCACTACTGTAACAAGCGATGCAAGTTCTGCAAACAACTCCACGATGCTGGACAATGCGAACTTTTCCGCAACTTCCAAGACCTTGCCAAATTTGTGCGCACCAAAGGCACGAAGGAGGAACCCCCGCCAGAGCTCAAGGCCGTCGTTCAAAAACGTCATTTAAACTAGGCAGCCCGCCAACTACAACTGGGTTGGTCCCTATCGGGCTGCCACAGTTAACCGAGCCTTCAATGGAAGCAGAGTGTATCTTTGCTTTCATGGGGCAAAGTGAATGACCTGATAATTACGTAACAAGTGTGAACACGACGGAAAATGAAAAGGAGAGGAGAAGAATCCTCGGTCGAGGTGTTGGAGAGAGAGTGGAGTGTGCTGATGCTGATGAGGGCACCGGCGAGGGTTCTTTCGGCTTGGTTCGAGTGCAGCACGAGACGAGCCCAAGGGCTACTCCAAGATGATGAAGTTGAACCCTGACGAGAGACAGGGGTGGTGGTCGGCCAAGAAATTTGACCGACGGATAAGAATGAGAGCTCTGGTGCAAGGCGCTGTGAACGACCAGCGAACGAGGATCCTCCTCGACACAGGAGCAAACGTTAGTGTGATCACTGACGCCTTTGCCAAGAAGTTGCGACTCCGAGATGTACCTGATCACGGACGCCGCATTGACATTCAAGGAATTAACGAAGGCAAGGTGTCTACGATGCGACGAGCGTGCGTCAAGATTACGCTTGGATGGGAGATGGTGTACGAGTTCGATATGTGGGTAATGTCTCATAGTGCAGGCGCCGACGTGGTACTCGGGACCGACTTTATGATCCCAGCTGGGATTCGGTTGGACCTGTTTCACGGCGCAATTACCGCACGAAGTTCAAATCTCGCTGATCAAGACCAAGAACATGATCGACAGCGAAGAGTACGGCTCCCATGTTAACGCCGGGCCACCCGAGCGTCTGGACATTCAAGCGCACGAGTGGCGAGAATATCGACTAGCGAAGCGTCAAGTCGGGCTGGAAGAACACGTACTGTGGGTTCGTCGAACGAACAAGCTAATCCCGTCAGTGACGAGGTTTCGACGTGGACGGCCTCAGAGCATTCGATTGACCAACGTGTCTGATCGAACTGTGTACCTACCAGCACACGACTCGATCGCGATGTGGATCCCAGATGGGGATTTGCCACGAGGTGACGGCTATGTGCGTCTGGAGTCCAAGAAGTACCAAGACTGGCAAGTGTTGGCCTACGAAGGTTGCAGAGACCGCGAGCTCTTTCAGCGTGAATGTGAAATCTACGAACAATGGCTTGCAACTCAGCCTTCAGCAGTTGATCGATCGGACTATTCAGAACCCAGTGGGGTGCTAGCACGACCTCTAGAGGACTCGGTAGTGGGTTCTAGTGATCGTCTGACGTGTGCAGAGCGCTGGGCACTGATCCTGGAGGAGCGTGAACGAGTGGAAGCCTGTCTGGCGTCTGGGGTGACAGCCGGGGATTCGGCCGACGGTCAGTCTTTCGAAGAACCTTTGGACACTTACACGACTACCCATGGCGGAGGCAATAATGCGAACGAAGCCTCGGTAGCGCGTACACACGAACTACTGAGGCCGGTAAACGTGGTACATACGCCAACGAGAGTTCGTTTCAAGTCTGGGGTGACAACGAAAGCGACAAGTAACAGCACTGAATTAGATGGAGTAAACATTTTTGACGAAGCTGTCCCGGCCTTGTGTGCAACCAAATCTGCGAACGAGACACCGGTGGTTGATCCAGAGGATGCAGACATCGCGCTGAAGGTGTTGAATACGGGACCGAGTGTTTATTGCAAGATTGGTGCGAATGCCGAACTGTCAAGACAGCGGCAGACCGAGGAGCTGAACAAAAGTCAACAACCCAATATGTCGGTGGCCCGCGCATTCAATATTGCGAACGACGACTCGGTAGATGGCCCAGAGATGGGAAACCAGGATGGGAAGGAGATGGACCCAGCACCGACTGTTGAAATCAAAGCGGATGCCGATGTTTAGTCAAGGGAAGAATCCGTAGCGACGTTGGACGGAACGTACATCTCGGTTGCTCGAGTGTTAACGACCGAAGGAAATGAAGCAACGGAGGATACGAGAAATGATTTCTACGAATACCCAGTTAACAACATTGTCTTGGAAGACTACGCGAAGGAGCTGGCATTCCTGCCGGACCTGACCGAAGAGATCAACACGACAATAGACTACACTGCGTCTAATGTTGCTGATCCTCAGTTGTCGACTGATCGCCGAGAACGTCTGGTCGCGACGTTGAAGAACCACGAGCAGATCCTGATTGCTAGTGGTAACGCACTGCCGCCGCCAGCCTACGGCGCGGTATGCGATATCGACACACAGGGGCACGCTCCAATTAAACAGCGTGCCCGGCGCGTGCCGCTACGATTTCTCGGCAAAATGTACGAGCTGCTGCGCGCTTTGTTGCGAGCAGGACTGATCGTCTTTTCAGATAGTCCATGGGCATCGCCAATCGTGATTGTGATGAAAAAAACAGGCTGGACATCTGGCTTTGCATTGATTACAAGATGGTGAATGCTATCACCGCGATCATGGAATATGCAATGCCGCTAGTCGACGACCTGTTAACAGATCTCGAGCACTACCTATGGTTCTGCTCGCTGGATGCAGCAAGCGGCTTCTGGGCGGTCATGATGACCTTGTGAGCACGTAAAGTATCGGCATTTGTCTGCGCACTCGGACACTTCGAGTGGTTGCGCATGCCCTTTGAATTAAAGAACGCGCCGATGATCTACCAGCGTATGATTGACAACGCACTCTGGGGGTTCGTTCAACCTAAAGGATGCTGGTTTGAATACTCGGAGAGGATGTGTTTAGCTCAAGAACAGGCCAAGGAACGTCGCGGGCCAAGCGCCGAGGGTTCGTTTTAAACGAAGTTCGCGGCAGACCGCGAAGTACCGGTGGAGACCGACCCTGTGCTACAACTCGTCTACAGCCCCGTCGCTGACATGTTTACGAACGGGGAGCCAGACGAATCATCGCTGGTACCCGTGTTTGGTCGACGGTCGTTTGTGGATGATATTTGCTTCGGTGGCGAGGATTTCAACAGCTGCCTGGCAACAATGGACCGATTGCTGGCAAGACTTGCACAGTGTCGGATCAGCATTAGCTTCACCAAGAGCATCTTCTGCCAACCCAAGGTGGACTTTCTGTCGCACAAAATTTCGCCCGGAGGTATCAGGGCTGACCCCAAGAAGCTTGCGGCCATCACCGAGCTTTCGTTTCCAACGAGTAAGAAGGGCATGCAGTCGTTCCTTGGAGCGGTTAATTACTACAGCCGCTTCATTCAAGACTTCGCGGTCTACGGTGCGGCGCTGTACCAGCTCAAGGATGAAGACTTTGCCGTTGAGGGTGGCATTTCTGTGGCACGTCGTTCCTTCGAGAAGCTGAAGGCGAGTGTTTCACATTAACCCATCCTCAGGCACTTCGATCGGTCGAAAGCAGTTCACGTCATGCTCTTTGCGAATGAATGGGCGTTGAGCACTACACTAATGCAAGAACATGAAGGCAAGTTACACCCCGTACGGTTCCTCGGTCGGGTGCTCAAGGAGGCCGAGATGAACTACCATCCTGCTGAGAAGGAAGTTTTGGCGTTACTTCTGCTGTTGAAGATCTGTTACGTCCAGCTGGCAGGAAAGACGCTACATGTCTATACACGATTCTCGACGTTAGAGTGGGTGCACAAGTCGAAGTCTCTCTTCGGACGCGCGGTCCAGTTCGCCGTACTGCTTTCGCAGTAGCATTTGAAGGTGCAGCGCGTGAAGGAGAAAGATGCCGCCTTCGCACAGCTCCTGCAGTCAAGCATCACGAGCTTCGTCGACCTGGAAGACTCGCTCGCGCCGGTGGCACCTCCAAACAAGGGTTCTCCGACTATTCGAATGGACCCCGCGTTGCTAAACGCCAGGCTTCCCCGTAATTACAGTGGATTCGTCATGTCTTTTGACGGATCAGCGAAGACAGAGAAGTACGGTGGCTACGAGAGTTGTTCATGGGTGCTGTGGAGTCTTCCTGAGTGGAAGATAGTGATTGCTGCAAACGCTTACCTGTCGGCCACCACGGTGAATGAGGCAGAGTACACAGGTATGATAAACGGTGTCAAGGCTGCTATTGCGCACGGTGTCGAGGATTTAGTCATCGTTGGTGACTGAAGGCTCGCGATTCAACAATCACTAGGGGTGATCGCATGCAGGAAGGAAACTTTGCTAGCGCTGCTGAATACTCACAAGAAACTCGCGGCCAAGCTTCGATCAGTTAAATATCTTCATGTTGTACGAGAATACGACGCTGCCGCGGATTCGTTAGCCACTGAAGCGCTGGAATCAAAGGTCAGTCGGGTCATCTTGGCGGAAATTCGCAAGTCGGAATTGGCGTCGCTGAATCGCATCCAGGAAATGATCTACGAGCCGGATGAAGACTCGGTAGATGTTTCGTCACGTGGAGCAGAGCGTCAAGTACATGTACTGTCAGGCAGCGAGTCTTTAAAGTGGAAAACGTTCGAAAATTTCGTGGTTGATTACAGCTCACCTAAGTGCGATTATGGTAATATGGCAGTGATGACTAGACGACAAGCGAAAGCCAGGAAACGCGTCAGGTTTGCAGACGAACACTCGGAAGGGGTCTCAAAAGATCAAGAACAGCATGAAGAACGACGCGAGACGTCCACCGAAGATTCAATCAACGAAGATTTACCAGACCATCCTCACAAGACTGCACCAGCGGCATTTCCCGATGCGGAAGATGTTGACCCGGTAGCAATACAGCGGGAACGACGCAGACGGATACTGGTGGCACAAGACGAAGAGCAGAAGTGGTTTAACATCAAGAAGGTGCTTCAGGGCCAAGCAGAAGAACTGAGTTACAAAGCACCTCGAGATGCCTGGAAGTACGCTGACCGGTTCGTGTTATCAGAAGACGGCGTGCTTCACTATCTTAGATTGAATCGTCGGTATGACCACGGTTGGCAAGAAGAGACCAAGCTGCGGCTTGTGGTACCGACAACGATGATTCAAGAGGTCTTGCAGAACTGTCACAACTCGCTGGAAGGAGGACATCAAGGTGTGGTGAGAACGTTCCATCGCGTTAAGTCCGACTATTATTGGATCGGCTTGTACGCTGACGTGGAGAAGCATGTGAAGTCATGTCCAGATTGCAGTTCGAGTAATAGCCGTCCTCAGCTTCGTGGATACTCACCTGGCAACGTACTAGCCGAACGACCTTTCCAGATCGTCTCGATGGATTTTGTGATCCCACTACCGAAATCTCGCAGGGGCAACACGGCGTTGCTCCTATTTCAGTGCTCGTTCACGGGATTCGTTATTGCTAAGGCTATGTCGGATACGACTGCACTGAGTGTTGCCCAAGTGTTCGAAGAATGTGTGTACCGACGGTCCGGAGCCCCATCACTGATAAGGCGCGACCGCGACCCACGCTTCATGAGCGAAGTGCTCCAAGCGTTCGGAGAGATGATGCAGTCAAGATCACGAGCGGCTTTGAGCTATCGGCCACAGGCTAATGGACAGCAGGAACGCTCGGTGAAGTCTGTGATGGGTTTCGTAGGGTGTACGCGGAAGACCCTCTACAGCAAGATTGAGACGAAATCGCAGAGAAGCAGGTATTCGCTATTAATACTTCTCAGGACACTACAAGGAAGGAAGCACCGTTCTACCTCGTTCATGGTTGGGATGCGCAGTCGACGTTGCGGGCGATGTCGTCGTCACTCAAACGAGGACTCGGCAAGCAGTCTGACGCACTAGCGTGGCGGCGTGAGATCAATCGACAACATGAGGTCGCCCTCACTATGGCCAAAGATTATCAGGCTGTAGAAAAGAAGCGAAGGGCTAAAAAGCATAATGATGCCCGGAGTCGACTGGAAAAAAGCCGCTGTACCTCAACCAAGTGGAAATGAACACTCGGCGGACCCTCCAGAAGCTTCGGAAGAGATGGAAGATCCTGCAAGAGCCCCACCGAGATCTCTTTTTGAGATTGGGAGCCGGGCGTGGTTGTACATGGAACGCGTCAAACCGGGCTTGACGAAGAAATTAGCTCACCGGTGGCATGGACCGTTTCGGATCAAGCGCAAGGTGGAAGCGTTTGCGTACGAGCTGAAACTGCCAGACCGGAGTGGGTATCGCTTCTACCCAGTGGTGCATGTGTCGAGACTCAAGGCTGTCAACGAATTCAGCAGTTTACAGAATACTTGGTTGGTACTAGACGCGACTGATGAAGCAAGACTCGCTTTTGACTAGGCGTTGTTGCCTGAAGACAGCTGGGAGCCAGATCACGTTGCCGACGAATATGAAGTCGATGCCATCCTCGACGACAGAACACCACTGTCGACGATCACGGAACGTGCTGTACGCAAGTTCAACGTCAAGTGGGTTGGCTACGAAGATCCAACTTGGTAACCAGCATCCAACTTGTCATGTGGAGGTCTGCTGTACGACTATTTGCGAGCCAAGAAGAGCGAGAATCGGCTGCAGATGGCGCAAGTGGCGAACGAAGACTAGCGTGACTGGATCACGTGTGAACTGGCCACAGGGCGATGCAGCCTGTGACAACAGACGAAAAACGTTGCTGCAACAACAAATTGTATATGCATTTAAAGAACAACATGAACATGATTACGTTGTGGAAGTGGATTAAGAATAAGAAAACATGAATGCCGACCGGGGAGCGACCACTGAAAACGAAACTTCGCTGGACCCCTCAAAAGTTAGCTGAGATGCTGGAGAACGTCGTGAAACATGCAGCGAGGACATCATCGAAACCAACAGCAGTCTCGAGGCGACGTTGAGCGTGAACATCGCCGTGGAGAGAAGGCGCAACGCTGAGCTGCACTTAATTATGAGCCATTGCAGTCAAGTACGGAATTATCGAGGTCATCATGTGATCGACCGATGCCTCCGTACTTTCAGCCAGCATGGCGCGCAGGGAATCTTCGGTGAATGATGGTGTACCACCAGCAGACGCAGGAGGAGCAGCAGGAGCCATCTCCGCGGATTCAGCGGCGACGGGGAGTGCTGCAGGAGCTACCGCAGGGGGTGAAGAGTCCGGGGCAGGAAGCGCCGGAGGTCCGGTTAATGACGCTGCTGTCGGAGAAAGTGCAGCAGGCTGGGGGGCGTTCGAACCCTCGGTCTTGCCCTCCTGAGAAACAAGACGAGTAATGCGTGGTAATGAGCAAGGCGCCGATGATTCAAGAGAAGGATGAGCTGACGTACCTCCAGCTGTTCACGTTCGCGACGTCGACGAGGATTGAGGCGCTGAAACGCGTCGGACACGGCTCGATTCAAACGCTTGGACATACGGAGACTAGATGGTGAATTCAAGAATGAAGAAATGTCACAACGGGCACCAGTACCGTGGCTTCCATTGCGACAGGGGCAGTTGTGGTGTAGTGATTTCTCCGTAGTTGCGGATTATCACCCGTCGACAAAGACGTGACACCGCCCAAGTTGTTCAAGCGACGAACCCTCGGTCAGCTGATGTACGGAGACGCCAAGGTGCAAGGGACTCGACGGCGTCACTTCCGAACTCTTAATGGATACTGGATACGGTCCATATGTCACTGAACCCAGGCTGTCCTTATTATTAATAATGGACTGGCCGGATTCGCATTCAGCGGACCATCTACGGTACGAACCCTCAGTGGCGGTTGGAATGAGCTCGCGGAAGACTCAGCGACCCTTGGAAAGCACGTTCACCGTCTGGGACAGGGCGCGAGCCGTTAAAGATGCTCATGCGACGGTGCAGACGACGCTTGGTGTGCAAGAAGATCCATAACGAATCATTGTTCACTTGATATTTGTATACTTGATTAGGACTTCTTATTAGGAATAGACCCGAAAGGGTAAGCTTAAATACAGAACATAATTTCCACTCAAGCACACAGAGCGACGTCCGGCTTCAAGGTAAGCGTCAGGTCAAGCTTGTTTGAGTGTGTTATGCCTGTCGGTGAACTCGAAGCTCTGTAGCGAGGGTTCATCCGGCAAGGCCAAGAGACTTTATGTATTGGCCGATTACTATCGGGAGGTTTTACGTGACGGCTTATTGCTGCCTATTTGCACGACTGGGAGTGCTTGAATTGCCTCCCTTTTATTCTTCCAACCGAGTGTTGAACACTCGGTGATCTCGTAAAAGGCTTACCCGTGCCTGGTACCCTTCCGCTGTTGGGACCACGAGGATTCATAACACCTGCTAGCTTTGCTCGTGCTAGTAACGTGTTCTTATTTTTACTGGTTGGCCTATATAAGTAGTTTACAAGGTCCAGTTTGTCCCGGTGCAAGGGCAGAACTGGGGTCTTTAGGTCCGCCCGAACGATCGTTTAATATCCTAGTAGACGTATTGTTGTGGGAACGTCCTAACTACATTTGTAGCTAGAGTTCACGTGGGAATTCCAACACCACATTACACTCTCCCTCACTAAGATGAGAACATTGCGTTCTCGAAACTTTCCTCAGCGAGGTCACGTCTTGTCCAGACGACGGAGGTCACTAGACCTCACCTCTGCGTTCTGCGGCCGCGCGAGATCACAAACGCGTTCGCATCCTTGATGCCTGGCACTTCCACTCCTACCCACGGCCCAACGTCTCCAGCGCGTCGCGCCGCCTCTGCCCCGTCGGTCCCAGACCCTCAACTGCGCTCCGCAACTGCTCCAAAAGCATCTTCGTCTCTTTCCGTGGCGGAGTACCACCAAGGGTATCGCCGTCGACACGGTCAACACTCAATGAGCCGTCCAAAAGAAGAGAGCAAAGTTTAAAGCTCGTCAGGGCCGCGGGCGCCGCCCAGCGGGAACGATGTTCTGTGCTCGAAACTTGAAGAGGGCGAAGGCGACTACGACGAGCCCATGGGTAGTGAGGACTACGCCAACCCAACCTCTCCGAGGTCGCACACTGGTGCCGCGTCTCCTCCAGCTTCCTCTGTGAGGTCTAGCCGCTCAGCGGCGCGATCTCAAACAAGAAGAGACCCGTGGACACCGCATCCGTTCTCTGAACGCTCGAATCCGATTCGCGCGCTGCACTATGCGCCACCGCTATCGTCGCGGTATGACGACGAAGATCGATACGATCCCAACGTCAGAACGAATGACCTCGACGAGGCCCAAGGCCGTCAGTTGTCCAATGAGCAGCGCTCGCAGTCGTTCCGACCTCTGGTCCGACCACTTGTTCTATCGTCACGCCGTGACTACGGCTTCCAGCCGCGGAACTCTGCCGAAGCGGCCCGCCTCGCGGCGCAGCAGCCGCTGAACACGTACACGTGTGGGCTTGCGGCCTCAACTGCGGATGAGCAAGTGCAGCGGCACCGGCTCCGAGAGCGATATCTGACTGCACAAGTCAAAACGCCTCAGGAATATAAAGCGTACCTGCAAATGCAGCTCAGCCGCCAACCAGTTCCCTCTATGCGAACCATTCCGGTTGTTCTCAACCCTGGGGAATCCCAGCGTGCTTATGAAGCACAATTTCAAAGATGTGTGGAGAGAGCTTGACGGCCCCCCTCCTACAAATGCTCTTCGAGCAAGTTTCTCTGAAACTGATATTCGTCTTGAGACACGTTTGCGCTTAGACTTCGCTAAGGCGAAAGCACGCCGACAAACACTGGGACCCCGTCCCCATCTCCACGAGGCGTCACCACCTCTCGCTCATGCTGCGAGCGCCGCTCATTCCTATGAGCCGGCTGCTACAGCCACTGGTCGGAGCTTGAGCTCAGCCACCGACCTGTCATCCCCGCGTTCTAGCAGCGGGAAGCGCTCGGCGCCTAATGACGCGGTCGTACGCCTTAGCGGCGGGGCAGTGGGTGTGCCTGACCAAAAGTGTCGACGACGTCAGGGCAGTCCTGCAGGAGGACAACCTCAAACTCCCAAGCGTTTTGTGAGTGAGGATAACCCCTCCATTTCACAAGGTACTGCGTACGACCCATGCGCCTGCGCCTCGCCACCAGGCATTCCACATGGAAGTGGAGCTCGCCGTGCTCGTCGAGCAGAGCAGGAGGAGGCCGAGCCTCAGCTGAACTTTCGCGTCGCGAGTCGCAGCCACGTGTTCGCGCTGGAGCAGCGTGTGGGCTCCCTGAACCAGTATCTTCATGATACGACTGACTCTCTGAGTCGCCTTGCAGATGGTCTCGATGAACGAACCACCGTGTGGACTGGTTTCAACAACCACAGTCGGTTCAGAACAAAGTCGCGGACCTTGAGCGTCAAGTCGCTCAGCTGCAAGGTCAGATCGACTTGCTGTTGCGTCTTGAGGCCCCGCCACCTGCTGTTGTTCAGCCTGCCGTAGTTCGGCCTCCCGCTGTTGCGCAGCCTGTCGTGGCCCAGCCACTGTTGGCGCCAACGCCTCCGCACTCACCTGAGCAGGGCCCTGATACGGCTTGAGTAAGCCAACGTAGAAGACTGGATGCGTGCGCATCTTCTTCGGAAGGTTAAGCGTATACGCTAGGCCCTTCTTGGCCACGACCGTGAACGGTCCTATGAGCTGTGGTCTCAATTTTATCATAAAGACTGCAGACACTGCATGAGTAGGTAGGTTTTTTGCATTTAATAAAACTTGGTCTCCGACCTCAAACCTTTCTTCATTGCGTCTGCCTTTGGCATCTGTATGTTGTTTTTGCATGTCTTGGCTTTCAGCCATAGCGTCGCGTACTTGACGCATTACGCTCAGTCTCAAGAGACAAAGTCATTGACTTGCTTGCGAACCGCAACAGGGCTGACATCAGCTAGCCTCTCGGCTATCCCTCCCCCATCAAGCCCTGAGCCACTGCGTGGCGGCGTCAGTGGGACGCGAGGGTTCACCAAGCCGTTCACATAGAACGGAGTGTAGCCTGTCGAGGCGTGTACTGCATTATTTAATGCAAACTCAACGAGTGGGAGCATCTGGCCCCAGCGTTTTGGCGCCTCAGCGCATAGGCTTCGGAGAATATCCTCCACAACGCGATTCACGCGTTCAGTTTGACCGTCCGTCTGCGGATGGTCCGCTGTGACCATGTCCAAACGAGTGCCGAGCACTCTGAAGAGGGACGTCCAGAACTTCGCGGTGAAGCGCGGGTCTCGATCCGAGACAATTGCCTGAGGCAAGCCATGTTGGCGAAAGACTCGGTCTAAAAACAGCAAAGCTGTACCTTCACCACCAATGGTGTCCGGCACCACCGCTAAACGACCCATCGTGCTCAATCGGTCTACTAAGACCACAATACCCGTGTTTCCCGCCTTATCCTTGGGAGGACCAAACCCAAAGTCCATACGCATGGACTGCCAACATCCCTTGGGAACAGGCAAACTCGCCAATGGCGCTGCCGTGCTCGGCGCGGACTTCGTCCGTTGACACGTCTCACACGTGCGAACATAGGTGCCGATTCACTTATATGAGCCGTCAAAAAGAAGAGAGCAAAGCGTAAAGCTCGTCAGAGCCGCGGGCGCCGCCCAGCGGGAACGATGTTCTGTGCTCGGAACTTGAAGAGGGCGAAGGCGACTACGACGAGCCCATGGGTAGTGAGGACTACGCCAACCCAACCTCTCCGAGGTCGCACACTGGTGCCGCGTCTTCTTCAGCTTCCTCTGTGAGGTGTAGCCGCTCAGTGGCGCGATCTCAAACAAGAAGAGACCCGTGGACACCGCATCCGTTCTCTGAACGCTCGAATCCGATTCGCGCGCTGCACTATGCGCCACCGCTATCGTCGCGGTATGACGACGAAGATCGATACGATCCCAACGTCAGAACGAATGACCTCGACGAGGCCCAAGGCCGTCAGTTGTCCAATGAGCAGCGCTCGCAGTCGTTCCGACCTCTGGTCCGACCACTTGTTCTATCGTCACGCCGTGACTACGGCTTCCAGCCGCGGAACTCTGCCGAAGCGGCCCGCCTCGCGGCGCAGCAGCCGCTGAACACGTACACGTGTGGGCTTGCGGCCTCAACTGCGGATGAGCAAGTGCAGCGGCACCGGCTCCGAGAGCGATATCTGACTGCACAAGTCAAAACGCCTCAGGAATATAAAGCGTACCTGCAAATGCAGCTCAACCGCCAACCAGTTCCCTCTATGCGAACCATTCCGGTTGTTCTCAACCCTGGGGAATCCCAGCGTGCTTATGAAGCACAATTTCAAAGATGTGTGGAGAGAGCTTGACGGCCCCCCTCCTACAAATGCTCTTCGAGCAAGTTTCTCTGAAACTGATATTCGTCTTGAGACACGTTTGCGCTTAGACTTCGCTAAGGCGAAAGCACGCCGACAAACACTGGGACCCCGTCCCCATCTCCACGAGGCGTCACCACCTCTCGCTCATGCTGCGAGCGCCGCTCATTCCTATGAGCCGGCTGCTACAGCCACTGGTCGGAGCTTGAGCTCAGCCACCGACCTGTCATCCCCGCGTTCTAGCAGCGGGAAGCGCTCGGCGCCTAATGCCGCGGTCGTACGCCTTAGCGGCGGGGCAGTGGGTGTGCCTGACCAAAAGTGTCGACGACGTCAGGGCAGTCCTGCAGGAGGACAACCTCAAACTCCCAAGCGTTTTGTGAGTGAGGATAACCCCTCCATTTCACAAGGTACTGCGTACGACCCATGCGCCTGCGCCTCGCCACCAGGCATTCCACATGGAAGTGGAGCTCGCCGGGCTCGTCGAGCAGAGCAGGAGGAGGCCGAGCCTCAGCTGAACTTTCGCGTCGCGAGTCGCAGCCACGTGTTCGCGCTGGAGCAGCGTGTGGGCTCCCTGAACCAGTATCTTCATGATACGACTGACTCTCTGAGTCGCCTTGCAGATGGTCTCGATGAACGAACCACCGTGTGGACTGGTTTCAACAACCACAGTCGGTTCAGAACTGAGTCGCGGACCTTGAGCGTCAAGTCGCTCAGCTGCAAGGTCAGATCGACTTGCTGTTGCGTCTTGTGGCCCCGCCACCTGCTGTTGTTCAGCCTGCCGTAGTTCGGCCTCCCGCTGTTGCGCAGCCTGTCGTGGCCCAGCCACTGTTGGCGCCAACGCCTCCGCACTCACCTGAGCAGGGCCCTGATACGGCTTGAGTAAGCCAACGTAGAAGACTGGATGCGTGCGCATCTTCTTCGGAAGGTTAAGCGTATACGCTAGGCCCTTCTTGGCCACGACCGTGAACGGTCCTATGAGCTGTGGTCTCAATTTTATCATAAAGACTGCAGACACTGCATGAGTAGGTAGGTTTTTTGCATTTAATAAAACTTGGTCTCCGACCTCAAACCTTTCTTCATTGCGTCTGCCTTTGGCATCTGTATGTTGTTTTTGCATGTCTTGGCTTTCAGCCATAGCGTCGCGTACTTGACGCATTACGCTCAGTCTCAAGAGACAAAGTCATTGACTTGCTTGCGAACCGCAACAGGGCTGACATCAGCTAGCCTCTCGGCTATCCCTCCCCCATCAAGCCCTGAGCCACTGCGTGGCGGCGTCAGTGGGACGCGAGGGTTCACCAAGCCGTTCACATAGAACGGAGTGTAGCCTGTCGAGGCGTGTACTGCATTATTTAATGCAAACCCAACGAGTGGGAGCATCTGGCCCCAGCGTTTTGGCGCCTCAGCGCATAGGCTTCGGAGAATATCCTCCACAACGCGATTCACGCGTTCCGTTTGACCGTCCGTCTGCGGATGGTCCGCTGTGACCATGTCCAAACGAGTGCCGAGCACTCTGAAGAGGGACGTCCAGAACTTCGCGGTGAAGCGCGGGTCTCGATCCGAGACAATTGCCTCAGGCAAGCCATGTTGGCGAAAGACTCGGTCTAAAAACAGCAAAGCTGTACCTTCACCACCAATGGTGTCCGGCACCACCGCTAAACGACCCATCGTGCTCAATCGGTCTACTAAGACCACAATACCCGTGTTTCCTGCCTTATCCTTGGGAGGACCAAACCCAAAGTCCATACGCATGGACTGCCAACATCCCTTGGGAACAGGCAAACTCGCCAATGGCGCTGCCGTGCTCGGCGCGGACTTCGTCCGTTGACACGTCTCACACGTGCGTACATAGGTGCCGACCCACTTATACATCTTGGGACACCAGTACATCGTGCTCACCGACCCATAGGTCTGCTCCCGACCTAAGTGCCCGCCCACGGGCGTATCATGAATCTCATGGAGGATTCGATACTTGAGATCCTCGTGATGAGGACCGACTACACGAGGGTTATCCTCAGAGTCGGTGCTGTAGTACAGCAGGCCGCCATCGAGCGAGTATCCATGCAGCCTCGCGCGTTAGCGCCCAGACGCTCCCAAGAGCCCGTAGCAGCGCTACGCACATGTCGTCTTGTGCATACGCTCCGCGTATCAAGTCAGGCACTGACGACGTCACTGTCGTGACATGAGCTAACTCGTAGTCCGGCCGGTGCGAGAGCGCATCGGCCACTAAATTAAGCCGCCCCGGCTTGTACTTCACCTCGAAGTTATACTCGGCAAAGAAGGAAAGATATCTTGCTATTCTCTGAGCGAGATGAAGCGACTGTATCGCAGTGCGTAACGACGCATGATCTGTAAATATCACAAAAGGCTTAGAGCCTAGCAGGTGTACCCTGAATTTGACTAGATCATACTTCATTGCAAGTAGCTATTTGTCATGAACTGGATAGTTCTTCTCTGCAGCTTTAAGCTGGCGAGACTCAAACGCAATCACGCGCTCACGCCCTTCGGCGTCTGTTTTTAGTAAAACACAACCTATTGCAAAGCCGGAGGCGTCACAGACGACGCTAAACGGACGATCCGGGTCCGGTAGCGCAAGGATCAGAGCCTGGAGGAGGCTCTCCTTCGCAGCCTAAAATGCTCCGTCGTGCTCGACGTACCAGCATCATGGTCCGTCTTTCTTAAGGAGATGTGGTAATGGCCGAGCCATCTCCGCGTAGTTCGCGCTATACTTGTGCAAGTAATTGGCTAAGCCTAGCCAGTTGCGTAAGTCGTTTTGGTTCTTGGGAACTGGCCAGTCCACGATGGCATTGACTTTGGCAGGATCTGCCCGTAAGCCACGCTTCCCAATGAAGCAGCCGAGGAAAGGAATCTGCTCCGCGCCAAAGCCGCACTTGTCCAAGTTGACATACAACTTATTAGTGCGCATGCACTCGATCACCGCTCGCAAGTGGTCAATGTGGTTATCCACGTCTGACTTTCCGTGCCCAGCTCGACTATGGACGGATATATCGTCAAAGTACGTCTGAGCCCACGCCTGGTGGGGCCTAAGCAACTGCGTCACAAGACGATTGAACGTTGCTGGTGCGTTCGACAGCCCCTGGGGCATGACTAACCACTCCCAGAGTTGTTATATTAAAAAATATATTAAATATATATATTTATGCATACCGCTCGGAGTACTCACCGCTGTCAGCGGAATGTCTCTCGCTCTCATGAGCAATTGGTAGTTACCATCGACCAATTATAGTGCGCCGTACAACGTACAGCCTACAATGTTGTTCTACAGAACATCCTTGTGAGGTATCGGCGTTTGCGCCGGGGTAGTGGCCGCATTTAGCTTCTTAAAAGCATGGAAAATGCACCACTTGCCGTTTGGCTTTCTGACACAAAACGTGGGTGTCGAGTGCGGAGACTTACTCTCACACACCCTCCCTGCCTCGTGCTTCGCACGGAAGAATGCGTTAATGAAGTCACACTGCTCTCTCGGCAAAGGCCATTGCCTTGTTACGCAGTATTTGGCTCCAGGAACCAGGTCAATCTCATGACACGCGCCTCGATCCGGAGGCAGGCCCGTCGGTGGGTCTTTCGAGACAATGTCTCCATACTCCTTCACCACCGGGTAGAAGGGATCCGAAGGATCTTTAAGGATCGCCGATCCACTTCTGGCACTCAGCACCTTCTTGGTGTCCTCTAGGACCACGTCGTCCACGACGGATGAGGAGTTTAACTCCTCCGGTCCTAGCAAGACCACCTCGGCTAGCTCGTCTGCCTTTAAGGCTTCGCCAAACTCGGCAATGGACATCTCGTCCAGCTCTAGCAGAGCATTTTCAGCGGGCAGAGTGTCAAGGTTGGTGTCGCCTTCTACCTCCCCCGTCACTCCGTTTACGAGTGTGTACAGCTTCTCACATCAATCGCGTAGAGCATCACCGCTCGTCACGTTGGACACATCGTCCGACGTCAAAGACGTCACAGACGCCCTGCATCTTCTTCACCTATCCCTCTGCGATCGAGCCCGGCCGGATGAGGGCGGTGTGGTGACATCTCCGTCACCACCACCGGGTGCAGCAGTCCCATCACTCCTCAAAGAGGATACAGTACACTCGGCTGAAAGCCAAGAGGTCCTTGACCTTCACAAAGTGAACTAGGAGTCACTTCACCCGCATCTCCTGAGCCACGCCCATGATGCCTCGACTCGCAGTCGACCGCGACCCTCGGGCCACGCAGCGATAGGTCATCGACCAGATTCGTACCACTCAGTGGATTACGCGCCACTCCGCGCTCGCCCTCACCAGGACCCAGCAGTTGGTCATTGACCCGACCTGCACCGCTCAGCGGATAACGTGCCGCACCACGTACGCCCTCAGGGCAAACAGCAACCTCGTTGATAACAATTTCTGATATATCAATGTCCAGGACTACGGCCGCATCGGCCTCGTTCTCGCGCCAGAAGCGCTTCTGCTTCCTAGCAGAGGTGGGTTCATGACTCACCAAAGCTCCACTAGGAGCAGGGCGCGACGCACCCAGCGTTTTCGACTTCCCGTCGATCCATGGCTCATGGCGTTCCAGCCATGTCATGCCAAGGATGAGGTCATACCTCGCATCCAGGTCTAAGACCAAACAGCGTTCCACACTGTCGAAGTTCTCAAACTTCACTCCAAGGTCGACAAAGACCTTCGACACAGCTACCGTCGCGAGACGTGCAGAGATTGTATCTCTTGTTTGGCACTTCCAGTGCCTCAGCATACAGCTGACTCCCTTCCATGGTTGCGCGACGGGCGTAGTTGCCCGAGGCTCCCGAGTCAATCAAGACTCTCAATGGCTTTGCAAAGCTCTTTCACGTTCGCTTGAACGACCAGCAAGCCCGGCTTGCACACACCCTTCTCGTAAGAGAGCTCAGCTCTCTTCGGGGCTGAGCCCCGTTGCCCACTACCTCCTCGAGGCACAACAGGAACTTAGTTCTTCCCCAGTAGGCAGCCCCGCGCCTACTTAGAGTTGCCGTTTCCCAGCGATGCCCCGGAAGGATTGGCTCGCTGGAGCCTCGCGCAGAGAGCAATAGGCCCTAAAGTGCTTAGTGCTATCGCACACAAAGCATCGGCGGATGCCGGCGCGCTGCTCCGCAGCAAGAAGCTCCGCTTCTTCGTCGTCAGCATAGCTGAGGTCCATCGGCTCTGGACCGCTCGAAGCGCTTGCGCTACTAGCGCTCCAACCAGGTCGAGCCGACCTGAAGTTGTGCTCGGCATTCAATGCCACATCCACCGCCTCTTCGGAAGAGATAGGGTGTACACGGAACACTTCCGTTCGAGCTGCGCTCACACGAAGTCCCTCCATGAACACGGTCACGCTGACCAGTTTCGGAAGAGGGTCCGCCGCCATTCCGGCGATAAGCGTTCTTAACTCTTGGACATAGGCCAATAAATCCTTCTTACTCTGGCGGGTAGCAAGGATCTTCGACCGGATACGGTACGCCTGATTAGGCGGCGCGAACACGCGCGAAAGCTGTTGTTTCGGTCGATCCCAAGTGGGAAATGCAGCATCAACAGACGTGCCGCCCGTTAGTGCCCATTCGCGAGCGCGACATCCAAGCCTGGAGATAGCCAGCACCACGCGCTGATGCTCAGACTGGAGCAGGGCCGATCTTTTGGCCATGTCGACCTCACGGGTCCAGAGAAGGAGATTCTCTCCATCCTTCTCAGCGAAAGTTTTTACGCTCACCATGAGCGGTTTGAGTCTCATAGACTCGTCACGCATCATCGACGCCACCGCCGTTGCGGCGCTCATCTTCTCTTGGACGTGCTCCAAGAACGCGTTCTCGTAGCGGGAGAACGATTCCAGTCTGGCGGTGACGGCCTCTGGACCTTGCGATGCAAGATGAGTCACGCCTCCGGGCCAAGCAAGGACATAAGCTTAGTAAGCGCGTCCTGCTGCTCTGGGGGCAAATTCGCGAACACGGGGTGTTCCATCCTCGCAGAGGATATAGTCAACCCACTCAGGAGAGGGATTGACTACAGGTGCTATCAAGTGCGTCGGAGCTGCCGTAGCTTTAGCGTCAGAGAAAGACGTTCGACTCAAAGAGTCACTAATACTAAGTTCCATATCCAAAGGACACGTACAGCCCAAGACAAGGGCTCAAAGTTAATACCTTAACTTATGCTTCAATAATAGAAGTGTTTTATTTTCTATTATTGCGGCCAAGCCGCCTAGGGGTAAATGTATCTCTTTAACTATCTAGCATAGTTATACCTAATCAAATGCATAACGTGTGGCTTTTAACCAACGTACTGAGAGACCTTGTTAACTCTCCAGCTTATAAACTAAGAGTATGTTAACTCTCCAACTTATGTACTGAGAGTTTGTTAACTCTCCGGGTAGGCCGTACCCTATGTGTTCCACACCATGTAACCCCGGGGCAAGTGCTGACCCACCAAACTACCATGACCCGTCTGGTGTTGCAGTCATTCCACAGACATAACTGTACATCAAGAATTCCAGACACAGTACCGTGTTAAGGGAAAGTTCGTCAGCCATGGGACCTGTACATCGTTGCATTAAAGGACACTTCGTGCAAAAAGCGCAGCAGCGAGCCGTGTAGATGGGACATAGTCGCAAACGGAAAGACGTACGCGCGCAATGACATTGACTGGACTTGCACGTGTGCCTTTTCAAAAAGTCAAAAGCTGCCGTGTCAGCATGTGATGTTTGTTTGTCGGAATAAACATGGATTTGAGGAATTGCCAAGTATGGCGATTTGTTCTCGTTGGGGCATGGCTGAGGCCACCAAATTGTATCGTCAAATGGAGGATGGAGCGGCATCAATTGCAGCAGTCACAAGCACGATCAAGCTGAAGCATATTACGTGTTTCGGCGATTCACCAGCGTCAACGATAACCTCAAGAACGCCTGCAACGTTAGATGGTAGTAACGACGTTAGCGCCATCAGACCCAAACCAGCTTCCAAGTCTCGAGTAGCCTACGTCCTTCTTCGACGCCGGGAAAGCAGGAATGTCGTAGTTCTGTCGTCTGAGGAGAAGTATGTCATGGCAAAAAGCATGTTGGAGCCTCTGTTAAATCATTTACAAAGTTTATCTAGCGCTGAGCTCTACAAAGCCCTAGCGAAGTGGCAACATCTCGTGGAGAAATCGGTGCACCGTACCGGTACGTCTACAGATGAAAGTCGCAGAGACACTTGTGCAGAGGAGACTAACTACGATGTGGACATCGCCGATTATCATGACACGGTGACGCTGATGGAGGCAATGGAGCTGTAGTGGATTCTGCTTACGACACGGGGGAGGACAGTTATTTATCAACACAGCTTTCTCTAACAACACGGTCTACAACGTCGCTCAACCCGATTACGTCGCCCACGTCTGCAACGTTATCAGATGCAGCAACGCTAAACTGTCGGGAACCAGCAAATTCGATGACTGATCTTGCAAATGACGGCGATATTACAGCTGCAGAGATGCCCTTATCAACTTTCGCACCATCGACGTACACCGAGTTCGAAGATGCCTCTTTATCTCAAGTTTCTTTTGGGACCTGGATCTATCTGAATCCTCGCAGCGCATTATTGAGACTTCGAGTTCATCTGAATCTGGACAAGAAAACAAAGCAATCGCAAGTCAAGTGGTGTGTATCAAAGAAGAGTCAGCGATAGAAAACACCCTGCACACAATGAGGACAGGAGTAAATCAACATCCCGCACCCCCGTTAAGGCAAGACACGAAAGAAAGTGCGACAAAACTGGTCGAAGGTCGATGCTCAAGCTCGGTACATCGCAATAGTGTATCCGACTGGACTGACGGCGAAAGTGTAAATCAACATCCCGCACCCTCGTCTAGGCAAGATACAAAAGAAATTGCGACAAAAATGGTCGAAGGTCGCTGCTCCAGCTCGGTACATCGGAATAGAGTATCCGACTGGACTGACGGCGAAAGTGACGGATGTCGTGAAATGGGCGCAACCTACATCGGGGTTGAACGCCGTTTCTGATTTATTGGAAAAGTATCCACGTATTATGAATGAGCGAACAATGCGTGACCGCGTACGCCGCGTCAGAGAGGTGACGCCGTTGGCTGCATCATCGTACTGCTATAGTTACATGATCCCGGAAGACTCGATAGTCTCACTGCAAGCTGCACTGAATAACTACGAGATTTGTCGAAATGAGGACCGAAAGACGAGAGGAGAGATGCAGGAGGTGGTGGATCTAACGTCAGCGCCCAGTTCTGCACACGAAAAGACGCTCGCGGTATGGGTGACGCCACAGCTGGAACCACTTTCACGGTAACGTCGGAAGATAACGTTGCTAAACGGGCGTTAACGATACTATTGTTGTTACAGCAACGTTATTGTATCATTTGTTAACTACTGTTTCCTTTTGTTGCTGCAGTGAATGCGACTTTCTACAGAGTCAAGAAAAATTGCAAAACATGGGAAAGAGACCTGGATTATATAAAAAAAGATTGGGCGAAGGTCATAGGACGCCCCGTTGAGTTTTGTTTTGCGGACGATACGGATTGGTCGGGTAAGCCATCAGCTCAATCGAAGCAGAGGCTAGTCCATCTAGCCACTGGGGTCAACGCGGTCTTTGATAGAGTGTGCCTGCGCACGAAATTCTACCACAAAAACCCTATGCAGGGAATCTACTTTGAGGAAGTGGTAGGCTATGTTGCGGATCGTGCGTGGCTGAATGATGCCGTGTTGAACTACGCTTTACAAGTCATCACATGCAACCAGATTGGCGTTCAGGCACTGTCGACTATTGTGGTCGGTAGCGAGAAGTTTCCGTCTCCACCGCGATCAAAGCTCTTCTCGATGAAATTTATCGTTCTGCCCGTCAACATCGAGGGATGCCACTGGACGCTCATATTGGTAGCAGTGCACAGGCATGGTACGATGGCGGTGTACATGTACGATTCGCTATGTACTGCGTCTTACAGATCGGATATGGAGAAAATATGGACGAGTAAGATGCTGCCATATCTACGAGAATGGCATTCTCAGTGGGAATGCGAAGGAACACGGCAAGAAGAACACCCGTTTCCAACCCACGTGGACATTGAATGGTTTATGTCGCTGGCCCAGCCGGATGGATACAGCTGCGGAGTCATGATCGCGGCAATGACGTACTCTTTCATCTATGGCGGACGTGGGTTCACGACCGATGCTGTAGCGAGAGACGTTATTAAAGTGATGCGGTTGAGGTTGATGTGGATTATATTATCCAGATCACGAAGTGAAATATATTGAGTGTTACAAATGTTACTTCAAACTTCAACTCGTATTTTCTAATTATTTTGTCATACTAATCTTGGTCCGATTCGTTTGTTAAATTAATTACGCCCTCATGAGACAGGTCAATAACATTGAAGCTTGAGCGGGGTGGGCTTGAACTTGGACAGCTTGAGCTTGGGTCGGTGGACGTTGAACACGCTGCGGCTGCATCCGACAAGCTCGACGTCGCTGAGCGCTCCTAATGCGTCTTGGAACGTCCCAAGGGGACATCTTGCTTTGTACGCTGTCGGTCATTGGGTCGAGATCACTCTGCAATATAATCCTTATAGGTGCTTTGTGCTCACTTAGTAATCTCTGCAGAGAAGTGCACTATACTATCGACGAAGCAGAATAACGTTATTATGTAGACGAAGTTATATACGAACGACCCTAACCTTCAGCAACGTTAAAAAAGAAACGTTATATCAGAGCGACGGTAACTTTACTATAGCGGGTTTACTTGTCTTTCATCGTCTTGCAGCATTCGGACAGTAGTACTGACAGTGAGGGAACGTATTTGTCGCCCAAAGATGCCTCGTAAAACGTCAGGGAGGACAGCTTGCTCGCACATTCGATTTCTTGGTCCAGCCGATCTTTAAGCTCTCCTTGAACTGCCGCCAGCTTGCGCATGTACTCCTCCATCTCCACTAATTTCTCCTGAATCGCTGCTATATCTTGGACTCGAGAACAAGCAAGCCGTTGCGCAAGTCGCGGGGCCGACCGTGGTCTGGTTGCTCCTTCATCAACCGCGCTGGACTCAGCGCCTGAGCGGTCCTTCATCGTCGTAAAGTAGATTGTGAGATTTGTAATTAGAGAAAATTAGGGGCTGTTTTAAACGCTTCTATGTCCGGGTAACTATTGTCTCTATTTTGATGAAAATCTTTTGTCTAATTTGCTCCTATTGTTACATTGAGAACACCGATAAACCAGTAGAAACCAGTTAAACGTCGTTAGCGTTGCGCTAAAACCACGTCGTGAAGTTCTATTAGGGTTATATAACGTTGCATGAACGCCACACGACTTCAACCTCATTGTCATTTGTGACTGTTTCAGCCTCGCCAGTATTCGGACTTGGCACATCTGGTGAGTGAACTCGTCGCGACCGCTCGGATGATGTACTTGTGCCTATGTATGATTTAACGAGGCAAATAGAATTAATCAGTGCGGCAAGGTTACGAGAGCAACGTTATCTGAGCAACGTTACGGACGCAACCTTATCAAACCAACGATGACATAGTTAAACACCATACCCTTACCTACACCGGATCCCGAGCCCGATGAAAATTTCCTGCTCATTTTCGACTGCGTATTCGAGGCTGCCCACTTTCTCAGCACCGTCTTCTTAGAGGCCATTGCTTTACGTTTGCCCGTTCCTGTACCTTATAGCTACATTAGCTTTCTCAAAGTCAACCACCAACGTAAAAATGAAGCCCTCACCGCTGCTCCCCTCTGGCGCCTTTCTCAGTGTCGAAGCCTTTTTTGATGTCCCAGTCTTCTTGGCTGGATATGAACAGAATTCAAACACACAGAAGGATAGCAACGTCAGTAGAAGTGAACAGCAAAATTAAAAAAAAAACCGTGTCGTCATACTTTTTTTTCTTTGCATGATCATCCGTCAAACCTGAAGCATTGTGTGCGCTCGTATTCAACGACGTCGCGCAGGAGGGGCTCAACGCTGTGGTGGTCGTGTTGTTAGTTGCCCCCGGCATCTCGTCCTTATGCTCAAAGCGCGATTGACGGTCTTCGTCCTGTGTGAAGACGCGGTTAACTGCTTATCGGATGCCGAAGTCTCGCTTGCCTGCGGGTCAGACGGGAGCGTCGCCTCTGTAGAAGCCACGGTTCCAGCGTCCGAGTCAGTTGTTGTAATTGGCGACTCACACGCGTTTTCAGAAACTTTAAATGTCCAAAAACAAAAGCAAATTGCAAGGTTAGTTCGGCAACGTTAGACAATCAACCGACACCATCGTATTAAATAGAACATACCTGACGTCGTATGTTCTGGCGGATTCGAAGTCTTCATTTCTGCACTAGCGTCGACAGAAGGCTAGCCATCGCGCACCGTCGGGCCCGTTCGGCTGAGTTCGCAACGAATGACCGTTTTCCAGCTGCTCAATACAAGGTGAACACAATTTAGCAACATTTAGGCAACGTTAGTATTTCCGGCAACCTTAATGGCTTTAAGACTTTTCATAAAATCATACCTTGCGTTATAGCCTCCGTTGGCGTCTCAGTATCGGTCTTTTCGGCCGATTTGATTGAAGACTGGCCACCGGAAGCACCATCCCCCCTGCTATGTCGGTCGACAAATCCGGAACGACCACGGCTTATTAAACGAAGACACGGCAACATTTTTCGGCAACATAACAATATCCATTAACGATAGATACAGCAACCGGACCGACGAGCAACAATACGTTGACCTTGTGTTTTTTGTCCCGGCGGTTTCGTGGACTTCGCCCGCTTTCCACCTTTCTTCCTTGCAATGGAGGGCAGCACTGCTTTTTTAGGAGATGGCTTCACCGGCTTGCCTATTTCTTCGGTGATGGTTTACTCGGGATCACTCCTGCAATTATAGTAGTCAAAATGATATAATTGCAACTTAAACTAATGAAATAAAGCAAAAGTGCCAGCCTCGTGCGGCCTTCCGAGACTTAGGAGCCGCCTTCGCCTTGTTCCAGCCTCTTTTCGTCTTCTTTCGAGGCGGCTCTCGGTCGGAGCTCGCGTCCCCGTCCGACGCGGTGTTACTCGCAAAATCTTCGTCGCTCGGGTGGTCGGGCCCCATGTCGTAATAAAAGGGGGCCGGCTTCGAAGCACGGCTTCGTAGTGCTCGTCCTACACGAAAGACAATACATCGTAAATGAACGGGCATGATACAGTATATGGAGTAAGTTCACAAAGCAAGCACTTCCTGGTGTCATGGCGAATTCTTCGCGGTGCGTCGCGTCCGAGCTGCTTCTTCCGAATGAGAGACTCGAAATCCCCCCCCCCCCACTTTTTCAAAGTACAGTTGTGCGTTTTTAAATACGATAATAAACGAGGATCCACTCGTCTTAAAATGAGTTATGTTGGACGGAGGAAAAAGTGAGATAAATGAGGGATTTAAGGTGTTTCCGTAAATTACAGGTGATATATTTTCCAAGCAACGTTATGCCTACTATTGCAACGCTATCTCGATGTGGTTAGGGTGACCTAACGTTGCATGACCCACTTCGAAAAATAATTGAGGACATGATTTTTATAAGGTTCTAATGGTACCGGTACTTCTACAACAGTACATGTTTACGGTTAGCTTATTTTTGAAGTTGACAAGGTATAAGATACAAAACACAATATTTTAGGAGACCAAAAATTAATATCTCTATGTAGGGTGGCGTAGTAGAGATCTAATAATTCGCTTAAAATTCCTCCGATAAAGGCCATTTTTCGACGACGTATTCAGAAAGATTAACAAAAAGAGTTATCGGATCAAACGTTTCATTTGTACTATGCAAGGTGTCCTCTAAAATTCGAAGGACATCACTGTTGAGACCTTAGCAGGTCGTCAATAAAAAGAATTTAAACTATCTAAAAATGTACTTGAAGTATTGTCAATAAAAACAGATTTTTATAACACACGAGAGAACGAACTAAAGTGTACTGTGTTTTTAGTTTAATTCCAATCAGGAACTATGTCCTGGACCAGTGGCTCAATCACAGATTTATAATCATAGACTGGGAGAAGACAGTACATATGTAGTGTTATCTAGAAAATCCTCCTTCCAAATTAGAGAGAGAGAGTCAGACAAGTTCCATATTGAGGAATTTTCATAAGTCAGTTGGGTTTGAGAATAGAGCTGTGACCTTGGTCGTAAAATAAAGTCAGAGTTGAATTTATCTTAAGCCTAAGACTCAGTCGTCCTTTTGCGAGGTTCCTCAACACTATAGTGTATACACGTACCGGAGTAAAAAACTGGCCCGTTACACCTGGTAGCACTTCGTAGTCCTTCCAATGATCAAGTTCGACATGATCCAAGACCTCGACGACGCTGCTATCCCACACCTCACTCGGATCTACTGGGAAGCTCTCCACTACCTCGCGGTGGTGTTCGAAGAAGCTGTCGTCACGTCGCTGCTGCGCTCAGCGACGCCCGACTAGCAGCGCGTTGCGGCACAAGAATTCATGGAATGTAAGCTCGCCGATGCGAATCGGTGGGTGTCAACTCCCTTGCGTATCTCCAAGAATAACGTCGTGACATTAGAGCCGTCCACGTACTCCTGTACCGGAGAAGACCGACTTCCGCTGAGCCGTTGGTTTCGAGAGAGCGACATCGACATCGCCTCAAGATTGATCGAGGCGACATCCGCGAAGGTCCACTTCCTCCTCTTGCGGCTGTCATGGAAAGCTAAGGAAAGATGCCTCGGCAAGCTGGTCGTCAGCCCCAACGTCGTACCACTCTTGATAACCTCCAGATTGACCCTCGGCTCGCGTCCGAGACGCCGCAAGATGAACCCCGAATTCGAGCAGACTTTTCGCCCTTCGGCACTGCGCGATATCTATGCACGACTACGTCCAGAAGACATGACACCTCGCGTCGTGTATCGTGCCCAAGCTCATAGACATGGCTTGTCAGGTTAATGTGTTCGTGGTTGGTATGCGCGAAGGCATGACACGCCACTTGCTTACACGATCGGATCCCTCTACATTCGAAGAAGCGTTTTCCTCGCAATACGCGAGGACTACGTGGTTACGGCATCAAACGCTCACGCGCTGCCTGCTACAGCTCTGGAATCGGCGCCTGAGCCCATGGACAACGATGATATCGATGCGACGAACAATCGCCAGAGTCATGTAACGCATTGGAACGGTGCTCTTACCAGCCCAAAAATGGCCGGGTCACTAGGTGGGGAGCGCCCTACTGGCTGGAATGGAGCTTCCCTCCTTCCCCCCGGAGCCAACCTATCCTCCTAGCCCTCCTGTGCTACATGGACACTTTCATGCCACCACCACACCGAGTGATTTAAGATTGATCATTGTCAGTCCCATGTCTCCGGCCCGGCGACCTCTGCGAGCGTTCCTTGATTTAGGAGCAACCAAACACTGCTTTCGCGCGTCGGGCTTGTCGGTACTCCCATCGGACATCGCTGTCCGTAAAGGTAGCGGGGAAGTTGCTGTCAAGTTAGCCGATGGAAAATCACTCCGCGTCGAGCGACGAGAGAATACACTTCCATACACGTTAGACGACTTCCTCGTCATTGAGATGAATTACGCGTTTGACCGCATCCCCGGTATACCGTGGTTGTCGCGAGACCAACCAGCGATTGACTGGTTGGCCCGGTCGGTCAAGCGTCGCAGTGATTATGATGTGAGGGAGGTGTTCACGAACCTCTGATTGCCCAAATAGAGTGATCTCACGTCACCGGCGTGGTGCGGTCATCCACGACGCACGTTGTGCGCAGCGTGGGTGATAGCCCTCTCTGCAAGGCATGCGCAGTGCTGTTAACCGATGAATTTCCGCGGCGGCGCGAGGATGAAGACCAACTGGCGGTCGAGCAGGGGCTCCCGCAGATGTAGGAGACGACGGTCTAAGGTCTCCCGTCAATCAAAGAGATGGCGGTCGAGCAGGGGCTCCCGTCAATTGAGCCGGTGGTTGAGCAGTTGACACTCCCGCTGAACACTACGTCAGTCGAGCAGGGGCTCCCGTTAGAGAGGGGGGGGTGAGATCTCGTCCAGGGAGAGTGACTCATCGTCCTCGAGACGGCGACAAAATATATCGAAGCGGCGTCGGCTGAAACCTCGCCCAGAGCCCGTACCAAGTGACAGCTCGCCCACGGAGTCGATCTGCGTGGTTGCGTATGTGGAATGTACCTCCGGTCGCCGACGAAGGCTCGAGCTTGCAAACCCACCTCGAGAGGCGTCTCTCCAGGAAGAACTTCCTTCGCGTTATCAAGTCCGGTGGAATCGAACAAGTCTGCCTGATCACCGACGCCGATTTGGCGTCGCTCGAAGTGAATGCTGTCCGTAACGATGACGCTTCCTTGCGCCCAAACCGTGCCGAACCGAAGTCGGCTCACGAGAAGCGCTTTGCAGCCCAATCTTGGGAAGCGCTAGCGAATCAGGTAATCCTGTCTACGAGTCCACCGGCAAATATGAAGATGTCTCCAGGATAAGATCCCAGCTGAGGTACCAGCCGCTCGAGGTATTCGCCGGGCACGATCTCGTGCCCGGCTTGAAGTATTTTGTGAGACGGCGGTGGCCGCTCCCGCCAGATCAGGTCCAAGTTATCAATGACTTCTTCGAGAGCCGGCGCAAGGAGGGTCATGCACGTCAAAGCACATCGCCGTACTCTAGTCCGACCTTCTGGGTGAAGAAAACCACGGGTGGGTGGCGCATCGTCCATGCCTTCAAGAAGCGTAACGACGCTACCATTCCTGCCCACAAGCCGATTCATCGGAAGGACATGGTGCTCGACGCTATGTCGGGTAGTGACGTCTACAGCGCCATGGACTTGATCGATGGGTTCTATCCAATCCTCATGACGCTGAGTGACATACTGCTCACAGCGGTAAGCACTCCCAATGGTATGTACGGGAGTGGCTTGCTATGCCACAAGGGTTGAAGAATGCCCCCGCCACGTTTAATCGCATGGTATTCCTTCTGCTGCGCCCGCTCCGTGATTTCGCACCGAGTTACTTCGACGACATCTGAGGCAAGTTTACCAAGTGATAACCGAAAACAAGCTGTACGCAAACTTGAAGAAGAGCAACTTCTGTGCGCCGGAGATTCCGGTGCTTGGCTGCTTTGTGAGCAAGATCGGCGTCCTCGCCGACCCCGAGAAAGTGTTGTCGATATGTGCGTGGTCTACGCCACAGAATCTCAGTGAATTGCGTCAGTGGCTGGCCCTTGTAAATTATCTCCACAAGAGCACGAAGACTTACGCCGGATTGATGCAGCCGCTTCCTTCGTTGCTGAAGAAAAATGTGTCGTGATCGTGGACTTCCGCACATCAAGCCGCCTTCGACTCGGTGAAGTAGAGTCGCACTGAGGTCCCAATCCTTGCGCTCCCGAATGACTCGACACCTTTTCACGTCGTCTGCGACGCGATTGATTTCGTCATCGGCTGTGCACCGATGCAAGTGGACGATGAAGACAGCGAGCGTGTCGAAAGCTAGCAGTCCAGACAGATGAAGCCAGCGAAGCGCAACTACTCTGCCCACGACAAGGAGCTCCTCGCGATGCGCTACGCTCTGATCAAGTTCGGCGTGTACTTGTTGGGCGAGAATACCTCCGCGGTGTACACCGATCATGCATCGCTAAGGACAGTGATGAAGCGTTTTCACCTCTCCCAGCGGATGGCCCGCTGGCTTTCATTCTTCTCTGAGTATAACTTTGTGGTCCATTACAAGCCAGGCAAGAACAACATTCTCGTCGACGCGTTGTCTCGGCGTCTCGACTACGACCCACGCGGTGCATTGGGTCGCCAAACTTCGCTCGATGAAGAAATAGACGAGTGTACCGCGTGTGAGGCGTCAGGGGTCAATCTGACGAGTGTCTCCCCGGAAATGCCTCTTCGCGACGAAATCCGAGCTGCTAACGAGCATGACGCCAGTATCCTGGAGCATCTTTGCTCTCCCAGCGCCGATACAATGGGAACGCTTTCTCGCTCTGTACGGAACCATATTCACCGATATCGTCTTGAGGATCAGCTGCTGACGTACAGCATCGACAACTTCGTATGTCCCACGTGCTGTTGTCTCTAACGACCCCGATCTGCGCTCACGGATTATCTCTGTGTTTTCATCATGCCCTGCTGGGCACTCATCTCGGTTGTGAGAAGACGTTTGCCGCTGTGTCACGCGACGTTTATTGGCCCAATGGGTACAAGTGGGTTCGCACCTGCGAGACCTGCCAGCGCATGAAACCTGCTTCATCGTCGCAGGCCCCCCTGCGTCCTCTACCAGTGCCTACCGAGGCTTGTCTATCGGTGTCGATGGACTTCATCTTCGGGCTCCCACCCGTCGTTAAAGGACGTTCAGGTGTCTTGGAGTTCGTCGACCGCTTCAGCAAGATGGTCCACACGATTCCGGTGTCGAACTCAATGACCGCGGCTGATACCGCGGTGCATTCCGTCGTTGTTGTCTTCCGTTATCACGGTCTTCCCGAATCCATTGTCTCTGACAGCGATCCGCGCTTCACGTTGGCCTTCTGGTAAATTATCATCGAGTTACTGGGCTCGAAGCTGTTGATGTTCACGGCAGCCCATCCGGAAACAGACGGCCACACTGAGCGCGCTAATCGCGTCCTCAAAGACGTCTAACAAAACTACGCGACGGCGTTCTCCAGCTGGAGCTCGTTTCTGCCTCTTGCGCTGAACAACACAGTACAAGCGTCGACCGGGCTGACGCCCTTCTTCATTAACAACGCGCGACACTCGCGTGCCCTTGATCACATCGCCGTGGGCCACCCCAGGGCGCCGTGTGTCCCCACTCTGGGTGGGGAAGAAGCTGCCGGCAAGCCGCTCACTCCGGCTCCGAGAACCCCGGCGGCAACACCGGTACTGAGTAAACCGGTACAGACATAGGTTGCTAATGATATCTCGTGTGTATCCCCAGTCGCTACCTCGGTCAACGCAGTGACACGCTCCGCAAAGCCCCCTCTCGCAGCTTGGGCTAACCGTATCCTGATCAACCCCGGAGCTGCATCGAGAACACTTGCGCCAGATAACTACGCGCCGAATCAGGCGGCGCGACCAATCGAGTCCGCAGTTGTATTCGACTTCGTTCTACAGCGCCTAGAGGTCGCCCGCTACGCTCGAGACTCACTGCAAGACTCAGGGGGCAAGCAGAAGGAGAACGCTGACAAGACTGGCCGCAAGCATAGTGCCACATTTACGGCAGTCGAACGAGTGCTCCTGTCCCCCGAGGGTATCAGAAAATCTGCGGTTACCAACCTCGACGCGAACAAACTCGCGCCGCGCTTTGTTGGGCCGTTTACAGAAATCAAGGTCATTGATGACCCCTACACTCTAGACATCCCTACGTCACTACGTCTACATCCGACGTTTTATGTCGGACGACACAAGAAATATCACCCTGCAACGATTTTAAAGTCGTCTCAGCCTCCTTAGCCGGAGCATGCGTCGATCCATCGATCCATCTGCACCAGGAGTCGGATCTTGAGGCTGTGTTTCTGTGGTGTAGTGATTTCTCCGTAGTTGTGGATTATCACCCGTCGACAAAGACGTGACACCGCCCAAGTTGTTCAAGCGACGAACCCTCGGTCAGGTGATGTACGGAGACGCCAAGGTGCAAGGGACTCGACGGCGTCACCTCCGAACATTCAACGAGCATTGGATACGGGCATATGTCACTGAATCCAGGCTGTCCTTATTATTAATAATGGACTGGCCGGATTCGCATTCAGCGGACCATCTACGGTACGAGCCCTCAGTGGCGGTTGGGATGAGTTCGCGGAAGACTCAGCGACCCTTGGAAGGCACGTTCACCGTCTGGGACAGGGCGCGGACCGTTAAAGATGCTCATGTGACGGTGAAGACGACGCTTGGCATGCAAGAAGATCCATAACGGATCATTGTTCACTTGATATTTGTATACTTGATTAGGACTTCTTATTAGGAATAGACCCGAAACGGTAAGCTTAAATACAGAACAGAATTTCCACTCAAGCACACAGAGCGACGTCCGGCTTCAAGGTAAGCGTCTGGTCAAGCTTGTTTGAGTGTGTTATGCCTGTCGGTGAACTCGAAGCTCTGTAGCGAGGGTTCATCCGGCAAGGCCAAGAGACTTTGTGTATTGGCCGATTATTATCGGGAGGTTTTACGTGACGGCTTATTGTTGCCTATTTGCACGACTGGGAGTGCTTGAATTTCCTCCCTTTTATTCTTCCAACCGAGTGTTGAACACTCGGTGATCTCGTAAAAGGCTTACCCGTGCCTGGTACCCTTCCGCTGTTGGGACCACGAGGATTCAAAACACCTGCTAGCTTTGCTCGTGCTAGTAGCGTGTTCTTATTTTTACTGGTTGGCCTATATAAGTAGGTTACAAGGTCTAGTTTGTCCCGGTGCAAGGGCAGAACTGGGGTCTTTAGGTCCGCCCGAACGATCGTTTACTATCCTAGTAGACGGATTGTTGTGGGAACATCCTAACTACATTTGTAGCTAGAGTTCACGTGGGATTTCCAACACCACAACTGGTGCCGCGACCCGGGAACAGATTGTGACCATTGTGAACTGTTTGTATGGCCTTCCAGTTTACGAGTTACCAAGAGAAGAAGAACAAGAAAAAGACCAGAAACATGGCGAAAGGACAACCGACGGTACCAGTTACGCCTCCCAAGTCTGGCGGGGCTCGCAACGAGAGTTCAAGCCCGGCTGCGCGCTTTGCAGCAGCCACCGAGCTTTCAGTGAGCTTCGACGACGAAGCAGACATCGGTCCTGACGCCCACGATTATGAAGATTACGAAGACAAGACGCCGGCTCCAGAGCCAGGCGTAGCGACGCCGTAGACGGCCACGCTATCATCGGGGCTGAGCGGGGCGACCAGGTCCCTTTCGAGGAACCTCGCCGACGAGCTCGATGATGTTGCGGGACCGGAACCCGCTTATGAAGATTATGACGATGGGACCGAGGGTTCTAAACCTTCGGTGGCGAGTGCAAAGCATTCAGCACCGCTGAAGGCACCTCGCCCATCTATCAACGGTGATACACCAGCCGCCAAGCGCGTTTTCGACCGCGTACAAGCACTGATGCAGAATGATGAGTGGATGCAGCTGTTCAAGCCCATCCCCAAGAAAAAAGCCGGCTGCTCTGCGCTTGCGCAGGAAATTCAATACCCAGTCAACTCGGTTTCGACTAGCCAAGTCGCCGAGGATTCAGTTTCGCTACTGCTGTCGCTGGGGTTCGAGAACGAGACGTACCCATCGACGATGTCGCTCCAGGATTGGAGTCCACATGAAGCCGGAGCTGCTCTCCAGAAATGAAAGAAGAAGCTTCGGAAGGCGTTTGGCGCTGTTGGCATCAATGCCGGAAAGCAGCCTGTGAACCGACCGATGATTCAAGATGAAGATCCGTCCAAGATTCCACTGCCGCCGACGCCCCAACGACTCGTTCGTACTCCTCCGACCAAGCGTGGAGCTGAGCGTGGTGCCTTTGGCACTACCGAAGCTTCACCGTACTTTCAAGACTCGCACATGGTTACGCCACGTTCGGAGAGCCGTATGCAACGTATTTACGCAAGTAACGAGGGTTCGTTCGGTCGCCGAGGTGGTCCGCGAGCTCCCAAAGGTGGTGCCGGACGTCGTCAAGTCGACAGCGATGGTTCGTCCAGCGACGATGATATTTTGGTGCGTACATTCGACGAGGAAGATCCTCAACTCGAGTTGATGCGCCAGATGAATGAGCTAGCGACGCTGAACGACGTGGACCCGACACCGAGGATTGAAATGGCTTCGCACCGACCGCTGGATCGCATCACGCCGTTCTCAGGCTCTCGCAACAAGAGCGAAAACTGTATGCAGTGGCTCCGTGGGTTCGTCTATGAAATGACTGGAACCCACACAGATGCCGATAAATGGTGCATTCCATTTGAGCTAAGTCTCCGGGACGGAGCCATTCATTGGTTCCGTCAACTTCCGAAGAAAACGAAGCCCAAGTGGAAGCTGTTGAGCGACGCGTTTATCCGCTACTACTGCTCGCAGTTCACCCAGACGGCACTGTCGCGTTACTACTCCGCCAAGCGAGAACGTAATGAACATCTGTGCGACTACATAAACAGGCTGAATGGCTACGCTCGGACCGCCCGTCTACACTTTGAGAAGAGTGGTCACGACGCGAAAGAACACGTACAGCAGTTCCTGGCAACATGCGATGATGACAAGCTGGCGGAGAGGCTCTACCACGCTCGAGTCGCCGACATTCACGAGCTTAAAGAGATCATCGAAGATGTTCTCAAGGGCAAGGAGAGGATGACCAAGCGTGACAGTGAGTACCGATACTCCAAGAGTCGTGACGCGACGTGACGTTGGGTACGCCCGCAACAATCGGCGTGATGACCGTCGCTGCGATGACAACCGCAACAAGCCAAGAGTGACACTCATTGAAGCCACGGTGGACTGAATTAGAAGGTCGGGAAGCTGCTCAAGGCAGCAACGAGTATTCAAACGAAGATCCGAACGCTTACAACGATGACCAAGACGAGTACAACGACTTTCAGCCCGATAATACGGATAATGATTTCTCATTGGATGAAAACGACCGATACATCGCCGCTGCTAATGAAAATGAGCGCCGTGCAGCTGCTGAAGGTACCTACGCACGTTCAGACAACCTTCAACCGCGTGGAAACACGCCTGATCGCGAGAATGGCTTCAATCAAGATCGCCGAGGTGGTGACCGTGGGTTCAATCAGGACCAACGCAGTCGACGTGACTTCAACCGCGACAACCGACGCCCACAGTACGGACCATGCGCGGTGTGCGGTGGCATGAGTCACTCCGCCCACTACTGTAACAGGCGATGCAAGTTCTGCAAGCAGCTCCACGATGCTGGACAATGCGAGCTTTTCCGCAACTTCCAAGACCTTGCCAAATTCGTGCGCACTAAAGGCACGAAGGTGGAACTCCCGCCAGAGCTCAAGGCCGTCGTTCAAGAACGTCATTTAAACTAGGCAGCCCGCCAACTACAACTGGGTTGGTCCCTATCGGGCTGCCACAGCTAACCGAGCCTTCAATGGAAGCAGAGTGTATCTTTGCTTTCATGGGGCAGAGTGAATGGCCTGATAAATACGTAACAAGTGTGAACGCGACGGAAAATGAAAAGGAGAGGAGTAGAATCCTCGGTGGAGGTGTTGGAGAGAGAGTGGAGTGTGATGATGCTGATGAAGGGACCAGCGAGGGTTCGTTCGGCTTGGTTTCGAGTGCAGCGCGAGACGAGCCCAAGGGTCACTCCAAGATGATGAAGTTGAACCCTGGCGAGAGACAAGGGTGGTGGTCGGCCAAGAAATTTGACCGACGGATCAGAATGAGAGCTCTGGTGCAAGGCGCTGTGAACGACCAGCGAATGAGGATCCTCCTCGACACAGGAGCGAACGTTAGTGTGATTACTGACGCCTTTGCCAAGAAGTTGCGACTCCGAGATGTACCCGATCACGGACGCCGCATTGACATTCGAGGTATTAACGAAGGCAAGGTGTCTACGACGCGGCGAGCGTGCGTCAAGATTACGCTTGGATGGGAGGTGGTGTACGAGTTCGAGATGTGGGTAATGGCGCATAGTGCAGGCGTCGACGTGGTACTCGGGACCGACTTTATGATCCCAGCTGGAATCCGGTTGGACCTGTTTCACGGCGCGGCGCAATTACCGCACGAAGTTCAAATCCCACTGATCAAGACCAAGAACATGTTCGACAGCGAAGAATACGGCGCCCATGTTAACGCCGGTCCACCCAAGCGGTTGGACATTCAAGCGCACGAGTGGCGAGAATATCGACTAGCGAAGCGCCACGTCGGTCTGGAGGAACACGTACTGTGGGTTTGTCGAACGAACAAGCTAATCCCATCAGTAACGAGGTTTCGACGCGGACGGCCTCAGAGCATTCGATTGACCAACGTGTCTGATCGAACTGTGTACCTACCAACACACGACGCGATCGCGATGTGGATTCCAGATGGGGATTTGCCAC
This sequence comes from Phytophthora infestans T30-4, assembly GCF_000142945.1. NCBI lineage: Eukaryota > Oomycota > Peronosporomycetes > Peronosporales > Peronosporaceae > Phytophthora > Phytophthora infestans. The sequence continues at coordinate 541,706 of NW_003303731.1, forward strand.
GAGGTGACGGCTACGTGCGTCTGGAGTCAAAGAAGTACCAGGACCGGCAAGTGTTGGCCTACGAAGGTTGCAGAGACCGCGAACTCTTCCAGCGTGAATGCGAAATCTACGAACAATGGCTTGCAACTCAGCCTTCGGCAGTTGATCGACCAGACTACCCAGAACCCAGTGGAGTGCTACCACGACCTTTAGAAAACTCGCTAGTGGATTCTAGTGATCGTCTGACATGTGCAGAGCGCTGGGCACTGATTCTGGAAGAACGTGAACGAGTGGAAGCCTGTCTGGCGTCTGGGGTGACAGCCGGGGATTCGGCCGACGGTCAGCCTTCCGCAGAACCTTTGGACACGTACACGACAACCCATGGCGGAGGCAATAACGCGAACGAAGCCTCGGTAGTGCGTACACACGAACTACAGAGGCCGGTAAAGGTGGTACATACGCCAACGAGTGTTGGTGTCCAGTCAGGGGTGACCACGGAAGCAACAAGCAACGGCACTGGATTGAATGGAGTCACCCGTTTTGACGAAGCTGTCCCGACCTTGTGTGTCACCAAATCTACGAACGAGACATCGGTGGCTGATCCAGAGAATGCGGGCATCGCGCAGAAGATGTTGAGTACGTCACCGAGTATTCATTGCAAGATTGGTGCGAATGCCGAACTGTCAAGACAGCGGCAGACTGAGGAGCTGAACAAAAGTCAACAACCCAATATGTCGGTGGCCCGCGCATTCAATATTACGAACGACGACTCGGTAGATGGCCCAGAGATGGGAAACCAGGATGGGAAGGAGATGGACCCAGCACCGACTGTTAAAATCAAAGCGGATGCCGATATTGAGTCAAGGGAGGAATCCGTAGCGACGTTGGACGGAACGTACATCTCGGTTGCTCGAGTGTTAACGACCGAAGGAAATGAAGCAACGGAGGATACGAGAAATGATTTCTACGAACACCCAGTTAACACCATTGGCTTGAAAGACTACGCGAAGGATCTGGCATTCCTGCCGGACCTGACCGAAGAGATCAACACGACAATAGACTACACTGCGTCTAATGTTGCTGATCCTCAGTTGCCGACTGATCGCCGAGAACGTCTGGTCGCGACGTTGAAGAACCACGAGCAGATCCTGATTGCTAGTGGTAACGCACTGCCGCCGCCAGCCTACGGCGCGGTATGCGATATCGACACACAGGGGCACGCTCCAATTAAACAGCGTGCCCGGCGCGTACCGCTACGATTCCTCGGCAAGCTGTACGAGCTGCTGCGCGCTTTATTGCGTGCAGGACTGATCGTCTTTTCAGACAGTCCATGGGCATCGCCGATCGTGATTGTGATGAAAAAGAAAGGGCTGGACATCCGGCTCTGCATTGATTACAAGATGGTGAATGCTATCACCGCGATCATGGAGTATGCAATGCCGCTAGTCGACGACCTGTTAACAGATCTCGAGCGCTACCTATGGTTCTGCTCGCTGGATGCAGCAAGCGGCTTCTGGGCGGTCATGATGACCTTGCGAGCGCGTAAAGTGTCGGCGTTCGTCTGCGCACTCGGACATTTCGAGTGGTTACGCATGCCCTTCGGGTTAAAGAACGCGCCGATGATCTACCAGCGTATGATTGACAACGCACTCTGGGGGTTCGTTCAACCTAAAGGAGGTTGGTTTGAATACTCGGAGAGGATGCGTTTAGCTGAAGAACAGGTCAAGGAACGTCGTGGGCCAAGCGCCGAGGGTTCGTTTTAAACGAAGTTCGCGGCAGACCGCGAAGCACCGGTAGAGACCGACCCTGTACTACAACTCGTCAACAGCCCCGTCGCTGACATGTTTACGAACGGGGAACCAGACGAATCATCGCTGGTACCTGTATTTGGTCGACGGTCGTTTGTGGATGACATTTGCTTCGGTGGCGAGGATTTCGACAGCTGCCAGGCGACGCTGGACCGATTGCTGGCAAGATTTGCACAGTGTCGGATCAGCATTAGCTTCACCAAGAGCATCTTCTGCCAACCCAAGGTGGACTTTCTGTCGCATAAAATGTCGCCAGAAGGTATCAGAGCTGACCCCAAGAAGCTGGCGGCCATCACCGAGCTTTCGTTTCCAACGAGTAAGAAGGGCATGCAGTCGTTTCTTGGAGCGGTTAATTACTACAGTCGCTTCATTCAAGACTTCGCGGTCTACGGGGCGGCGCTGTACCAGCTCAAGGATGAAGACTTTGCCGTTGAAGGTGGCCTTTCTGTAGCACGTCGTTTCTTCGAAAAATTGAAGACGAGTTTTTCACATTCACCCATCCTCAGGCACTTCGATCGGTCAAAAGCAGTTCACGTCATGCTCTTTGCGAATGAATGGGCGTTGAGCACTACACTAATGCAAGAACATGAAGGCAAGTTACACCCCGTACGGTTCCTCGGTCGGGTGCTCAAGGAGGCCGAGATGAACTACCATCCTTCTGAGAAGGAAGTTTTGGCGTTACTTCTGCTGTTAGAGATCTGTTACGTCCAGCTGGCAGGAAAGACGCTACATGTCTATACACGATTCTCGACATTAGAGTGGGTGCACAAGTCGAAGTCTCTCTTCGGACGCGCGGTCCAGTTCGCCGTACTGCTTTCGCAGTAGCATTTGAAGGTGCAGCGCGTGAAGGAGAAAGATGCCGCCTTCGCGCAGCTACTGCAGTCAAGCATCACGAGCTTCGTCGACCTGGAAGACTCGCTCGCGCCGGTGGCACCTCCAAACAAGGTTTCCCCGACTATTCGAATGGACCCCGCGTTGCTGTACGCCAGGCTTCCCCGTAATTACAGCGGATTCGTCTTTTGACGGATCAGCGAAGACAGAGAAGTACGGTGGCTACGGGAGTTGTTCATGGGTGTGGAAGATAGTGATTGCTGCAAACGCTTACCTGTCGGCCACCACGGTGAATGAGGCAGAGTACACAGGTATGATAAACGGTGTCAAGGCTGCTATTGCGCACGGTGTCGAGGATTTAGTCATCGTTGGTGACTCAAGGCTCGCGATTCAACAATCACTAGGGGTGATCGCATGCAGGAAGGAAACTTTGCTAGCGCTGCTGAATACTCACAAGGAACTCACGGCCAAGCTTCGATCAGTTAAATATACGAGAATACAACGCTGCCGCGGATTCGTTAGCCACTGAAGCGCTGGAATCAGAAGTCAGTCGAGTCATCTTGGCTGGAACTCGCAAGTCGGAATAGGCGTCGCTGAATCGCATCCAGGAAATGATCTACGAACCGGATGAAGACTCGGTAGATGTTTCGTCACGTGGAGCAGAGCGTCAAGTACATGTACGGTCAGGCAGCGAGTCTTCAAAGTGGAAAACGTTTGAAAATTTCGTGGTTGATTACAGCTCACCAAAGTGCGATTATGGTAATATGGCGGTGATGACTCGGCGACAGACGAAAGCCAAGAAACGCGTCAGGTTTGCAGATGAACACTCGGAGGAGGTCTCAAAAGCTCAAGAACAGCATGAAGAACGACGAGAGACGTCCACCGAAGATTAATTCGGCGAAGATTTACCAGACCATCCTCTGTAACGGCGGCATTTCCCGATGCAGAAGATGTTGACCCGGTAGCGATACAGCGGGAACGACGCAGACGGATACTAGTAGCACAAGACGAGAAGCAGAAGTGGTTTAACATCAAGAAGGTACTTCAGGGCGAAGCAGAAGAGCTGAGTTACAAAGAAGCTCGAGATGCCTGGAAATATGCTGACCGGTTCGTATTGTCAGAAGACGGCGTGCTTCACTATCTTGGATTGAATCGTCGGTACGACCACGGTTGGCAAGAGGAGACCAAGCTGCGGCTTGTGGTACCGACAACGATGATTCAAGAGGTCTTGCAGAATTGTCACGACTCGCTGGAAGGAGGACATTTAGGTGTGGTGAGAACGTTCCATCGCGTTAAGTCCGACTATTATTGGATCGGCTTGTACGCTGACGTGGAGAAGCATGTGAAGTCATGTCCAGACTGCAGCTCGAGTAAAAGCCGTCCACAGCTTCGTGGATACTCGCCTGGCAACGTACTAGCCGAACGACCTTTCCAGATCGTCTCGATGGATTTTGTGATCCCACTACCGAAATCTCGCAGGGCAACACGGCGCTGCTCTAATTTCAGTGCTCGTTCACGGGACTCGTTATTGCCAAGGCTATGTCAGATACGACTGCACTGAGTGTTGCCCAAGTGCTCGAAGAATGTGTGTACCGACGGCTCGGAGCCCCATCATTAATAAGGCATGACCGCGACCCACGCTTCATGAGCGAGGTGTTCCAAGCGATCGCAGAAATGATGCAGTCAAGATCACGGGCGACTTTGAGCTATCGGCCATAGGCTAATGGACAGCAGGAACGCTCGGTGAAGTCGGTGATGGGTTCCGTACGGGTGTACGCGGAAGGCCCTCTACAGCAAGATTGGGACGAAATCGCGGAGAAGCTGGTATTTGCTATTAATACTTCTCAAGACACTACAAGGAAGGAAACGCCGTTCTACCTCGTTCATGGTTGGGATGCGAAGTCGACGTTGCGAGCAATGTCATCATCACTCAAACGAGGACTCGGCAAGCAGTCTGACGCACTAGCGTGGCGGCGTGAGATCAATCGACAACATGAGGTCGCCCTCACTATGGCCAAAGATTATCAGGCTGTAGAAAAGGAGCGAAGGGCTAAAAAGCATAATGATGCCCTGAGTCGACTGGAAAAAGCCGCTGTACCTCAACCAAGTGGGAACGAACACTCGGCGGACCCTCCAGAAGCTTCGGAAGAGATGGAAGATCCTACAAAAGCCCCACCGAGATCTCTTTTTGAGATTGGGAGCCGGGCGTGGTTGTACATGGAACGCGTCAAACCGGGCTTGACGAAGAAATTAGCTCACCGGTGGCATGGACCTTTTCGGATCAAGCGCAAAGTGGAAGAGTTTGCGTACGAGCTGGAATTGCCTGACCGAAGTGGGTATCGCTTCTACCCAGTAGTGCATGTGGCGAGACTCAAGGCTGTCAACGAGTTCAGCAGTCGACCGAACACTCGGTTGGTACTAGACGCGACTAATGAAGCAAGACTCGACTTCGATGAGGAGCTGTTGCCTGAGGACAGCTGGGAACCAGACCAAGTCGCCGGTGAATATGAAGTCGAGGCCATCCTCGACGACAGAACACCACTGACAGCGAGCACGGAGCGTGCTGTACGCGAGTTCAAAGTCAAGTGGGTGGGCTATGAAGATACAACTTGGGAACCATCATCCAACTTATCATGTGGAGGTCTGCTGTACGACTATTTGCGAGCCAAGAAGAGCGAGAATCGGCTGCAGATGGCGCAAGTGGCGGACGAAGACTAGCGTGACTGGATCACGTGTGAACTGTCCACAGGGCGATGCAGCCTGTGGTAACAGATGAAAAACGTTACTACAACAACAAATTGTATATGCATTTGAAGAACAACATGAACATGATTACGCTGTGGAAGTGGATTAAGAATAAGAAAACATGAATGCCGACCGGGGAGCGACCACTGAAAACGAAACTTCGCTGGACCCCTCAACAGTTAGCTGAGATGTTGGAGAACGTCGTGGAGCATGCAGCGAGGATTCAAATCGATTCCAATTGCCTGGCCGCGATGGCCAAGAGTGCCAACGAAGTCGAGTCACCACTCTCCTTCTCTTTTTCATCAGGAACCTGAGCCTCGGCAGCTGGAGCTGCAGCCGGACCCTGCGAATCCTCGGCATCAGCCTCAATAGAAGCAGCGGCCAGAGCGAGACGTGGAGTAACCGGTGACGAGTCAAACAAGCAGGCGCAGGAGGAGCAGCAGGAGTCATCTCCGCGGATTCAGCGACGACGGGGAGTGCTGCAGGAGCTACCACAGGGAGTGAAGCAGCGGGCACCGGAGGGTCGGTTGATGATGCTGCTGTCGGAGGAAGTGCAGCAGACTGAGGGGCGTTCGAACCCTCGGTCTTGCCCTCCTAAGAAACAAGTCGAGTAATGCGAGGTGATGAGCAAGGTACCGATGATTCAGGAGAAGGATGGGCTTACGTACCTCCAGCTTCCCACGTTCGCGACGTCTACGAAGATTGAGACGCTGAAAAGCGTCGGACACGGCTCGATTCAGACGCTTGAACATACGGTGGCGAGATGGTGAATTGAAGAATGAAGAAATGTCACAACGGGCACCAGTACCGTGGCTTCCATTGCGACAGGGGCAGTTGTGGTGTAGTGATTTCTCCGTAGTTGTGGATTATCACCCGTCGACAAAGACGTGACACCGCCCAAGCTGTTCAAGCGACGAACCCTCGGTCAGGTGATGTACGGAGACGCCAAGGTGCAAGGGACTCGACGGCGTCACCTCCGAACATTCAACGAGCATTGGATACGGGCATATGTCACTGAATCCAGGCTGTCCTTATTATTAATAATGGACTGGCCGGATTCGCATTCAGCGGACCATCTACGGTACGAGCCCTCAGTGGCGGTTGGGATGAGTTCGCGGAAGACTCAGCGACCCTTGGAAGGCACGTTCACCGTCTGGGACAAGGCGCGGACCGTTAAAGATGCTCATGTGACGGTGCAGACGACGCTTGGCATGCAAGAAGATCCATAACGGATCATTGTTCACTTGATATTTGTATACTTGATTAGGACTTCTTATTAGGAATAGACCCGAAAGGGTAAGCTTAAATACAGAACAGAATTTCCACTCAAGCACACAGAGCGACGTCCGCTTTAAGGTAAGCGTCAGGTCAAGCTTGTTTGAGTGTGTTATGCCTGTCGGTGAACTCGAAGCTCTGTAGCGAGGGTTCATCCGGCAAGGCCAAGAGACTTTGTGTATTGGCCGATTATTATCGGGAGGTTTTACGTGACGGCTTATTGTTGCCTATTTGCACGACTGGAAGTGCTTGAATTGCCTCCCTTTTATTCTTCCTACCGAGTGTTGTACACTCGGTGATCTCGTAAAGGCTTACCCGTGCCTGGTACCCTTCCGCTGTTGGGACCACGAGGATTCAAAACACATGCTAGCTTTGCTCGTGCTAGTAGCGTGTTCTTTTTTTTCTGGTTGGCCTATATAAGTAGTTTACAAGGTCCAGTTTGTCCCGGTGCAAGGGCAGAACTGGGGTCTTCAGGTCCGCCCGAACGATCGTTTACTATCCTAGTAGACGTATTGTTGTGGGAACATCCTAACTACATTTGTAGCTAGAGTTCACGTGGGATTTCCAACACCACATTCCCGTCTGAAAGCGACCGTGAACCGACCTATCCAGCATCTTCAGCCGAGCAAGAATCTCCCGGCACGACTGACGCAGCTGCGCACTCTCCCCGGTGGTCCCGGCAGCTCGATCGAGAGCCTCATCCAATTCCTGCTGGGCATCCCAGTAGCGGTTTAACAAGTCGCTCTCGTTCCGGGCTGCCAGAACGTGAGCGCTATCGACGCGAAGACCCTCCTACCGTTATTGACGCTGCCGAAATTACCCGCTGGATTGATGAGCGCATTGTTGCACACGAAGATCCACTACGCGCTCCGAGGCGCAATTGTGGGCTCGCCCAAGATGTTCCAGTTGATCGTGACTGTCGGGTACGATGGCTCGGATTTCCTCCTGACGAGGATATGTAGGAGCCCCATGCCAATCTCCTTCGTGACGTCCCGGATGGCGTCCAGGCGTATGTGGCCAAGATCGCTACGAGCCAAGTTAAGACGCATGTCATCTCGAACGAGGAGAACGGCTCGAGCGATCATGTGAACATGATCAAGACCGATGACTTGACAACCACGCAAACAAGACTGAGTCAAACGCGGAGAGCCTTCTCGTGAAGGGCGTCGGCGCGAGCCGGAGCGATTAGAGGCGCGTACGTTCTCGACGAGCGAGCGGCGATACTTCTCGACCCACCCGTGTTCTTGTTCACCGAGCGGATTCTCGGTGACGTGGCTTCGCTATTCCTCAACAGTCCGACGGGGCCCGGTACAAGTATTACTACCTTCAGCAATCCTCAAGTAACAGATGCGGCGCATGTCCTCCCATGCGCTGGTGCAGACGTGCTCACGTAGTTCCGTGAGCGAGTGCTCCTTGATGATGTCCTCGCGGTATACCAGCCAGCCGACGAAGTTTTCCCCTTCTTCTTGCGTCCGGTTCTAGCGCCGAATATAAGCGCACCACTACCCCTACAACGCGCCATATGCGACATCCTCGACAGATTTATGCCGCAGTCCGCAGAAGCGCCGAGAGGGATCTTTCATACTGTCCAATGTGTCCGGAACCCGCGCTCCGGATATAATGCGGAGAGCCCACACACGGATCTGGTCGTCCATCACACGCGTGCCGCGTGCTGCTGCTGGTGTTCCTGCTGCCGACGACGTCACGGTCGTCGGTGTTCCCGTCCACTGCTGATCTATCGTGTCTCTTGTCAAGTTTCCCTCAAGTCGAGCTGTGTCGCTCCAGCGCTTCGCAGGAGATGTCTCCGTCCCCGACTCGCTCCGCCCGTTAACCAATCCTCTTTCGTCATCCTCACGCAGATTGATTTGTTCTTTGCTCGTTGCTAATGTTGTGTAAGTGCAACTTTAGGGGGGGGGGGTGTAATTGGCCGCTCCATTACATAAGCAGGTGTGTACTGAAATACAGTCACGTCATTGGTTGATATATGGGAAACCAGACCCATTATTAGCCAATTGGACTATGAAGTTTTTTAGTGGTCAGGGCTGTAGCGTTGGTCCTAAAAGAAAGTCAGAGCTGAATTTTCCGTAAACATAAGACTCAGTCGCCCTATTGCGAGCTTCCTCAACGCTGTAGTGTAAGTAAGTAACGGAGTAAATATCTGGCCCGTTTACAGGAGAACACGCAGCCATGGAAGACATAGACGGGAAATCACTGGGCAACGGAGCACGAAACCAGTGCAGAACCTAAGCTCACCGTGCCACGGAAGACGATAGTACATTATAAAATAATAGCATGGACGGCGGGCCAGCCACGATATCACAGGGGCCGATTCGGGAGACCACGATTGCACACCGTGGAGCACAATACCATTGTAGAACACGATAGCACGGATATCGTAGATACATTACGCGACAACGATAGCATAGACGACTGAACGAAACCGATAATGTGGTCAATGGAGCCACACAAGGAGAGCACGATAAACGGGCGACGGATCAATGCAGTCATGGAAGAGCACCCATCCGCGAGGGTAACGGCGATAGGGCGCCATGGACCGTGAAACTTGCGGACCCTCATAGACCCTTGGGAGCTCGGGATAGCTGACATCCACGAAAGCGAGTCATACAGCGGGCGAGCATGAAACCAAATCAGGAAATACGAAGGTGCTAAGCGGCGTGAGCCACAGGTGGGTAGAGGACCACGAAGCCGAGAAGGACATGGACGCCAATCAGTAGTACAGAGCAACGGAAGCGTACCAAACCAAGATATTGTACGGGGTCACATGGGACTACGGAATGGTTAGTGGTTAAGTACACGAAGTTAAGACCTACCTGGATGGCCGAAGCCTTGAGGTACAAGATCAGCCTGAACGCACACCACGCCACGAAGGACTTAAAATCGTAGCCACCTCACCTTCCACAAACCATGCCACCTCGACCGCAAAGCGGCGGAGACGGCTAGTCTACCCCCTAGTGAAGTCTGGTGTCTGTCTGTCCGTCTGTCAGTCCGTCTGTAACGGGCTAGGGTTCAAAAATGTATCGCAAATACGTTCGTTCTACTGGTTGCCGAGCGGAACAAAGGTGGCTCCAATTGGCTAAAATCGCATTATGTGGTGTACACACTGTATGTGGTCTACACACGTACTTAAATGCACCGTTAAAATATCTTTTTGCCCCCACTTGCAACCGCGGAGCGCCACCCCACGCAAAGGTCGCTGCCTCTGTACGCGTTAGTTAGACTTAGTAGACGGCCCCGACCAGCCCACACGCATTATATTGTCAAGCAATATATTGTCACGCAATCTGTTAATAAAACTTGTGGTGGCCTCGTGACTCATATTGCGTCTTCAATAGTCGTTTTAAGTGTTTGCTGCTAAAACATATGATGTTTTTTTTAGCTTCATACTACCTTTCTATTTTACCTTCAAGATTTTTGCGTAGCACTATTCTAAATGTATTTCACATTTTTGCTTGTAAAATTTTGTAGTAGTAGTACACGATATTATTATAATATCGTTAGAAAATACACACATTGTTTTACTAATATTTATCACTAGAAACTTGTAAACGGTGATCAGAGTAGTTTTCCTACACCGTCACACACCACTCCGCCGCTGCGAAAAAAAACGTCTTCCCTTAGCTGTGACAATTGGTTTGTATTCGCGCGTTAAATGTGAGAATTAAGACAGTTGGCGCGCGTTCCAACACGTTGTGTAGCATACATCAAACGCACTGGGTGGTCGAATTGACGCAGCGTCACTGAAGAATACAAAGCCATGTAAGAGCAGAAAACACGAAAGAAAACTTAAATTAGACTATGTACACGCTAGGATGGAAGTGGAAGCACGTTGGACGCGGAAACAACGAAAGCCACGAACCATTCTGAAAAGTACGAGCCACGGGAGAGCAGGCAGAGGTAAGAATTGGTAGAACAAGATCATGACGGGAGTGTACGTGCCACAGAAGGAAGCTAAAATATTGAAACCCCAGCATGCTTAAAAACACGTGCTACGGAAGAGCACGCACGTTCGAAGACACAACACAGCACGTAATGGTAAGCGTGCAAGAAAACAATTCTCCAATAACACTACCGTAGAACATGGCGCACAGTCAACGGACCAAACATGAACCCGCATGAGACCATAAACGGGTGATCACCGAGAATTGTAACACGATACCAGGGTAGAACCGGATCTCACCGAGCCAGGAAGCACGATAGACGGTAACTAACGATCGCACGGACGGCAGACCAACGGTGACACCACAAAACAACACGATAGCTTGGATGGTGGCCAAACCATTAAACCATGATAGAACAAGCAGCCACTAGAGCTACAGACGCGAAATCACAGCATCATGGAGCACGAAACCAGTGTAGAACCGGAAATCACCGAGCCACGGAGGGCGATAGTACATTATAACACGATTGCACGGACGGCGGGCCAGCCACGATATCACAGTGGACGATTCGAAGACCACGCTTTCACACCGCAGAGCCCGATACCATTGTAGAGCACGTTAGCACGGGTAGCGCAGATACACTACGCGAGCACGATTGTGTAGATAGCAGAGCCACGACGCGATTGGACGATAGCACGACAGCGCGGCCAATGGAGCCACACTAGGAGAGCACGGTACATAAGGGGGGGGTCAACATAGCTACGGAAGCGCACCCGTCGACATGGGTACCGGCGATAGGACGACATAGACTATGAATGATTATGAACGACCAAACCTGCGGAAACCACAAACACCCTCGGAAACACGGAATAACTAGCATCCACGAAAGAGGGCGGTGTACGGAAGACTACCAAAAAAACTGATAGCGCATATCCACTAAGTGGTGTGAGTTACCGGTGAGTAGGAAACCACAAAGCCAGAAAGAAAACACAAGAGCACGAGTCACGAAAGAACATGAACTCCAACCTGTAGTATCGATCAACGGTAGCCTACGAAACCGCGATACCCTGCGGGGCCACGTGAAGCTACGAAATGATAGGTGGTTTAAGTACGCAAATATCACGACGTACTGGGGTGGGCGAACGCCCACACACCCAGGAAGTACAAGATCCTAAGCGAAAGCACGCGATACCTTATCTCCAACAAACCATGCCACCCCACCACGTAGCGGCGGCGAACGGCTAGTCTACCCCCCCCCCCACCCCCAGTGGAGTCTGACGTGTATCTGTCATCTGTCAGTCCGTCCGTCGGAGGGTAGGTTTTAATAAAGGGGGACGCTAATTCGCGCGACTTACAGGCTGCAGAGCAGAGTGAAGGCCGTCTCCATTGGCTAAAATAGACATTATGTAACATACACATTGTATGTGGTCTACACGTCGAACTTAAATGCACCGCTCAAAATATATTTTTCACATATTTTTAACCGCGGGGGACCACGACGCGCATAGGGCGCTGTCTGTGTGCGTGTTAGTTAGCATTAGTAGGCGGTGTCGATGTGCACATACTTATTATATGGACGTAGAAGCTGATAATTAAAATTGTGGGCCCTTGGAGACGTCTTAAAAGATCAGTTTTAGTACTTATCGCTCTAAATACGATGTCTTAAGTTTCATAGTACTTTTGTAATACTTTCCGCTACTACACAAAAAGTATTTCATGTTTTTTGTTTGCGATCGGGTGTAGTAGTATTACACATAATTATTATACCGTATCAGCGCTGATAAGAATGCACCATCTAATACTATTTTTGTGCTTTACAGGCCTTGGTTCGGATTGAATCTATCCGGTGCGCTGTATAAGATGTGAAAGCAAATCGGTCAGATAGGATCAATCTCAAATCTTAAAGAAGAAGATATGCTTTACCGGCGACGGGTTAACGTGTGAGGGTGTGTGGTGTCACCATTCGTGGATCGGCGGGTCACCTTTTAATTTTTTTTAATTTTGTGCTTTGCAGTGATTTTGCCGAAATGGTTAGGAGCTAAAAATGGCAACCCATCATCATACATGTGTGTGAAAAAAGATTTGTGGCCCTAATAATTAGCTAGATGTTTATCTAAATTCACCTACATAAATCGTAATCGATGTGACCACGAGGCTACATCAACAAGCAATGCCTTTTGTTTGCATTGGTTAATCTTTTCTATTGTCATTGTACAGATATCGTGCGGTGGAACAAAATACAGCATCTGTGCCAGAAATGCACTCCAAAAAGTGCAATTCTGCCCACTTTACCGTAAATCATCATGGGACACGGTTTAATGAGCTCGAATAGTCGTAAATCTACCACCTGTTACTTGTAAATCTAACAAATGTACTCTCGCGATGCCAATTGCAGATGATGGATCGACTCTTGTGGCGTCGGCCGTTACAGACGTGCTACGATAAACTGCGTAGGAATACCCCGTTCGGTTCTAACATGTGTAAATACAGTCTGGACGTAGTTAGAGAGATGATCATTTCTGCAGAAGCAAAGAGTAAGAGCTAAAAAAACTACGCATTTCGCGTCAAGCCAGGTACGATATCCCAGGGAAAGCAGAGAAGTAGTCAGGCCGGACCGAAGTAGGCATCTTCAACTGGATACTCAGATCCGAAGTACTGTAAGGCCACCGCCTGCCACAAGTTCAACCAAGTTGACCACTTCAAGCGCGATTGTTCAGAACGGACGACCAGTGGACGAATGGCTCGGGCCAAATATGCGCGATCGGGTAAGGGGAGAACGATAAGGAAGCACAAAACGTGAAAACAAGAAGCACTGAGCTCGGACACAAGCGTGACGTGCTTATTGGCGAATTTGCGAAGAGACTCGAAAAGAGTGTTGACCCGAGCAAGTGTTGCTTTGACACCGGAACAAATGCACATGTAAGGAGTACTTTACAGCGCTACAGGCATAAAAAATGATTGAAACCCGACAATCGCTTGTTTGATGACGGCGTCGATGCCAAGGCGGAGGGATTCGGTATTAGAAAAACTTGCGGTAATTATTGACGAGCAAATGGTGCTCGTGATTCTAGAGGACATCCTTATGTGCCCAGTGCGGGGGTGAAATCGGTTCTCTCCCGGATTCGCATTGGACCAGGACTTCGTGATGACACGGGAATCTGACACGAGGCGGTTCTGGATGACAAATGATAGTATGGAGGTGGTTCGTACAGAGTATGGGAGCTATCGCTGGACCTTCGACGCACACAACATCGAAAGTTGTGAATAAGAAGAAGGTAGCTGCTATGAAGAAAATTAAGCGCCAATTTTGTTGTTACGGATGGCGTTGAATACATTGATGTTTGTCATGAGAGACTCGGACACACTTGTCCCGAGTACATCAGACTGATCTGTGATTGTGAATTATCCAAGGGCATCATGGTAAAGCGAAGATTTAACATTGAGTGCCACATTGGCATAAAACGCAGGAAAACGTTATGAAATAACCTAATCAGATCAAAAGAGAGGAGCAACGGCACACAGATCACTGCATTCTTGGAGGTGATGGATGGCCTTTCACGGTACGCAAAGCCGTAACTTTTGAAGTCCCGCTCAGAGGACGAAGTAAATCAACACCTGCAGAACTACATGGCATGAGCCGAACGTCAACATTAATGTCGCGTAGACACTGTTGTGACTCGTCAACCTGGTTAGCATGATGAATCTGAAAGCGGTGGGTTTCTCGTGAGGCAAGTGCTCACCGACAAAGACCAGGCGTTCTGCAACGGAACCATGACACATTGGTACAAGAAGAAAGACATTATGCACACAAAAGTCGGACCAAATTCTTCGCAGTCAAACCTGGTAGAACGAGCCCACCAGACATTGATTTGGATGGATAAGACTATAATGAGTCGGTCGGACCTACGAAAGTTGTTCTGGACGCCCTGGAGAAAGCAGGTGTACGTCAGGAATAACGTATTCTCCAAAGGATAAGACGTACTCCGTACTGTCCCGTACCCGGGAATGAAGGGGTCATTCCAGGAGCTGTGCATTCCGACGGGATGGCCCGAGGCCCTGTGATTACTCCTCGCCCGGCCGTCCCGTCAGGATGGTTCTTGTTGAACTCGACGGCTCACGTGCCCCTGACCGAGCCCGTTAGGGTGGTTCTATAAGGTGATCTAAGAACGCTGATTCTTTGGCGTCGTGGGACCAAAGCACCTCGCGTCATCAAGCCCCTTCCCAGAACTCCATGTTGTCCCACGAGGACTGACGACAGGTGAAGTGAATTCATTTTTTTAGTATAAGAGAAGTGGTGTAGTGTATGTAAGGTGGAGACGGTGTTAGACCTCTCTTTCAGCTAGCTCTCATTCTTATATATTCCTCCTTCTACTCAAGAGGAAGCCAAGTCAATAAACAAACTTCTATTACATCTTACAAGTGTTCCTATCTACCGTTCCTGCAGCCACTGAACAAGACTGTACTCCCTGAACAGCTGCGGACTACCAGACCCTTGAAGGAAGAGGAGGTATACGACATCTTGTCGAGAAGCAGGGTAGTCTGCGAGCTGGAGAAGGTCTTGTTTCAAGTGAAGACTCGCTGAGAACGTAAGAATGGAGCTATCAAACGGACGCGATGACGTCTACTAACACCGGAGAAGATGTGGGCTAACCATCCGAGAGGAAGAAGGTCAGACTGGGAGTCTACCTTCAAGGATGCGACCTAGTCTGTCGACTACGCAAGGCCTCCAAAAACGTGCAGAACATCGTGGACCAAGCCGCTAACCGACTTGGAGGGAACCGCTCTAGTACTGGTGTCGAGCCACCAGCGGGTGCTTTAGGCTCAGGGGTCCCAGCGACCATCACTGCGGAAGTATTGGGCCCGATGCTGACCCTGGACGGCGGAGGCGGTCGAGATACAGTGCAAGACTGGCTCAACTATACTCGCCGGGGAAGCACGTCCACGGTTCTATGGGACAGTCGGCAGAGAGAAAAACAGCTTGAAATCCTGCCCGTACGTCGTTGTCGGAGTTCGGATAGTGAAACCTTGGTACCACCGCAATATCAGGGAGAGCCACGGACCTCAACTAGTTGAGGCATTCCTCAAAGGTCCTCTAACGCTCCTCCTTGGGGTCTCCTGCCCTCTGGCGGCATACGAGGTGGCGTGGGGATCGCTCCAGCAGTAATGGTTCCCGCATCTCAGAGTGCTCCCTCTCAAACCCCAGCTCCTACCGTTCGAATCCCAACGCAGGACCCGGGGTCTCGAACTTCGACTACCGGTGGAATCGCATACGGGGTCGGCCCTGCAGGAACAACCGGAGCTTCCCGATGAAACGGAGGGACTACGGCCTCTACCGGGATCCATCAAGGTCTTGCGTATGGGGGATATGGAAGTAACACCTACTACGCTTCGCCGACGTATGGTAACCCGCCTTCAACCACTAGTGGCCAGTATGGTATGCCCACTAACATCCGGAACGCTATCCGCATGCTTCAACCGCTCTACTTGGAAGGAGTGTCGGTGGAAAAGGCTCAATCATTCTGGGAGGCCTTCAAGATCGCAACTATCGGATTGGATCAACATCTGCGACGCAGTGCTTTCCGAGAGTGCTTGAAGGGCAAGATCGGCAAAGTTTGGTGGATGTATTCGCGCATGAACAGCTTTGCGGCCCTAAGAGCTCGGTTCCACAACCAGTGCATCAGTCAAACCCCGTTCCAACTGATCGATAACCTTAAGAACACTAAGCGACCTCGAGGAATGTCCGCCCAAGTGTGGGGTGACATGATTTCGAGCCTCTGCGATGATGCACAGTATTACGATTCTCAACTGCGCTACCAGTACTTCTTGTCTGGACTTCGGAACCGATATTGGAGGAACGCTCTTACCACGACCATGATTGACTCCATCCCTGCGGCTGTGGCCATGTTGCGCCTCAAGAATATGCATCGTTATGTCGAAGATGACTCCGAGTTCGATAATGTTCCGCCCCCTAGGGCTTGCCAAGAGAACGCTGTCCTCGAACGCATAATGAACATGATGCAGGAGACGCAGAATCTACTCGCTTAACAGCAGCATCAGCAACAACAACAACAACAGTAGTTGATGGAGCCTCCCTTGGCAGCCGCCCATGCTACTCCGGCGATGAATGTAGCTGCAGCCTACTCTCTTCCTGATCCGAACACTTCCCTGCCTTATCAACCTACCGGAACGCTTCCTATTACGCCTATAAGATGCGTTCGTGTGGGACCTTACTTGCGCACGCAAGATCGTCTTCTCGTGTGCGGTCGATGTCATACTCTGGGGTGTAGTCGAATTCACTGTCGTCGTATCAAAGCCACCTGTCCTCACTCGAAGGAACTGGGCCACATCGGTCCTGAGTGTGAGCGTGACCCTCTTAGTGGATTCCGGAACACTTAGCCGAGAAACGGTCGCAAGTGCTTCTTGTGTGATGAATCGGGTCTCATGTTGGCTGAGTGCCCTCTAAAGACGTCGCTGAAAAGACTTGGCGTTCCTGCCGGAGCAACGGCGGGAACCGTCCTAGGCCAAGCGCCCAACCAGCAGTGATGGGGGCGAGAGGGAGGGAAAGGGAGTGTCGCTCCTTCCTCTTGTCTATGGATTGACACAAATGGGAACACTTTGAACACCACGGAGTAGTCGACCGAGAGGTATGAAGTGTGTACCGTTGTGGGTGGAATGGGCTCCGCCTTACTGGAAGAAAGTGAAACGACTGTGAGCAATGAGCTTATGACGAGAATTTAAGAGCAGCTACCGCTTAAATGATTACGAATGTACTGCGCCTGTGTGAAACGAGGTGTCGGTGGTTCCAAACGCAGTCGGCAGTTGGAGGATGGAACAATAAGCGTTTGTGACGGAAGTAGACTCGGGACCCGTATGGGTCCCGAGAATTCGCGGCTATCAAGGGACCCGTATGGGTCCCTTGATAGCCGCGAATTTTCACAAACGCTCGGTTTGAACCAGGAAATGCTTACGAGAAAAGACCAAGAAAGTGAGAGCGACGCAGTGAAATGAGAACTAAAGCAGAAGGGTAAGCGGAAGGGCCGCGACCTCAGGCGTCCTCGGCGGAACGAGACTACCCGACGACGCCAACCAACCACAAGAGTGTGGTTTCGAGTGTGCTAGATCCAGATGAAGAAAAGGGTGAGCCCAACAACCACCTGCTACAGGAATAGTTACCCCAAGACGTGACGGAGGTACTCGAAAGTCCACCCCAAGAAGAGTGTGGAACTGCAGAAGCTAGTGTCCCAATCTTAAGGGTAGGACCCCGCGAAAGGGAGGAAGACGTGCCCCCCCCCCCCCCCACGGAAGAAACGACTCCTCCGGAGAGGACTCTGAGGACGTCGTCCGTACTAGTTCGGCAAAGAATGAACCCGAGAAGGGGCTTCCCTTCGCGAGAGTGTTCACCAAGGAAGAACTGGATGCTTAAGAAGGCGGAGAGCCATCTGAGCTGGCCGAAGAGAAGGAAGAGTATGCGAAAGAACTCGAAGACCGACTGTTCCCTCTTCATGAGATAGAACTTAAGCGCCGGTTGGTCGAAAATACGGAACAGTCGAAGTAATTATCTCTTGCCGAATTGAGTGTCCTGCTTGACATTCCCGAAGAGAAACTAGCGAGGACCCGAGATTTTTCCCTCGGTCGGCTATCTACTCCGGCGTACTGGTTGGAATGGTTCCAAAAGACGCTGGCCTCGTCAAAACGGAATCGCCGGTCCGGATCAACTCTATTACGTCGGACGACCCGGACCACCGAGACGAAGGGGCGGGACCTCGACGAAGAGGTTCTCGTGGCAGAATGTGCCAAAGAAGATAGTACACTCCCCGGAGCTGAAGATACCACCTCTGCCGGGAGAAGTGTGTCCCGTGGACCCCTCCGTAGTGGAAGATAATGTCCTGGGAGGTCCTCCAGAGAGGCCCTCTGACCTCAGCAGAGCCGAATACGGTTTGCTGATCTCTCGAGGAACTGTGCCTTACCCTTGGCGTGCCGTGGTGCGACGCGCAGTATACTTCCTCGTAAAGGCCGAAGCTGCAGGTGGAGGTAACCGGTGTGAAGGGTGTATTAGCGAAGATTCGCAAGAAGAAGAGAAGAAAGATAACTCCTCACCCGCCACTGAGCTCCAAGACCTCCTAACCAGGATCGAGGAACTACTTGATCGCCTCGCTGCTCTTGCTGATTCGCGGTTGACGGAGATACTAACTAAAAGGATATCGGACCTCTACGAGAGGGATGCTGATCAACAACGCTTGAAGATCCTCGAGAGGGGTTCACCCTGCCGACTCTGTCGTTGGAAGGGCCCTGGTCCTACGTACTCCCCAAAAATCGAAGCAAGTCAGTTTTGACTGTTCCTCTCTGTTCAACGACCGTACCGAAGCCCTCGGGCCAAACCGTTCTTCCCGAGATAAGGAAAACGGGCTACGTCGTCGCCGACGCTCCGGGGCCCCGCCCCAAGCCGGGCCTGGTAGAAGTACCGAGTGCTACGAGGAACTGGTCAGCCGAAGAGGAAGACGGGGTCGTCCCCTCGGCAAGCGGGTGATCGGATCAGTGGAAGGGGTGGAAGCTCTATCGTCGGGGGTTATCGAGAACCTCCCGGTCGAACGTTTCATTGACTCCGGGGGCGTAGCGGGCCTAGTGCACCGGCGTGTATTGAAGCGTCTAGGATTAACTAACTCCCATCTCATACCATACGTTGGTAGTCTGAACGGTGTGTCCGGGCTACGCTCGATATCGAAGGAGTTATCTACTTGCCTGTGATGTTGGGCTCAGTCGAGAGGAGGATACCGTTTGCCGTCGTACATAAGCTGCACGTCGACGGCATCCTGGGCACCAACGCACTCAAGGACTTCAGAGCCGTGGTAGACGTGGATGAGAATACAGCTACGCTAAAAGCCACGAGGAGGTGTTCCCTCTGGAATCTCCTCGAGTGGAGGAATCTTACCTGTCCCGCCTCTCATCTACCATCCGACTCCGCCCTGGTGGACAAGCTCTAGTGGTCGCGGAGGTTCAAGGTCAACTGGTTGACGGGACCACCGTCCTCGTAGAAGGACTTGCCGAGTTGGATGACTCCATTCAAGCTGCTAGGACTCTGTCCACAGTGTATAACGACCTAGTGATTGTGGAAGTGTGCAGCCCCTCAATCGAGGACGCTGTCATCAAGAGAAGTACTAGATTGGCGAGTGTTACGGTGATCCCCGAGACCGCGCTTTTGCTAGGAACTACTGCGAGTATGAAGCGCGAGGCCGCCCGGCCCGGCGAGGCTCAGATTATGAACCGAAGAGCTCAGAACCATTGGGTTCACTCGGTCATTAGCGCCTCTAGTACTACGATCGAAGTCGCTCAGGAGACCGTAGCCGGACTGGATCGAGTACTCAAGGAGGGGCTCAGGGTCTACTTGGACGAGTCTAAATTGAGAAGCGAACAGAAGAGAATATTCACGAAGTTCCTCCAACCGTTCAAGGATATGTTCGTCGAAACCATGATGCGCCCCGGACGTACGAGCCTACTCGAGTTTGCTATCGATACTGGAGACCACCCGCCTATAAAACAACCCTCGTACACATAGCCCAAGGCGGAAGGAGACGTGATGGAGTCCGAAATACAAGAGTTCTTGAGGCAAGAACTCATACGACCCTCTTCTAGCCCTTGGTCAACCCCGGTGCTTATGATCCGCAACCCTGACGGCGGAATACGGTTCTGCATTGAGTATCGAAGACGGAACGCTGTCACCATCAAGGACTGCTACCCGATGCCGCTCATTGACGATACTCTAAATGTGCTAAGAAACGCTAAACTGTTCTCTACAATGGACATTGCGTCCGGCTACTGGAACGTCCCGATGGCAGCAATGAGTGTGGAGAAGACAGCCTTCACTTGCAGATATGGCCTCGTCGAGTGGCTCGTGATGCCGTTTGGACTGTGTAATGCCGTCCCGGCCTTCGAACGACGGATGGAGACTGTGCTTGTCGACCTTAAGTGGAGGTCTTGTCTAGTGAACCTCGACGACTGCGTAGTTCTCAGCGAAGACTTTCCTACTCACCTAGTACGACTAAAGCAAGTCTTGGAACGGCTTCGATCGGCTGGGCTCAAGCTCAAGATGAGGAAGTGTAAGTGGGCCTGTGACCAAGTAGCGTTCTTGGGACACATCGTCACTCCTTCTGGCATCTTGACCAACCCCGAGAAAGGCAAGTCTGTGATGAATGTGTTAAGACCGCACGACTTGCACACTGTGAGAGCGCTCCTGGGGTTGACTAGTTACTTCAGGCGGTACATCCCGGGATACGCGCCATATCGGCCCCGATCGAACGGCTCAAGATGAAGGGAGCCCGATTTTTTTGGAGCGACGACTGCGAAGCCGCTTTCCTGCAACTCAAGCGTAAGCTGGTGGAACCTACTAGCCTTGTGTATCCCGACTTTTTAAAGCGTTTCTATCTATACGTGGACTCATCTAAACTCGTTATGGGAGCGTGCCTGATGCAAACCGTGGATGGGCGCGATAGAGACGTAGCCTATGCGAGCAAACTACTAGTTGGCTTCGAGAAGAACTGGGTCCATAAAGAGGACGGTACTTCGAAAATCAAGTGTTGGGGCATTATATGGTCACACGTAAGTTCCGCTGCTACCTGGATAGCTGCAAGTTCGACCTGTATACGGATCACAAAGCTTTGGCGTGGGACTTAAACGAGACTAACGGCACGAGTAACGCTAAGCTGGCTAGGTGGGCAATGGAGTTGTCTCAACTACGCTTCAAGGTGTTCCACAAGCCCGGTACTTCTATGGGTCATGTGGTTGGTCTGTCCAGGCTTCATACCCAAACCATCAATGCTATCATTATGACAGAGCTACTCAATGATGCTGACGACCCCCCCCCCTAGTACTGTCGAAGTCGGGGAGACTGCGCCTCTCGCCTCGGCTCTGCTCCCTACGGAACCCTTGTTAGAGAACGACTCTGGTCCGGTAGCGTCTCCCGACGAGGAAGAGGCTACTAACCAACTCTTGGTGTCCCCAGTTGATGTGCTCGGGTTACAACAGACTCGCTTTGTGGAAGAACAAAAGAGGTCTCCTTGGATCCAAGCTATGATAGCGTTCCTAAGCGATGGGGCTCTCGCTCTGAACCCACAGATGCGCACTAAGATCCTACTGATGGTCCCTAACTACTCGGTAAAGAACAGTGTGCTCATGCGTCGCGTGCACTTGAAAGCTCGCGCCGGACCCACGTTTACCCTTAAAGTACCTGTGATTCCCCTGCCTTTCATATCGACGGTACTGCATCACTGTCATAAGGATGTACTTGCCGCGCATGTCGGAGTTACTGAGACGCTCGACAAAGTACGCGATCACACTTACTGGCACGGGATGTGGCCGAATATGTTCGATAATGCACCGTGTGCGGCAGTGGTAAAGGTAATCCCCTTTGGAGGAATGGCCGGATGCAGCGAATGTCAGTACAAGAACTATCCGGGCCTTTCTCTCTACTGGTGGTGGATGCCATAGGTCCGCTAGTGGCTACTCCTCGAGGCAACAAGTTGATACTCGTCTTCGCCGACTACTTTAACTAAAGAGTCGAAGCGTTCCCTGTGGCCCGCTTAGACACTGTGACGTTCGTAGAGATCATGGTGAACGAGGTGATCTCGCGCCATGGAGTCCCCGAGAAACTATTGAGCGACCAAGGATCCAACTTCATATCGAATTTGGCCCGATCCTTCTACGAAACACTCTGAATCAAGAAGTTGTTTGGAGCTGCTTATTGCCCTTAGACTCAGGGTCTAGTCGAACGCTTCAATGGTACGCTGATCGGAATGCTAAAGATGTATGTCAACGAGGCTCAAAACGCCTGGGACTTGTAGCTACCCCGAGTACTATTCGCGTACCTTTGGTCTTACAACGAGGCTCTTAAAGACTCTCCTTTCTTCAGCCTGTACGGCCGGGCCCTGTGCTACCTCTAGACCTCGCGTTTCTCAACACGAACAACGGGTGGAATAGTATCGAAGTCGCTAGTTACCGGCGAAAACTATTCTTGTTTCCACGAGATATGAGACGCTTAGTGGAACGCCAACACTTGAAGGCCCAGGGCAGACACGAACAACGACTGAAAAACCAAGTGTCAGTTAAGTTCAAGAAGGAAGACCCGGTATGGATCTACCATTTCTTTCGGGATCGTCGCGGGGAGAAGACCACGAAGAAACTCGCTTTCGCGTGGCATGGCCCGTACCGTGTGGTCGGGACTGTGGGGGAAAACGCCTATCGCGTGGCTATTTCTTCCCACCCTAGCCGAGTAGTGACTATTAACGTCAATCAGTTGAAGCGTTTCCAAGGGCGGTGGAGCCGACCGTTCCCATCCGAGGTACCAGATGGAGTCCTGTCGGAAGAAGCCCTTCCGTCTACTAGCTTTGTGGAGAAACTCCTGATTGGAGGGGAAGAGACAGCCCTGACTGGGGTTCCCTGTCCCGTGATCGACATAATCGCCAGACGTAATAATAACCGAGAATAGCAGCTCCTGGTGTTGCTGGCAACCTATAAGACTCTTTGGAGACCTCGGAACACAATATTGCCCACCTAGGCTGCTCTGATCAAGGCGTTCGAAGAGACCAGTCGTCGGGAGGAAGGCCTGCCTGAGCTACGTCGCAGCGCGCGGCTGGAAGCTGCTAACGCCGCTGTAGACGAAGAGGAACTACTCTTCTAGGTGAAGAGAGTCGTGACAGGCCAACCGATTGATCCTGAGTGAGCTCTCGGCCCCGTCTTTCTCGGAAGTGTCCTGAAGAACACTTCTAACGGCACTCTGTATATTTTGGATTCTACATTGCGAGTGGCTACTCTACTACCTGCTGAAAAGCAAAAACAAAAACCGCGATTTCAAGATGAAGGACGAAAACGATAAATGAGGAATGAATCGCGGATGAAAAACAAAAATAAACTTAGAAAAAAACGACACTACTACACCTACGCTCTTCCCGTGGGAACGGTTCTGGACTCGAACGGATCACTAACCTCTCGGCGTCCTTATGTTAGGCTGTTTTGTCGGACTTCTTAGTCGGCGAGTTGGGGGCAGAGTGCTCTCCTGGTGAGCTCGACTTCCGAGGTGCTGACGGAGACCGCGAGGCCGAGCGTCTCCTAGGAGAATCTGCCTTCTCCAACGAAGACGCCGAACGTGACTGCGTTCGCCTGCGCGTACCGTCCCGCGACGCTTGAACTGGCGGGGGGGGGGGGTCGTCGTTTTGCCGTCGGCTAGTTTATTGGGGGTGGTTAGGTGCCCCTTCGCGTGTGAAGGTGATCTCGTCTTATCTTGCCTGGGCTCCTTAGTGGACGAAGGCTGAGTCGGAGACTTCGAACGGGAAGCCGAACGCTCCTCCGATGTGACCGCCGAGACTGCTTGCGCACTGGGGACCTCGATCGTGACCGCGGAGGAGATACCGAACGTCCTGGCGACGCGGCGCGCACTTTGAGCTTGCATTTAGCGCGCGGGGGTGAAGGGGACCGCTTGCGCGACGAACTAACACGAGACTTCTTCAGGAATGAAGAACTACGTGACGGAGAACGAGAACGCTTCGCGCGCACGTTCGGCTTCAGAGGCTTGTGGGAGAGCTACAGACGCTTGTTGGGACGCTTGTCGTCATCCGAACTCTCGTCTGAAGTAAAAGACAGGCGCAGCGTTTTCTTAATGAGTCTTCGGAGTCGCTCTCGACTTCGTCCTCTTCGTAAGCTGACGCTTCCTCACTCGCTTTCTCCCAGACCGCCGTACAAGTACTGTCCGTACGCTCGTAAGCCGCATATCCCGCGGAGTCCGTTTCGGACGAGTCAAGAGGAGTTACCTTGGGTGTCCGAAGAGCTCCTTTCTCTCGTTCGCGCGAAAGCTTAGCCGACATTTTCCGGAGACGAGGGCAGTGGCTTAGCACATGCTAGACCCCTTTCGAACGGTCTCCCACCCTATGGGGCACGTGGTCCTCCTTCGACTTCATGTCCAGCAAAACTAGAGCTAGAGCCCGGTCTGTGAGCAGACTGTCCGGCTTCGAGCTGTTCGTGTACAGGGCTTCGGTGTGCTCCAACGACTCTGTGATGGTCGTGAAGCCTCCCTCATCGATACGAAACGGTTTGAGAGCGTTCTTCACTTTACGCGAGTAGGCTCCCGAGTCAAGCGAGTAGAGCATGGACAGGTTGTCGATGACCGGACCGTTGTTGGACTTGGCGTTTGGAGCGTTCCGACCTGCCCCCCCCCGTCCACATAAGACGGCGTCGGTGAGCGCAGCTCTCAAATAACCGGATAAAATACAAGTAGCCCCAGGTCTCGATTCAGATACTCAGAAACCAGACGCGCGCGACCACCGCCGCCATCTTGGCCTTACGCCGCTGAGTCTGGGCGTTGGAGGTCTTCAACGGAACGTTTGTCTGCCAGTCCCAGAACTTGGAATGGTTTTCATTCCAGAAACGCCAGTGAGAAGCGTGCACGTG
Organism: Phytophthora infestans T30-4; assembly: GCF_000142945.1. NCBI lineage: Eukaryota > Oomycota > Peronosporomycetes > Peronosporales > Peronosporaceae > Phytophthora > Phytophthora infestans. Next base: position 566,676 of record NW_003303731.1, read on the forward strand.
CGGATACGCTTGCGGGTTGTACCACAAGTGCGAACCCGGCCACGGGTTAGTTAGCAGGTACGTTTCTTGACCAAGCTCGGCCGCCTCGTAATAGATCCCCTTCAAGTCGTCGACAATTGGAGAAGGAGTCGTGTCCGACCGCTTAAACGGTAGCACGAACGAAGACCACGGGTGACTCGGACGCTTCTTACCGGAGCGAGGACTCTCAGCCATCGTTTTCTTCTTCGTCTCGCCAAAACTAGCGCTCTTCAGCGGAAATCGACCGTCCTGTGTGAAGCGTGGGTGTCGAGGCGGCTTCCCGCGAGTAGGTTGTCGAGACGGTTTGGGCATGATCACTATCGGCCCTGTCAAAGTATCCGCGTCCTTCCCCCTGTCGTTCAAGATTGCTGCAGCGATGTCATCCAGCAGCTCGAGGCCGATAGTGCTGTCGTTCGCGGCGAGGATGTCGCGCATGATGACCCAGAAGCGCTCGTCGGCCGGAGTATCGTCGGGAAAAGAACCGTTGGAGTTGGACGACTCGACGTCCCAGACGGCCTTGAGTTTGCGGGGCGCCTTGCTGCGCGAAGTGCCCATAACAGGGCGGTGATGAAGAGAAGGGGTGCTGAGAGAAGCGTCTGGGGTCGAGGCAAAATTGCCGAATGACCCGAAAAACTGATTGTCGGTACCTGGACCTCTAGTTCCGTCTCTCCCGAAATTCCTGTGAAAACTGCGTAATTGGTTCAAGAGGGGCTCTCGAAAGAGACGAGGGATCGGTGTCCTCCTTTCCCAGCAACGGGACTTGACTGATGGATAACGACTAAGACAGATGGGAGTCGACCAACTTCGAGAAGGGTCACCTCGAGTGTAGTCAGTTTCCTATTTGCCGAGTGTTCTCTCCTATAATGGAGCCTCAAGCTAGCGTTTTCTACGAGTACGCCCGCTGGGAGCTGTGGCCTGTGTACGTAGGCGCCGTAACGGTCGGGGTCCTAACGACTCCTTTACGCAACGTTACCTGGGAGTTCTTGATCCAAGTGGGGCGTGTGGTTAAGATGAACTGTGATATTTGTGGCGACTGTGCGTCGTTGTACCGAGACGTGCTCCAAGCGGGCGAACTTCTACAACTCCAAGGTGCTACCTACGCGTATGGAGTATGGAGTGCGCTGTTCGCTGTGCCTACTATCGTTCTGCTCAAAGGAGAAGAAAAGTATGGTCGCTATGGACGGACGCTGCGAAGTTGGTGGATCGCCGGGATGGCTTTCTCCAACTACAGCCCGGAAGTCCTCCTCCGTACACGAGACTCGAGCGTACGCTATTGGTACGCTTTCTGGGACGCTTTTAAGGCCACCTGGATGCGCCTGTACGCTGTGGGAGAGGCCGCCTCCTGGCTGGTACTACTATGCCTTTCCCTGCTGCTATACGTACCAGTTTTAACGTGTTCGATCTGGTGGAATTCATACTCCTGGGACCTGTGAGTGTCGGTGCTGTACTGTTATTCCTACTGGCTTCCAACTACTGCCTCGAGTGAACCGGCTGGAGTCTCGCCGACACACTTATCGTGGTGATCGCCAGTGTGATATCCCACGTTTGTCGCCAGTACGACGAAGGAAGCCCTCTACGAACCGTCTCCCCCAAAGTACTGGTTGAACTAGCTCTGGCAAGCACATGATGTTCGGTTTTTACGACCAGACGTCCATCACATCGTGTCATTTGGATCGCTGGCCTACGGTCATACACCAAAGTCAAAGAGAAGGAAACTGGCGATAAACTGCCGAGCTGGTTTCTTACTTGGTTACCGTGAGAACAGGGTGGGGCTGCCAAGTCTACTTTCCCTCGGAGCACAAGAAGGGATTCGTATCGAACATACAGACCAATGAGAAGATCAAGTACAAATGTCGCTTTGAAAGCGGATACAAAGTAAAGTCGAGCGCTGGCTCCATACATTGTATGGAGCCAGCGCTCGATATGGCATACATCCAGGGGGTTGTTGAAGAGGGTGGGCTAGCAGTCTGCAAGTAGCAGAGACGACGAGTTCTCAGGCGATGAGGCCGAGTCGTCGCAAGCAAACGAAAGTACACTAAGGTCGAGATGTCGCAAGCAAACGAGAACAACACGAGCCAGAACACGACGTAGTTACTAGCTAACTACTAGTTAGTGATGCTGAAATGCTAAGTGTGGTACCCGAAGCCAACAGCCAGAACCAGGACACAGAGAACCTGCGGAACGGCATACTACATAGCAGTGGAGTTCAAAGAGCCAATCACAAGATCGACTTTCAGAGTATTGAGGTAGCAAGTGAGCCAAGTGATGACTTTTGGCAGCACGAGCAACAGCAGTGAAGAGATATACGGTAAAGCAGCTCGGTGCCCGACTATGTTGACGCGTTTGATAAAACGCAGGAGGACGTTGCTGCAGCAAGCAATTACCTGAGCGAGAATGAATCGGTGGTTGGACACGACAACAAATCGACTGCAGACAGGGAACGATCCACCGCTGTTAGCAGACACACAGAAGCCGGTGAAGTTGCTGATAGTGCAGCGGATTCTAGCGGTGTCACGATGAACTAGATCAAATTGACGACGAACATGAGTGCCACGACGCTACGGAACGGACACAGAACCTTACGCCGAGTCCTTTGAAGATGTTACTTATTTGAAAGAGAAGAAATTTACGATGGTGGGTCGATCTACGACTCCTTATTCGATCCAAGTGATGTCCGCGGGCTGGTTGAGTACGAATAAACCACAACAGTAAATAAGTTGGGAGTGCTAGTACCTGTGGAATATGTAGGACTCGCGATTATAACAGAACAGATAATCGGTCACGTACGGCCCCAGGAATCTGTAGTGCGACGCACGCGAGGGTGGAAGCGTAGCAAGGTGGGTATTAAACTAATCAAGACGTCAACGGTGCGTCGACCTGGACTTCGCGAAGCTCACGACGTACATCCACCCGAACGATTCGAAAACTACCATGTCAACCTGGCCTTTAAGGCACCACATGCGGTATTCGCGGCATTCGAGAGCGTGATGTGAAGATTCCACGAACGTGGCGAGCGTTTTTGATGTAGAAAAACGCACCTTTCTGGAGCGCAGTCATGGATAAACAGATTTCGGCTCTGCGTGCAAAGCGCGTGCTCAATATGACACATGTATCTAAGGGCCTTAGACTAAGGCTCGGTCTTATATCTGCTCAGAATAGCGGAATGGAATGCCTGCAATTTCGAGAATCCGCAGGACTTCCAACCCGGTGTTATAGACAGGTGGCCCGTGTCGGTGGTGTGTGCTGCTGCTGTCGACTGTGGAATAGACGATTGGACTTGAGATGAGCGGGATTTGTGTATCCCAAGACCGTGCTACACAACGTCCCAGTGGAACGAGAAGGGGTTTCAGCCTTACAGATCATCCCAATATCCCGCAAACTAGATCGCTGATTGGTCCATCCCTCTTTTGGGACGATATACGACTGAGCCTAAGAGCAAACTACCAGAGAGGCAGAAGTTACAGGGCACCATGTGGGTCTACGACATGACGACGGGTCACCGGGGCTACGTGCTGGAATTCTGATCGCATATCGTGGTAGGAGCGACAAGCAACGTCCCGGTTTGGACTACATGAAGACGTTCGCTTCTGTGACACGCATGGCCACGTTCCGACTGTTTGTTGCAGTGTGCGTACTGTTGGAACTGTCGGCCTCCCAAGGTGCCATTAATACATCATACTTGGACGCTTTCCTAGCGACCAAACAATATCTGAAGGATTTAGCCGGCTACCCGTGAGAGGAAGAGGGCATGGTCTGTATGATCAATAAGGCTCTTTATGAGCTAAAACAATCTGGAAGAGAGTGTAACACGGAAAGCAGCTCATGGTTGCTCCGCTACGAATTTTGTCAGTGCAGGACTGAGTCGTGCTTATACTTTACAGCCAAGATGACGTGTTCGCCATCGTCTTACTATATGTTGACGCGGCTATGGTCGGCTGGATATCAATGGGTCAATTTGGATCGGAGCTCAACCGCAGCGGGGCCTGGCCATTCGGCCCCTGTATGGGCTCTGCATTGACGAACCGAGGCAGTATAGTGACCAGCTCATCGGGGTCCGACGGCGGATCATCATGACTACACACATACTTCAGAAGGAACCCCAAATAGAATCAATAAGTCTAGATGATGACAAATCATAAAGTAGTAAACTTTATTTTTTATTGATCCTGATACAGAAATTACTTAGTATACAAGTAACAAAATACGATGTTCAACTATATTATGAATAATGAAAAGATTTGCTCAAATGCTCCTACCAAGGGCCGCTGCAGTAGACACACAGTATCCACATTTAAACCGCATACGATTTGCCCCACTTCTGTCGATAAGAAGATAGAGCAGTATTCAGAGCAGAACTGTATGCAACTGTTTATTGGCTTTGTGGTACAACTCTCAAGCTATATAACTATGCTCACCATTGTTGATTCCCAAAGCATAAGGCATGGATCTTGCTGATGCGATAACCTGAAAGAAACCATTCATGGACAGCAAACCTGTAGATGAAGCAGCTAATATTCGTGCGATGGCAGATAGAACTAATGTGTTTCGTCGGAAGTCGACATTTCCTAAATTTCAGATAAATTTCATAGCCTTCATCTAAATTTCATACATGTAATCTTATTTTTTGCTCATGACACACACACAAAGTTATAAATATACAGTATATATTGATACAAATTTGATATATATAAAGTCAAGCTTTAACAATACAAAGTCCAATGACATACTCACCTGAAAAGTTATCAACAACAGTAGGAGCGTATCAGAGCCACTCAGAAGCACTATTGTCTGAAGCCGCGTGAGACTCGCTTAGCACACCAGAGAGCTTAAGAAGTTAAGAATAAGGATCTCACTCGAGTCGAGAAGGCGGAAACCTACCTTAAATCTAAATCTAGACCGAACTTAGCTACATGTAGTTAATTATTAACATTATTTATTTCCAAAATACAAAGCCTAAATTGATACCAGACCAAGATAACATAAAGTCTATACCGGCTACCTCCGCGTTTTTACTGACGATCACTTATTACTGACACTCAATTATAGTCAATCAAATCACTTCATCGAAATCCTCCACTTGTTACTGACAACACAAAAATGGGCTAGACACCTGACATTTCCCAATCCACGGGATGCAACAGGCAGGCGCACCGCCATCACAGCAGCGGAAAAGATGGCGGTCCTGGATGCATGGTAACAGTGTGGTGATATATCTGCCGTTATAAAAGCATTCTATAGAGGCCTAGATGAGCATGCGCACGAAAATCGGCGCAAGCTTATCTATTAGTGGCGGCAAAAGCGCAACGACATCGAGTTGGCTTGCCAAACGGCTCGACCGAGCGGCATAGGTACATCACATACAAAAAAAACGGACCCGCCATAGAAGAAGTAGACGTGGTAGCAAGTGAGATGATCGCTGAACTAGCTAGCCTTAGCCTCGTAGACGGTCGAATTGGTGCTGTTGGCGACGAGCACGACACAATTTAAAGCAGTCCGCTCTGCGATGAGCTGCTCAATTAATTCACGTACGTTTTATGATTTACTTCAAGTACTATTTATAGAAATAGGATACTCAATCACTTTCGTATTTTCAATATTAGGGTGCTAAAATTGACTGAAGCTATCGTCCGTTTTACTAATTAGATCATCCCCAAGCGCTATGTTAATCTTGAATGCATTACTTTGCGTAGCTAGAACGTTCTCAAACTTATCGTAGAAATCACTAGGCGGAATGTTTTCATAGAGGTGAGATTCCATATTCTTTCCACTGCAGAAACGATACTTTGGATCAGTCTTGTAGTCAGAAGTGATGTACCTCTTTGCTTTATCTAGTTTGACCTTGTATTGCTTAGCTACTAGCTGCCGGTTGGATGGACGGGATAGATTGCTGACATAAACCATCGTTCCCGTTCTCCCTCGCACCTTAACTCGGTAGCTAGAGCCCCATTTAATTGCTCGAAGTTTTATTCGCTGAAATCATTC
>NW_003303731.1:572775-688441 GCF_000142945.1 Phytophthora infestans T30-4
CTATCGTCAAAGTTCGTGATAGCTGCAGCTGTCTGCGGAACCTAAGTTACCCGCTTGTGGACTCAAGTTACCCACTTAGCCAGCGCTGAATCATTCGAGCTGATAGGCAGACATTCCTGCTCTATATGTAGACCAATAATATCTCGCTCGATTTTTTTTACATTTATATTAGCTGGGCCTTGTATCAATAAAGTCCATACCGACTTCCTCCGCTTTTTACTGACAGTCATGTTTGGCTACATTTTTGACAGGAAAATTCTGTATAAACAGTAATGTCTGCCGCGCGTCGTACTTCGAATGATTTCAGCGAATAAAACTTCGAGCAATTAAATGGGGCTCTAGCTACCGAGTTAAGGTGCGAGGGAGAACGGGAACGATGGTTTATGTCAGCAATCTATCCCGTCCATCCAACCGGCAGCTAGTAGCTAAGCAATACAAGGTCAAACTAGATAAAGCAAAGAGGTACATCACTTCTGACTACAAGACTGATCCAAAGTATCGTTTCTGCAGTGGAAAGAATATGGAATCTCACCTCTATGAAAACATTCCGCCTAGTGATTTCTACGATAAGTTTGAGAACGTTCTAGCTACGCAAAGTAATGCATTCAAGATTAACATAGCGCTTGGGGATGATCTAATTAGTAAAACGGACGATAGCTTCAGTCAATTTTAGCACCCTAATATTGAAAATACGAAAGTGATTGAGTATCCTATTTCTATAAATAGTAGATGTGATATCAGTAAGAAAGTTATTTTTGAGATTCGTCCGATGGAGTTGGCTGACAAGTTGAAGTATCCTAGCTCTGGTTACAAGCTGAAGCGATTACTGGATTTAAGATATATATTTATTATCGCGGGCACGTATTGGGAGATAGCGAGGTCGTTATTCCTAATATCATAAGTGACAACAAGCATGTAATCAGCTTTCCTAAGACTAACAATAAATGTGTCCTCCATTATGTTGCATAATATTTGCTAGGGGATAGTAAGAAGAACCCACGTAAAATCCAGGTCAAGGTGAAGGAAGTTTTCAAGCGCTACTGTAGCTACAAGGCAATTAGCTATACGCTAGGCCTATTCCGTAGCTTTAAGCCAATTGATCTTCTACAGCTCGATGAGCTTGAAGAATGCTTTCAACTATGCATTAACGTATACACAATGGATGTTGATACTGGGAAGGTTGACTGCGTACGACGCTCCGATAAGAAGTATGATGTTATGAGAAATCTATCGCATGAGCATCATGCTCTACATCAAGAACATTGACTTGCTTCAAAGCAAGTTTTAATGAAATAAGTGTGATATTGTGCTTACAAGATCTGACAAGCTGTATAATCGCAAAAGGAATCAATTGTAACTTACGAATATTGACGCTTCCAAGCCGAGCCAACGATCTATCGTCCGGCTCAAAACACCATTAAATCAATAGTTACGAAGTACTTCATCAAATCCACTGATCATTATCTCGATCATTTTATCGTTTATGATTTTGGAGCTATTCTATAGCCGACGCTAGTGAAGCATGGGGAGAATACTACTTTCACCAATGAGCATTTTGCTGTTTCAGTATCTGTAGCAGATAGCTTAACTGAGGAGGTACGCTGCTTTGTAAACGATGATCAGAAAGCATTGCTTGAGGATATGTTTACGTACATTGATAATGTATCACTCAAAATCAGGAAATACGATGTAGATAAGTTTAAGCAACATTTACGGAAGATTATCGTTGCTTACAGCTTGACAGGTATGGAAATACTAGGCGTTGTGCTTAGGAAAACCTATATCTTGTCCGATATAGACATCTGGATCAAGGAGGGTACATATGATAGCTTCTTTGATTTTCACAACATTGTTGTCTTTGGAAAGAAAAGGCATGACTACGGTAAGATCAAACAGCAAATTGATCAAGTCCCAATACTAGGCTTCAATAGTGGTCGCTATGACATCAACTTGACCAAGAACGACTTGTTCGCCGTTTTTTGAACTGACAACATTGAATCTGTAATTAAAACCCTAGGCTATATGTGCATCGCTACATCGAGCAACAAAATGCTTGACATTAGTATTTATGTTCCAGCTGGTACTAGCTACAGCAAGTATCTGAGTACCTACCTTGGGAATTGTAAGTGTGATAGAGAATGGCTGCGTACACCGTTTTTTTTTTAGGAAGAAAGTCCAATACAGTGGGATGTGTATCCCCTTCCCCGACCAGATGGACTGAGCCATTCCATGACCATCCCTCTGACCGGCGACCCACTCCTTCCGTTCATTTCAAATTCAATTCACACAGCGAGCACATGGCTTGGGTTTAGCCTCCGGAATGCCGCGCAGACACGCCCGCGCGCCAAAACGGAGCGATGAAGCATCCGGAAGTGAGGCTATCAGTAGTAACGATAGTGACAGTGCTGCCAAAACTTCTAGATCATCGCTACGCCAGCGAGCCCCGACGCGCAAGAAGAAACGACCGAGCACGCATATTTCGCGTCGTAGAACCCGAAGTGGGGTTTAGCTACCTAAACCCCGAAAACGTGACCATAGGAAGAGGCGCTCTCGCTCACACAGCCGTGAAATGTCTTCGGACGTCTCTAAATCTGACGCTATCAGCACCAATGACAGCTCCGAATCCTCCGGTGCGTCTGAACCGGACACTACCAGCGGAAACAGCGCTACCGTTTCGAATCGTGGCTCTGGGGATGGTGGTATCGTCGCTCAGGATGATTTGGTTTACGTTTCGAAGATTGACGTGAAGATGTTCGATGACTGGAAGACACTGGAGGCGTACTTACGGAACTACGGTCGCCGAACATACCAGGTTTGTGTGCCAATCTCAAGTTGTGGCACAGTCTGAGACTGTATCACATTATTACAATGCTTATCATTGTATTCTTGTCGATTGATGCTGTTTCTGTATTTAGGCTGTGTGATAGATATTTCTGTTTGAACAAATACACCCGTTCGCACAAGAAACCAAAGAATCAGCAAAAGCAAAACCCCAGGCACCATTCTGCCAGAAGAAGTGCAGTTCTACAACAAGACCTACGTGTGTACACATTCTGAAAAGCCACGGTCTAACAGAGGTCAAGGTTCGCGCCCCAACCAACATTCAAGAAAAATCGGGTGTCCTGCCCAGGTATGTGAAGTCTTCGAAGTGAAAAATAACTGTAACTGATTTGTTTCGCGGTTAGATTAACGCATGTGTACGAGAAACTGGGAATTGGGAGGTTTGCATCACCGGACAGAAAACCGGGCACAGCCACGACATCAGCCAAGAGATCTATCAGACCTACCACGAAACACGCAATGTCTCTGAGGGTGAGGTGATATCTACTATTCGAACGCTTCACAGAGCTGGAGCCAGTCGAAAGCGTATTCTCGAATACATAACAGAGAACAGTTCCGTGGAACCTTCGATGAAGGATGTGCACAACCTGGTAGCTCGACTTCAGCAAGAAAGCTACGCGTTTCCAACGATTGAGGAGCGTATTCAATCCATCCTAGAGGATTTTCCTTCGCAGAGTGGGAATGTTGCAATGATCTACTTAAACGAAGAGGTACGTGCTACGTCTTCTAACTCTATTTTACGTCCGCTAACCTCGAAGGTTTTGTAATGAGGCAAGAGGGTCGCACAGTGTATATCCATCCAGTTTGTGCACATGCGATCCATGTTCGAGCACTTTCCAGAAGTGTTGCTGATTGACGCGACCCACGATACCAACTCCTCCAACTACAAACTGTTTAGTTTCATGATTCATGATGCCATGGGCAAGGGCCAACATGTACAGGTGGGTTGTGCAATTACGCAGAGACTGGTCCACCGTCTAAGATTGTGTGCGAGGCTGGGACTGTGGCTTACGATAACATTGATACTTACTATAGTATTGTTTTTATTAAACGCGTTTTTTTATTTCGTAGCACTGCCTAGTCGAAACCGAGAGGAAAGAGACTCTTCGGCTTGCCTGTAGTCAGTTCAAGGAGTGCAATTCATCCTATGATGCGGTGGCAGTCATCATTATCGACAAGGACTTTACGGAGCTGCCACTGTTAGAGGAGAATTTTCCTGGGGTCAGGATCTTAATCTGCCATTTCCATGCAGTCAAGGCTCTGCAGGAAGAAGTTTCAAAAGATGCGTACAACCTCGACGCGTGGACCAAGAAAGAGATGAAGAGACTGATCCAACTGGTGGTCAGCGCGCCGACCGAGACAGCGTACGACAAAATCATTTCCACAATGAAAGTGGTATTGAGGGTGGATGAGAAGGTCAAGCTCTGGTTCAAATACCTCGATGCCAATTGGACGTCCTGTAAAGAGAAATGGAGCTCAGTATTTCGTGGCAACACTCCTCATATGGGAAACCAAACGAATAATAGGTCAGCTTTTGATTTACCAGTGAACTGTTGCTGATACTAACTGTTATCAATATATATAGACTGGATTCTAGCTGGCAGAAGTTGAAGACCCTCGTCAATAGGTCTACTGCCTTGAATGACGGTGTAGTTTCCATTCTGTTTTGGCAGACGGTAAATGAGAAGATGTGGGCCCGAAATGTCAAGCGCATCGGTGTGTATATGAACGTGGAATACGATGCAGAGATGAACTTACTGCTCAACACCGTGTCTCGACACGCATTGGAGCTTGTGAAGCAGCAGTACGACTTCGCACTCCTCCCGACAACTGAATACCGACACTATCCCATGGGGTCGTATGTGATGATGCAATATTCTGCTGGAAAAGAAGACGACGTGCTAGACGAATACATGATGAATCCCAGCGGCTGGACATGCTCGTGCATTTTTCGTGTTACAAGACTATTGCCGTGCCGCCATATCATCTATTACAGAAAGGTTTCAAAGTGTAACATTTTGGTTCCAGAGAGCATTATCCACCCACGCTGGCTCGTGAAGAGCTATCGGCGACTGGGACAGGGACAATATCTGGAGGACGATGAATTAACGAGCCCGTACGAAGTGCGCACCGTTCAGAGGCCGTGTATAGGACGGACCAAGACCGAACGTGAGAAGTTCAACGTGCTTTTTGGTCTTGGAAGACAGATTGCAGACGTGGGTTCTCGGTGGGGCACTAGGGCACATGAGACGCTGTCTAAGGCGATGATGCAATTCTTGGATAATGTTAAAGCTGGTCAGTGCCCCATTGTTAGCGTTCTTGAAGATTCAGAAATAAACCTGAATCTACAACGAGATGACGGCGAAGAACAGCGTGAAACAGAAGTGCTGGCGGATTCTCGTATTACGGACGCAGCTACAGCTCAGTCTGAACCGGTTCCACAACCTGACTCTGATTCACAGCTTCAGACTGTGTTAGATGCTAACACTGATGATCAGGATATGGAGGAGGTCCGGTTGTCTCCTAAAGGAAGGGCGCTTTTATCGCTTATTGAAGAGATGGAGGATGACTCTACAAACAGTGATCAAGGTACGAGTGCGAATCTAAAATCATGTCTCGGGCTATGGACCAGTCTGAAACGGTGCACCAATCGGAAACTGGGTACCAATCGGAAACTGTGGACCAATCCAAAACGCTGTGTCAAGCTGTGAACCCTGACGGAGCTGCGGAGCAGTCAGAAAACGATGATGTATTCAAGAAGCGAACTGTGTCATTTCCAGATAATGATCCATCTAAACCGGAGAGTGTAAAACTAAGCTGGAAGGTGTCTAAAACAGCAAAGAAGTCGGGACGTCCAAAGATAAAAAGAGCAGAGCGAAAGAAGGAGACACTTGAAGAGCTTCGTCAGACGAATCGTCTAGTGGACGCCGTGGCTAATGGAGATACACCTTCGTTGTCAATCCTGGAAGAGGCTGTTACAAATGGGGCCACATATAAATTCGCGCCTGCGATGCGAGCACTTTCAATTATTCAAACGAAGCGAGCAAAAATTACGGTGATTCACCGGGGAAAAAAGCAGCCAACCTCCACAAAAAATGTGATGACTGTGCTACCAAGGCAAATAATTGATGCGTGTGAGGTTCAAGTAGCCCTATTCCTGAATCGTTGGTTCAGCGACCATGAACATCGAATATCGCAACAGGATGAAACCGTGGTGACAGGAAGAACCGCGTATGATGTGAAAACGCTCAAAGCAATGCGGTCGTGGCATACAGCGGTCTCGCACTTTGATATCATTGATGAAGCCATAAAATGGGTGGAAGATTTTGATAACTCTCAATGGCAACCACGTGAAGCTGTGTGGGCTGAAGGAATACTAGAAAAAGACGATATTTGTAAGGGACTGAAGAACGTGGACGTACTTGGCGATTTTTTATGGGCTACATCGCTGTGAGGGAAAACAATGATCGAAGGGCCTTGTCTCGATACTGCGGTGAAAGCAATTGTGAAGCGCAACAGCGACAAAATTATTGTTTTTAGTATTCCTTCCGACGTGCTTCGCTTCCCCAATTTCGACGTCGAATCCATAAAACATCAAGCAGTCTGGAAAGACCTTGAAAATGCCAGAGCCAGTATGGATCTCGACAAGGATAGACTCCTTTTTTTCGCGGCGATAAACTATGGGCTTAATCACTGGTGCGCTGTGACTGTGGATTTAATTCCAACGAGGTGAAGGTTTACGATCCCCAGCAAGCTGGAGATAGGTTCAAGCAACTTCGAGCGTACTTGAAGTGTGAATTGCTTCCTCGGTTACCTCAACTGGAGTCTCCAAAGCGATTTCGATTCACGCGATGACATTGGCTCACGCAAGTGGATAACTACAACTGCGGTGTCTTCGTTCTAATGTTTTTTGAGCTGTGTATTCTCGGATATGACTTCGCGCCAAGTGATCTCGAGGGAAAAATTAGTCCTGGGATGCAGTTCTATCGCTACCGATATCTTAGCCAGATAATAACTGCTATGTAAGCATGCTTTCTTTTACAAATTGAGTCGCCTTCATAATAAAATACGTCAGCAAACTGGCACGGGGCGAGCACCTTTTCGACTTGGGGACAAACATCATCAAGACTTAGAGGAAAATGACTCTTAGTTCAAAAATCTCACTTGACACCGACATTCACTCCTGTCAGGTGTTTCTATTCTACACGAAGCCGCACCGACTTCGTCCAAAATCGACTTGCTTATGCATGAAAAACTGATAATCAGATGGCGGCACCAACGTTGACTTTCCAGTCCCTTGACCCGGTTATGAACTCAAACTGTGTAAGACGGTTCGGAACGGTGCACCAGGTACACAGCCAAGAAAAAAACGGTGTACGTAGTCTCTGCCAAGTGTGATAACAAGATTCGATGTGTATGCGGCCTTTACATGTATAAGGGGATTTTCCCGTATGAGTATATTACCGGCTTTCACGTTCTAAGTAAAATTAGCATTCCTCCGAAATCTGCTTTCGATAGTCAGCTCCGAGGTACGAGGATCAGCGATGACGACTACAAGCGGGTACAGTTTGTCTGAGAGCACTTTGAAATGAAGTCGATCAAGGACCTACTCGTCTGGTAAAACAATCTCGATATTCTTCATCGAGGCTATCCAGGCTCAGCGTAAATTATTCAAACGGCTCGATCTAGATATGTTTACAGATGATGTATCGCTACCTGGTCTATCGGAGAAGGTCATGTATCAGACTTGCTATAGCAGCCTTCATTATCCAAGCAAGAATCCGGCTAAGGCCTTTAGCTTTCCAGCTAAGCGCATGAGCGGCTACAAAGCTCAAGATGCTGAGGCCAATCGAGAGTTCGACATGCGTCTTAAGTACTTGAATGAATCGGCTAGGAAACAGAAGTATCTATGCGGGATTTGCTATTGCCAGCTGACCGAAGAGACAGCTTCTGCTGATAGGGTTAATAACAAGCTTTTTCATATTGATGGCAAAATATCGATTAGCTGCATCAAATGAAATACTGCCTGCAAGGACATGTCACGCAGAGGTTTTCGATTTAGCAAACAGCTCGAATTTAACTCAAATAGACTCGTCTACTCGATTGATAAAGATGAGAAGGAAATTTACTCTAAAATAGGCCAACATTGCCGGTGGGCCGTCCATTATCTTTAACCGGTATACTAAGCGCAATAAGACTACCATTCGAGGAGGTAAGCTCTAAAAGAAGGTAATCGAGGAGGTAAGCTATAAAAAAAGGTAATCGGGTACTGCGAACGCGATCGAGAAATGAGTTTTTTTCCTCGCTCATTACCTTTAGGGTCTCGGAAACGAAATGCCTTGTGGTCGGTTAGGCTTATCCTAGTATTGTTGATGACGTCAAGTCTGACAAGATTTTCGGCTTCCTTGAATGCGATATTAGAACACCGGAACATTTGAGAGACGGTTTCGGGAGCAGAAACAGAAGTTTGACGGGTTCAAAATAGCATCTCACAATCCGAACTCATGGTAGATGAATCTGGCATTTTGGGGAAAGGAGCCAATACTAATGCTATCAATATCAACTCGCGTATAGGATACGCAAAGATATCAGCTAACAAACAAGCAACAACTGTTTTGGCTGTAATTAAGACATTCGTGCGCTTGCACAAGGTCGATGTTCTTACTAGTGTTAACGGAGCTTTGTTCATGAATCAGGATGTTAAAAGGTTTATGAAATCTAAAACGATTGAACGCTATAATAACGAGCCAGGTGATCATGTAACGATGGGGGAGGTTGAACGGATCGCAGTGTAATACCAACGTAGGTTCTTTCTAGTTACTTTAACGCACCTTGAGGCTTCATGTTATAAAGCGCTCGGGGCGCTCACGCTTCATCTAGTGCGCCGAATTCCGTTTAAGTGCGTCGATTAGTGCACCTAGCGCTCAGCAGGACTATTGCATGAGAACAGCTTGGAACAAACGCCTATAGTCGATAAAAAAAACGCAAAAGTCGTTTCTGCTCTTATAGTTATGCCACCCCGCCAGGACGTTATTTTTGCCGAAGTGTCAGCTTAGGTCCAATTCTACCCTAGAACGCTGAAACAGAGACTCACTAAAATATCGCTAATGATTTTATATTAAATTACATCAATAATTTTCATCGATCTATTGGGATGAAGCAGAGGTAAAGTCATTGAGTCTGAGCTAGCTCATAATCGAGAAGCGGCTGAAAGAATCTACAATGAGCTAGAGATAGGTAAGGACGTTCTTTATCGACGTAAGAAGCAAACATTTAATAGCGAAGCTGTGCGATGGAGTAAATACTATTATCGGGATTGATGGCTATCGTGTTTAAATCGGATCTAAGAACGGTCACACTACAAAGCTCCGAATGATATTAAAATCGTACAAGCTCAAGCATCTGGTGCTGCAATCAGCAGTTTCGAAGTGAAGCGAATCTTAGACCAAAGAATTTATCAAATGGGAAATATAAGTGTTTAATCAGTTGGGTAGGCATTGAGCTTGACTCGTGGAAATCTAAAGACAATTTACGGTTAGGTTAGCCAATAAGACTCGAAGGTCTAATCTTGAAAATTTGTACTGGAATAAAATATGAGCCAGCCGTTACTTCGTCGTAGCTTATGATATGTTGCAGAGAAATCCTCTGTGCTTCGAGTTATGCGGCGCGATTATATCTTAATGAATATTATTCGTGGAAAATATAAATCATATTAAGCAAGCATTTGCTTACGTCTAACACTTGCTTAACACTTGTAAATACAAGTGTCCATTTTTATGTTGGTTATGATATATACGACTGTCAAAATGTTTCCCAATTTCGCTTCTTTAGCTCAACGAGAACAAAAGTCAAAATGTTTCCCAATTTCGCTTCTTTAGCTCAACGAGAACAAAAGCGGCTAGACCTACTAGATCGTTTTCAGCGTCGGGTTTGAGAAGCATCGGCAAAGAGAGGAATGTATGCGAGAGCTCAATGGGCAAGTGATGCGGCTAAGGGTATCATAACCGATCCAATTTAAAAAGCTCACACTGATATCACGTTTGGTCCTAATGACGAAACGCCTGACGCGCTAAAGGTTCCTTTTTCAATAATCTAAAACAAAACTAGAAACGCCAACAGAAACCCTGGTCCTCAGTTGACCTACGTCCTTCAATGAGCGGTATAGGAATCGAAAATACTCCAGACGTTTCGGATGCTGCAGTTGATGTACGTTCTTTAATGACCGATGTAGGGATTCAATACCATCCATGATGTATCTGATACTCAAAAACGCACGAAAAAGGTTAACCAAGGCTTGCTGGCAGTTTCGTTTGTAAATAAAAATAATCAAACGTCTCATTTTTTTGCTCGTAACAAAAGCTTTACACTAAAAGAGCTATCGCGAAACTTGACTCTAAGATCGTTCTGTATATATATCGTCATCGTTATCGAAGACCTTGATCCATTGTAGCAATTCATCCAAAAACACTGGCTTGGCTTGTACGATATCAACCCACCGACAGCAGCATCGCCTCGATCAAATGCACTTAGAATTTCACCAGAAGCTTCATACTCATTCTTGATGAGATCACATCTTACGATGTTCGACGATGCCGGATGGATTTAAGGAATGATATTTCATATAATAGCTGGGGGCTCGAAACGGTAGAAGAGACAGATGTATACGTTCCAGCTGTAAAACCAATTACCTTTCCAAATGCGGGGTTATCAATGATCACTCGTGTCACACGGATTGTAGTAGACACTATTCTCAGTCAGCTGAATATAAAACACATTGTTTCCCAATGCATCAACTAGATAGGCTCCGGCATTCACCAGAGCAGTTTGAATGCTCCGATTGATATCCGTATTGGTATTAATACCGTCCGGAAGAGCGATTGAGATCATACATGTTGTACCAGCGGTCGGTAGCTCCAATCTGAACGAGTTGTTCCAGAATTGACCTTAATCAATATTATACTGTGAATTATACACAGAAATCGACTGAATTGCGCAAGTGATGTCTTTGAAGTCAGCCGCGGAGCCAGCGAACGAATATTTCCATGAGCTATTGTAACCATCCCGAACAAGGTTCGTTGAATCAAGCTTAACAAATGACTCACACATGGCTGATATATTATTGGATACATCTTATCGCGATATCAATAATAACTCATCCGTTCGGTTAGGTCTATCGAAATTGTGTCTTAATTCGCCTCTTGCACTATCGCAAAGAAGATGTTGCCCTTTTCTCTCAGTAGCACGGTTGTAATAATGGACAATCGATCGTTCATCAACGCGGGGGATGTTAAAATCTTTAACAACCATTGCTAAATCGCTTTTCGAATTGGCTTTTAGGATTGTCACGTACTCTGAATTCAATCGGATCATCTTATCGGAAGCAAAGTAGCTATGGCTAAGGAAAATAGTACTCAACTTGAAATGACGTCATCGGGTCATATAGTGAGAGAAAAATTCTTCTGAAGTAGCTTATAGTTACTGTAGTCATCAATACTGACTAGCTCCGGTATATTCGAGCTCAGAGGAGCCCTTCGCAACTGATTGACGCTCGGTGGAGAGGCAGGGTCAGCAAACGTTATAAATTCACTCAGCTTATCTCTGAGATAGTCATAGAGTTCCTGATATGGATCACGGGCATGATCGTGAGATGGGCAAATACATGAGGAGGGTTCTTGAGAAAGAATAAACAAAGGTTGTTCTTCCCACTAAACCATGGGCTCAAAACGATCATCCTACACAATGATTTGATGCCTAAAGCTGGAATATCCCCCATTAAGGCTGCCTTAAACTTCTTTGGAAGCGAACATCCGTACTGCTCATCGTGTTTTATCGTCTACTGTATAGGATCATACAAAATGAGCTCCATCTTTTCATATCCAAATCCAGTATTCAATCCGAGTATCTACAATCCCGCATTCTATCTCTCGTTGGATGCAAGCGGATTTCTTACGCATGAATATGCTCAGACACGAGGAACGACTATCGACTATCATACATCAGCGGGATCGCTCCTGGTATAGCAACACAAGGAGTAGCTCTTGTTCCAGGAATTAAAAAAAAAACATTAGCAGTATTGGTGCTCTAAGCTGCTCCTCTCTAATGGTTAATGGATCAGCAGTCACTGTGGCTCCTGATTCTATAGCTGGTATTACGCCTGGAACGGCATCCACTAGTAATGTTTTGGTTCTTAACGCTTCAGGTAATATCACTAGAATTAATGCTTTATCAGCAACAAGCATAACCGGAACATTGCAAACAGGTAGTCAGTCCAGTATTACGTCTCTGGAGCTCTCGCCGGACTATCAACAGGCGGTAATCTCTCATTTACAGGTGCTTCTCGTTCGCTAACAGGCTTAGAGGTTTATCAGCAGTTACCATTAGCGGGGTGCACCAGACAGCTAGTCAATCTAATTTCCCATCGTTGGGGACACTATCCGGGATATCAATAGCCGGTAATTTGGTATTGACAGGTTCATCACGAACGATAACAGGTTTATAGACACCATCATCGACAAGCATAAGCGGAACGTTGAAGATAGCTAGTCAGTCCAATATTACGTCTCTTGGGCTACTATCAGGGTTATCAATAGGCGGTAATTTGATATTTACAGGTTCTTCCCGATCCATAACAGGTCTAGAATCGCTATCAGCAGTTAGCATAAGCGGAACGCTGCAGTCAGCTAGTCAATCTAATATAACGTCTTTTGGAACTCTATCCGGACTAACCATAGGCGGTAATTTGGTATTCACAGATGTTCCCTCTGTTGACTTGAAGTAAAAATATGAAGTGAATTGAATTATCTAGCTGTTTTTTCTAGGGGTTTCTAGTGGTTTCTTAACTGCTATCGCGTTGGTTTCTAAAGGCCAACGTGCTTGCTTTTGACGACAGTGCGTCGACAGCAAGCAACACTTCCCCCTTCGATGAAGCTGAAATGGAAGGTCTACATTGTAGACCAGTTGAGGCTTCCATGAGCTTCACTATCGCCGGAATGTCTTGGTTGCTGGTAAGAAATTTCTTTACCAATACTGGAACATCTTCGATCAGGTTCTGGACTGGTTCCCAGGAATTTTCCTCTTCTGTGAGACCTCTCCATTTGACAAGCAGCTCATGCGTCTTCGTCGTGCTATTGTAACGCGCTTCTTTGAGTTCCTCCTCCACATGGCCTTCACTGTTGTGAGCTACTTGGGCGAGTAAATCTTCGGTAATTCCAAGTTCAGCGTCAGCAAAAAACTTGAGACGACTGGCGTGTGCTTCGCGACGCGCTCCGGTCAGCAAGGTTTCGACAACAAATATCCAATTGGAAGAAGTATCAACCACACGTGCTGGACCGCACCATTTGACCCGTAGTTTAGATCGACGGTGAGCCCAGACGTCTGCATAAAGAACGAAATCCCCAATAGCGAACTGCGCCATTTCAAAACCGCGCTTTACTGCCTTTTTCCGACCATGTTTGCGTGCGAGGTTACGAGCTTCTGCCACTTTCTTGTGCATTTTTTCCAAAGCCTTCTTCAACTTCTCGAAGTTGACACCACGAATTTCTTTAATGTCTTCTATTGTCGCCGGCTCAACTCCAATTGGGGTGACGATCGGCTCCACAGGGTTCATTGCTGGAAGACTCGTCATGCCCGTGACTGGCGCTACCCCCATACAATGATGAGGAAGGAGATTGGTTGAGCACCAGCTGGACAATCTTTATCACCCTTGGCCACTCTGCTTCAGCCAGTCGCCATTCGGAAAGCAGTGCACGACAACAACGGAGCACCTCTCGCATCACCACCTCGACTGTACTATTGGCACAGGGGCACCTGGCTGTGGTGAAGTGGTGGTGGGCTCCGAGAGCTCGTTGCAAGGCTTGGATGATCAGATTCTTGAAATGGGTTCCTTGATCAGATACCCAAGTATGGCAAATTCCGAAAGCTGCAAACCAATCCAGTAATGCGTCGTAAGTAGTATCGGCGGTCGCTGAAAGTGCAGGAACTAGCCATACAAAATTGGCTGCATCAACTTTCAATACAAGAACGTAATTGTGTCCAGTCGTGGAATCACCAAGAGATAGGAAATCAAAATGGAGAACTTCATTCGGTTTTTCTGCGTGAAGGGCCTCGCCGAGCGGCCGGGGAAATGGTGGTCCACCCGATATACTTGCGCAATGCAGGCACTTGGACACAAAAACCTTCACGTCTGCCACGAGGTCCGACCAAAAAAACTTTTCCGCGATGTGTTTTAAAGTAACATCGGTGGTACGATGTCCTGCGGCTCCA
This sequence comes from Phytophthora infestans T30-4, assembly GCF_000142945.1. Classification (NCBI taxonomy): domain Eukaryota; phylum Oomycota; class Peronosporomycetes; order Peronosporales; family Peronosporaceae; genus Phytophthora; species Phytophthora infestans. Next base: position 586,879 of record NW_003303731.1, read on the forward strand.
AAGTGACCGATGATACACAGACGTAGCTGCAAATCCGTTGATACGTCCGGCACCCAGATTCGCCCGGAGAGATCACGTAGGATATTGTCCGCCCCTTTCACTAGTTCTGTCGGCATGTTATGAACCGCAATTTTCTGTGCTGTCTGAATATGACCTAGGGTAGGCCACACGAACGATTCATCCACTTGAGGTGAAGTAGGGAAAGATGTCAACCGAATTGCTGCCACCGTAGCGAAAGATGATCCCCAACGGGACAGAAGATCCGCCCAAACATTGGCTTCCCCCGATATGCCGTGTATTTCATAGTCCAGCGACATTAACAACAGAGACCACCGGTGAAGTTTATCTGCCGTATACTTCGGAACCGCAGAGAACACTGTGGTAGGCGCAAATATGTAGCGCAAATTCATGTGGTCTGTATACAGATTAAACCCATCCGGACGATGAACGAGATAATCCGCTCGTTTGCAGGTTTCCACGATAGCAAAAGCCTCTTTTTCAACAATCGCCCAGCGCTTAGCCCCACCGGAAAAAGTCCCGCTTAGCATCATGAGTGGCTCATGGTTTTGGTCCGCGAAATCTCGATTGAGATGATCCACTGGGACTTGCGCGATCGCTGCGTCCCAATGTAAATCACTGGCATCCGCAAAAACACACAAACGTTTTTCAGGATCTGGATGCGCTAATGTCAGCGCATTTTCGAGCGCATCTTTGCAGTGTTATAATCCAGCAATTTCTTCGTTAGACCAGCCCACATCCTTTAACACCACTCGTCGCACCATCAACTTTTTCCGACCACCAGCGGCAGCGTACACTTTTTCCATGAACACTACCAGTGGGTTGACCAGCTTGTTAAAGGCTGGGATTGACATGCGCATCCAATTGAGCGCGCAAATAAACTGTTGCAATTCTTGGCCCGTTGTCGGCGCAGGTAGATTACGCAAAGCCAGAATTCGTGCTGGGTCATGCCGGACACCATCGCTTGAGACCACACGGCCGCTCCAGAGCGCCTCAGTCATGAAAAACTTGCATTTCTTGGGATTGAGCTTCAGACCTTTTTTAGCACAAATAGTAAGCACTTTCCGCAATATCTCCAACAGTTTGTCCGGCGAATCTGCGTAACCGAGAAGGTCGTCAATCCAGATAAGAAGGCCGTTATTAAATAGATCCCCGAACATGGCTTGCACCGTGGACTATACGTACGCCACACTGTTCGTTCCCCCCATGAGGACACGAGTAGGTGTTATCACCCCCATTTCCGTGAGAATCGAGTAAATTTCCCGGCAATCGCTCGCAACACCAAACTGCCAGAAACCTTTAAAAAAATCGACGGAAAAATAAAACTTGCAGCTCTTTAGTCGATCAAAGTCGACTTCCAGTATGGGCATCGGCCAATCTACAGGTACAACACGCTTGTTCGCTTCCCGAACGTCGACTGTCATCCGGTGATCGTCGTCTTTTGGCACTACCTGGGGTGGTGAACACCATTCACTGGATGGATTCCTGTAACAAAGGCCGGCATCGATCAGCATTTTCACGTGGCGAGCGAGAAACTCACGGTGAGCTGCTGAATATCGTCGTGAGCGACATCGTACTGGAGTCGCTCCGGGCTTGAGCTTGATACGCATTGGTGGCATATCGACAGATGGATTACCACCCAGTGCCATACGAAACACGTCGATATGATCCTCTAACAGCTTCTGCACCTCCTCCAGAAACTCAGGAGACGCGCCCTTAGATTTAGCATCCTCCATGCCCTCTCTTAGCGCTGCCTTGACCTTTTCAACGTCTGAATTCGCCGCATTTGGCACAGGAAAACACGCAGCATCCTCGGCTTCACTCAGCTCTTTTTCTTCAGATGTTAAATCCGCCTTTTGTATTCCGAAAGCGAATACATCTGCGTCACCGTCGGTCGCACCCAAATCGCTGAGATCGTATTCAGGCTGGACCCTCCGGGCAGACTCAATCAGTTTTAGCGGATCGTAGCCCAAACGTTCCATTACCGAATCAGACAGTAAGATATCTCCAACACGATCTGGCAACGGGTCCGGGGAGATCAAACAGCTCACATTCCTCAAGACCAGCGGACCGCCAGGCGTCTCGAACCGCAAGAACAAATTCGTTTTCTCTTCTGTAATTGTGATAGGTGTAGGACCAACCCCCTTTACAACCTGTGGACGCCTCAAGTTCCTTCGTGGCAACCACACTTGATTTGCTTTGTGTTTTTCCACAAGGCACGGCGCTATCATGCTAACTTCAGCGCCGCTATCAGGCTTGATCATCGTATCAACACTGTCCATCACTCGACATGTCAGCGTCCTACTTAGCGATGAGTGGGTGGAATCCTGCAGCCGCGCTATACCCACGATCTTCTCTGGCCGAGCATTCTTGCCTGTTTTCGCCTCATATAGCTGCTTTGCCTCGGCAAAATCAGTGACCTGCGGATACTGGAATACCGAGTGAGTAAAATCGCTGCATTTAAAGCAGGAGCGCACGTGGCGAGACACGCCACTACTGGTTTTTTTTGTTCTTGCGATCACCATGATCAGCTCGGCTCTTGCTGGCAGCAGTTTCGGCTTGCGACGAGGTTGCCGCACTTTTGTTCGTACCGTCACTAAATGCGTTCTCTTGCTTTCCAGTCCATTTACGGGAAGGTTTACCCCGCTGCTGCTGTTGGCTAGAGCTGCTGTTGTCTAATCGATTACTCGGGATGTGAGTTTCGAACTTCATGAACTCCTCAGCTTGAGGCTTTAACCAGCGCAGAAATTCTGACACGTCCTTTTTTACATGTTTTCCAGCAGGGTGATCGAGATTATCCTTGATAGCTGAGCGAAAAACTCCAGGGCGCAATGCATCGACAAGATACCCCACGACTCGCTTAGGATCTTCATGGATAATGCTCTCCATGTTGACCCCATCCACAGCCTTGTAAAAATCGGCGAGTAAACGAGACATTCTCGACTCTGCGTCCAGCAAGTTCACATCCATAGCTAACTTGCGCATCTCGATGTCCAGCCGCTGGTACGCTGTGAAATCCGGATTTCGAGCGTCTAAATAGTAGTTCTTTCAGTCATCTTCCGTGACTTGGGTTTCCTGCTTGAACAGTTCGAAGCGGCAAATTCTCACTAACGTGCTCTGTTCTATGCAAGCTCCGATTGGCATGACGAAAACCTGAGTTTGTGTCCCTTGGTTCAAAGCATCGATCCGTCGTTTATATACCATGTAGCTATCCATGAAATCTCGTTTCTCTTTCTTTGAACTTCCCCTATACAGGGGTGGCACTAACATATTTGCACCAGTTGCTAACGTCACTGTCGGTGTCCTGTCCGGACAGTTCCGGTCTTCATCATTCCACCCGCCGGACACAGCCATTGGGGTCTGAGCAAAAAGCCCCCACCGAGCTTCCACGTGCGGACGAACTGCTTCGGCTAGACTCTGTAGCCGCTGTCCTTGCTTTCCAACAGCTGCCTCTGCAGCCTTAAGGAGTCGTAGCTGTTCCTCGATTTGCTTTCTCTGCTCAGCCATTTGACGGCGAAACTGTTCTTGCTGCTCCTGCAACTCCAGCTGTCTGTCATGTTGCTGTTGCAAGTATTCAGCCGTCTTGGACGCGATTACGTCCTGATGCTGCTGTACTTGGCTAATTTGCGTTACAGTAGCTTGATGGGCGGCTGCCGAACAATGCGCCAGTTGATCAATCTGGCGTCTTGTGTCGTGCTGGTCGGCGACGCTTCTCTGGACGGCCATTGTCGTCGTCGTTTCCTGCGTCACCCTGATGTCTTCCCCACTCAGAATTGACATCTCAGCGAGGTCAGATGGGTTGACCATCGCTTCATCGCCCAGGTCTTGCTCCATAACTCTCCGAAAGGAGCTAAAGAATTCTTTGTTCCCTCTGTTGACTTGAAGTGAAAATATGAAGTGAATTGAATTATCTAGCTGCTTTTTCTAGGGGTTTCTAGTGGTTTCTTAACCGCTATCGCGTTGGTTTCTAAATGCCAACGTGCTTGCTTTTGACGACAGTGCGTCGACAGCAAGCAACAACAGATGCTTCTCGTTCGCTAACCGGTTTAGACTCAATATCGTCATCAAATCTCAATATCAATCCTATTACTCTCCAGCTGCGTGGAAGTACAATTACTTCATCTGCCACAGAGATCAATTACCTAACTGGGGTCTCTCCTGGGACCGCACCCACTAGTATAGCTTTGATTCTTAACGCATCAGCCAGTATCACTGGCATCAATTCTTATCGGCTACAGATATAATGGTTTCGAATTACATTAATGGTTTCTTAGCATATGGCAACCAAGCGGCTATTACAACTGTAGGCGCTCGAACGGAGCTCGGGATAAAAAGTTTAGCTTCTACTGAATACTGAAGAATTCAGGCAAGCGATAGCGCCTTCTTCGACGGGTCGTATACGCGTGTTATTAGCGGCTTCGGTTCAAACGCAACTCCGGTTCAATTTCAGATAGAAGTCCATAATGGTACTAGATCTACCTCGACGAATGCATCCTGGATTGGCAATCTTGCGGCAAATGTTTATACCTTGGAACCAATAATTCTACAAGACGCTCAATTCTATCTAGCGGTAGAGTAGGTATTGGAACAACCACCCCTGTGGCAGGATTGCAAGTGACTGTTAACGCTACCCAAACGATCGATAGTGGTGGCTCGGGGGTAGCTTACTTTCTCAGATCCGGTGGTTTATTATCAACTTTAGGTCCTATTTCAGGCATCGTAGTAGCTATTCACGCAACGGATGCTATTCTAGCATCTACTGGTGTTTACACTACTTCTGATGGCGAAGGAAGCGTTTCTTTGATACTCCTGATACAGCGGCAATAACCGCATCCATGCTTGCTATCAAACCCAAATTGTAGAGATATAAGACTCAAGATGCAAGCGTACCGCTACAGATATGATTTAAGGCTCAGGATCTCCTCAATGCCAGCCTAGTCGCTGTTATCAATTTCTTTCATAACGAATCGTTAGTTGTCGAAGACGCAACGACTAATTTAGCTGGTATTGAGTTCAGCATCGATTATAGTAAGGTTTGTTGCTACTTACACATATTAGATCTCGGGCAACAAAAAATGTCGAATCATTAACTTCGTCATCTAATGACCTAGTTTCTCAACTAGCCTCGGCTAACGCAAACATAGCCAATCATGAGACTCGACTAAAAACCTTGAATCGGGACAACTCAACGTCCTGCTTTTAGCCTCAAATAGCAAAGGTGTTGACCTTTTGTTCTTGTTTGAATTGTAAGCCCAGACACGCCCTCCTTCGGTTTGTGTCGATGCGTTCACCTTCTTATTCAGATCGGTCGCCCAAACGGCAGCTTGCTGCTGATGAGGTCGTTCGCTAATGATTAGCGATTTCATTATAGATTTAAGCTCAGCTACGTTTTGATCAGCATTATCGCCGTATCGATCACTTGACGCCGAGATGATTCTATTATTCTGAAAGAACATGTTAAGCAAGGCGTAGACGTAGGCGAAGACTTGTGCCTTCACCAGAGTGTTATAACAGACGTGTTATAATTTTCTTAAATTCTTAATCATCGATCCGTCGATTGGAGTACATATCCCCACTCAGTGATTTGGGCTGCTTGATGATCGAAGGGTTATCGTTACCTAATTCGAGCTCACCTTTCAGCTTATAGTACCTAGCTTTTAAAGACGTTAGAGGGTCTTTAAGCCGATCTTGAAAATATACTGCAAATTAGTTTTAGAAAGTATCTTTTTGAATATTTTTCTTATCATCAGTTGTCAACTGACCATAAGCAGCTGAATCGATTTGGTTCTTGAATGTGAGAGTTCGAATTAAGTTTTGAAGACTGGCACTTATTTGCATTTTAGGACCGCATTTACGGCGGTTAGGTTGAACAATGACAAGGGTTCTAGAGTCGAGATCGGGGATTCGAATGTATTTGCTCCCTAGTTGACGCTAAACGTACACTCATGGGGTAACTAGACCTTAAATCTCATTAAGGTTGTAAGTCCTCGAACGGCGTACAACGCCTTCAAGCGGCTTAATACCAGCTCATTTGAGGCCTCTACCAGTTAGTCTGCTCTGTCTATCACTAAATTGATCGACGCCAGTATATTTTAAGCATCGGAGTAGCTTTAAAATTTTAGTTGATAGAATAACTTGGTTGCTTCCAAAGCGGAATGAGCTGCCTTCAGAGCTGACCGCGCTGTTTTACTATCCGATGATTTCACCATTTGTTTTGCTTCTTCGTATCGTTTTTGAGCCTTTCCGTACTTCAAAAATGCTGATTCAGATGCATCGTGGAGCATTTGCATTGTCTATTGTATTCAAGCCCGATCGTTTGATATCATGGGAATTCTTGAGAATAGCTTCATTTATAATTTTAAGATTTTCCTCTAAATTCAAGCGCAGATCCCCATTATTACCATTTTTATCCAAGTGTCATTCAATTTTTTTAAACCCGTTCAATAGTGAAGTAAACGTCTGATATTCTTCATGTGCTCTTTCTAAGCGTTACCCGATACAGGGTTATGTTGATCATTCCTAACATTTAGAGGACGTCGGATCATAGGCTCGCTAAAGTAGTGTTCTCTTTGGGGTTTTACTGTTTTTCTACTATCTACAATCGGTATAAGGCGGTAAGGTCCCTTAACGCGCTTCTCTTAAAGAATATTATACTAATCGGTTTGTATTAGCTTTGCTTCATTATCGGAATTGGTTAATTTCGGATCCATATCTTCATCGATTCCACTTAGGACTGCATGCCGAGGCTATGAGCTAGCCGCGTTTGGTTTGAAATCCTGTACAAGCCTCACATCATAATTTTTACCGATAAATTATATCTCCAAACCCTCTACCGTATTGATAAATATATGGAGGGTGGCTTGCCAATTGACTTTTTTAGTGACTGTAGGCTTGAGACGAGCAGTATTTTGCTGAATACACCAACTCAATTACCTTCAATCCAGACATGTCTATCTTCATCAATTGAAGAGGCTTTTACAGTCCCAATGAGAAAAGGAGCAATTTGCTTTTTAATCCATTAGCTTCAAGCAGTTGTTTGTTCTTACTAATGACCCAAAATATTTTGAGCTTACTAGCCACGTCGTCAGACGCTGTAGAGGTCGGATTTTCAAACTCAATCTATCTTGAAGCCTTTGCTTACTCCGATTATCGTCGTCGTTTTCGGAAGAATTTTCAGTTTTTCGTTTACGTACATATTTTTACTTTAATAGTGAAGCATGATAGAGCGGAGCTTCTAGTCTCATAAAGCTGTTTTCATCAACTGATTTGCTCTCTCCTTCATACCGGATATCTCTGATTCGATCTTCAGTAGCAACCCAAATAACAGAACGATACGATTTACTATTTGAACCAGTTTTCGTATTTATGAGATATCCATTTGCGCCAATATAGTATCTTTCATCTTATTTTCCACTCCTTCGATTAGTCGGATTAATCCTTAGTGATACCCAATTTTGATTTTTCGTGAACAAATAATTAATCCAATCATGTGATTAAACTTGTTCTGGCGAATCAACTATTTTTGTCCGTTTTTGAGGGTCATATGCATCAGCACTCTGGTGAAGGCGCAAGGCTTCGCCTACGTCCAAGCCTTTCGCTTAGAGCGCACTGCATCCATTTTAGTCTTTGCTTCGTCGGATCCATTAACACCTACTCCATATCAGTGGCGAACCTCGCCACGAACTGACTTAATCATTTTCTCATGCTCTGGTTTGGTTGCTTTGGAGAGTAGATAACGCTCGCCAGCATCGACTCCATCTGTTAATACTCATTTTCGTTTAGCATAAGAGAGGGCATTATTTTGCTGTCTTCTTGACATCAGCTATGGTACGTCGATCTCCAGCGGTTTCATCAGCACAATGATAAAGGCCTACTCCCGTAAGCGATTGGAGAGCCAAACGAGCTGGAATGCCTGCTTGAGGAGTTTCGAATGCTGTCGCTAGAGCGGGTACTGCAAAGTCGGCTGCTTTAGATAGAATTCCATTCTTTGAGAAAGCTGAATGCCGATTTTAGACCGGATTTGGTTTTACTCCAGATGGATCCGCCTTGAGCTCGCTTGTATCCTTTCTTGATCTCTTGACGGGTGATATCGACTCTATCGCCACGATCTGCATTGCGAGCCTTCATTGCCTCATCATAGGAAGTTGGATGAAGATGAACAATTGCTCCGCTACTTTTGAGCTCATTGGTGGTAAGTAAGATCTTAACCGTTTTTAGAGCTCGGGTTAGCTTGGGTGCTGGTACATCGCTTGAAATCGTTAGTTGACGGTGCATGGTTAAGCAAGGCGAAGACTGGTCTATATTCGTATATATCAAATTTATTCTAGAACGATTAAATTCATATCGCGCATGTTTTTGAATTAATTGGGATGATTTTTCTGCTTTGAGTATAACCAAAGGAGACACCATATCCCACAATAGTTATCATACGTACCTTGATATTGTTTGGTGTTATATTTACTGATTCCAAATTTTGTTGGTGGTCTTTCGCACATACTGCCGTGGTATCCATTGTGGTGGACTGCCGCCGATCTCAAGAGTAGAATGTCTCATCAGAATTATAAACGATCCCTTTTTAGGGAGTGGCTTGATTATTTTAGATGATTCGTAGATTGTTGCAGCTGCACCGGCTCAGCACGGTTAGGCGTGACCGTTGGAGCCGTTACTGAACCGTTCCACTATTGGCTGGAACTGCTTCTGGAACGCCATTGGGTAATCACATGCTGGAGCGCTATGATTGGATGAAGGCACATGGCATTAGTGATTACGCCACACTTACGAGAAGACAACAAGAGGAACAACAGAGAGATGGTGCTTAAATAGACATGTGAGACAGTTTTAGTTAGCACTCATTTACTCACTTCGGTATTTGCCTCTTACTCAACAAGCCCCAAATCAATAGGTTAACAGCCGCAACTACGACTCTGCCTGGAACGTCTGATCTGAAACGGCAAAGAAGGATGACTACGAAGAGAGCTGAAGTCCTCCTAGGCAGTGGAATTATGTTCACTGGGAGTACAACATGCGCATGACCTTGGCGAGGCTGAGGCTTCTGGTGCACGTTCAAGTAGTCAAGCTCGAGAGCGAGATAACCGAGGCACGGCTTGTAAAAGACGCGAGAGCTCTCGGTATTATTGCTCAAGGCGTGGAACCCCAGCACCAGACCAAGATTCGGAACGCCTCGCGTGCCATGGAGGCTTGGGGGACGCTTCGAGAATTCTACAACCGGACGACGCTGCACAATCGTGTTAAGATGACACGTCCCCTTAATGAGTTCAAGATGGAGAGTGGAACGCCTATGGCCAGTCATCTGGACGCGTTCGACGAGTTGATTGTTGGTCTTCAGACGCTTGGAGAGCCAATGGACGAGGCACGGCAGCTCGTGATACTGCTTAGCAGTCTTCCGGACGAGTACGAGCTTATCGCGTCCATCGTGGAGAACGCTAAAGACGTGACGCTTATCGAGGTTAAGGAGAAGTTGCTCAAGGAGTACGAACTCCTCGAGAAGAAGGAGACTACCGCAGAGAAGGCGTTCTAAGCGAACGGGAACGCTAAGCGTTCCAAGGGCGGCCGAGGGAAAGGCCGAAAGTGGAACGGTCCGTGACAGAACGGAACGTTCCAAGGAAAGTGCTTCAACTGTGACCAAGTGGGCCACATGAAGCGAGACTGTCCCGTTGGGAACGGTGACAGCAATGGTGATGCCGTGTTTGCAGTTGCAGTGGATGAGGAACGCTCGGTGGCTGATTGACAGTGGTGCGACGTCGCACATGACTCCTTACAAGAAGGACTTTGTCGAGTTTTAGGGCCTGGACACTGGCATCAAGGTGACGATCGCCGACGGCAAGAAGTTGCGCGTCGAAGGAACGGGAACGGTTCAGCTGATGGGTCTGGACGGAAGACGCATTTGTATGTGCGACGTACTGTACATTTCGGGACTCGACAGACGGTTGCTATTGGTGGGGAAGCTCGCGGAACGGGGTTTGCGCGTGGAGTTCCAGCGTTCCTCATGTGTGATCTGAAGCTCCTATCGCGCGATTGCTTCGGGCAAGAAAGTTGGCAAGGCGTTCCTGCTAGACTGTCAGCAAGAAGAAGCACGGTTCGTGCAGTACGCCGGGGCTGGGAGCGAGTGGGAGCTTTGGCACGCTCGCTTGGGACATCCCAACAAAGAAGCGCTGGCTAACACACAGCGTTCCACGACCGGGATCCCGCGCTTTATGCGGTGGATGCATGAAGGGGAAGCAGACTGTGACATCGCTCCCGTCGCGGTCGATGACGAAGACTACGCGTGTGTTGGAACTGGTCCACATGGACGTCATGGGGCCTATGAGAGCACCTTCGAAAGGTGGTGCCTAGTACGTGCTGACGTTCCTGGACGTCTACTCGAGGTATGTCGTGGCGTATTTCATGAAGAACAAGATTGAAGTAGTCACCAAGTTGAAAGAATTCAAGGCGCTCCACGAAAATAAATGGGGAAACGCCTGAAGTGTTTGTGTTCCGACAATGGAACGGCGTTCGTGAATAGACGGTCACTGATATTTGCCACGGAACGGCATCGTGCATCAGCGTACCGTTCCATACAGCCCTCAGCAGAACGGATCGGTGGGACGCATGAACCGGACTATCATGGAGAAGGCGCGTAGCATGCTACATTACAAGTCCATGTCGACAGAGTGGTGGGCGGAAGCAGTGAGTACAGCGGTGTACCTCACCAATCGTTCCACGAACACGGCGAACTCAGATGTCACGCCGTACGAGATGTCGTTCCAAGCAAAACCTCGGATGGATCGCTTGCGTGTGTTCGGATCGCAAGGGTACGCTCAAGTTGATGACGTGAAGAGAACGAAGCTCGAACCCAAGGGTTCCAGGTGCACGTTCTTTGGGTACGCCGAGAACGTTAAAGGGTATCGTGTTTACGACTGGGACGCGTCCAAGGTTAAGGTGTCACGTTCCGTGAAACTGGATGAGCGTGAAACTGGAGGTATTTACGACACGCTGTTGCCAGCGCCCACAACGGTTGTCCAGGTGGCTACGAACGGCGATGAATCTGGCGCTCCTACCGAAGTGGAACGCCTAGCCGTTGCAGACGAACCGATGGAAGAGGTGGAGGAACCTGTCCAAGGCGTTGAAATGGACGAGTTGAAACCAGAACAGAGTGCAGCGCATCAAGCGCTGCCTCCTCCAGTGGAACCAAGAACGGCAGGATTGGAAACTAGCAGCGTACCACCCGCCGCCCGAGGCGTTCCCCGACGAACGCCTGGTATTCCACCCTGATACGGAACGCTCAAGAAGATCGCGGGAGTCTGTGTTCCTACTTGAGAACAGAGCAGCTGATGACATAGAGCACAAGTCGGACGGAAACGACGACGCGCCAGCTCCGAAGCGTGCCAGGAGCGACGAGAACGGCTTAATCGCCGAGGCAGTCTTAGCGTCTCCTGTTGATATGGGAGGCGCTCCTGATACCCCTGACGCGTTCCAAGAAGACGTTGCTAGTGCTAAAGCAGAGGAACGGCGTCAGGGTATGAATGAGAAGGTGCAGACGCGCGCTGAAAGCGGAACGAGGACTATCGTTCCACATGGAACGCATGCACGTCGTATCGAGAATCGTTGGGTGTTTGCCAAGAAGCGTGACGAGCATGGACAAATTATCCGATATAAGGACGAGCTGAAGAACGCCTTTAGGATGAAGAAACCTGGCGAGGCCAAGGTCATTCTCGGTACGGATATCAGGTACGGCATTCCAGATGGAACGCTCATTATCAAGTAGACAATATGCATTGACGACGTTGTGGAACGCTTCAATCAGCGTAACGCCAAGGTGGTGGAAAACCCGTGCCTGTCAAATGTGAAGCTATCGACGGCTATGTCGCCGACGATCGAGTTGGAACGCTCCGAGATGGAGTTGGAACGCTTCAAGATGCAGTCGCAGCCGTACCGCTCCTTGCTCGTGTGTCTGGTGTACAGGGCTCTGAGCCTGTGCACTAAAGAGGTGCTATGGCCACGACGGATGCACAAGGAGACGGGTCAAGAGCAAGTGGGAGCGATGCAGATTTGGAAGGACGCTATTACACTGGAGAGGAACACTAGATATCACGCAAGGGGCAAGCACGTCGACATCCGTCAGAAAGTGAAACGTAGAACGGCTAAGGTGGACTACGGCGACGCGCAGTTTCTACTGGACGACACGCTAACAAAGTCGCTTGGGATGTAGACCCTGGCGTTCCAGCGCGATGCGACCGGCATTGAGAACAAGGCTACCGTGTAGTAGCGGTGAGTGGGAGTGTTGCAGTTGCACCGGCTCAGCACGGTTAGGCGTGACCGTTGGAGCCGTTACTGAACCGTTCCACTATTGGCTGGAACTGCTTCTGGAACGCCATTGGGTAATCACATGCTGGAGCGCTATGATTGGATGAAGGCACATGGCATTAGTGATTACGCCACACTTACGAGAAGACAACAAGAGGAACAACAGAGAGATAGTGCTTAGATAGACATGTGAGACAGTTTTGATTAGCACTCATTTACTCACTTCGGTATTTGCCTCTTACTCAACAAGCCCCAAGCCAATATAGATGTTATCAAGATGAACACCAATTTTCCCAGCAAGCTCAATAAGATCGTGATCACTCGTTATGTCTCTAATAAGCTCTATTATATAATTTATTTCGAAAACTAAATATTTCCGGATATGGATTTAAACCATGACTGAAACGCAACTCTCCGATCGGTTCTTCTACCAAAGCTCGCTGAAGAGCGATCCAGTGATCAAGGTGTCTTTAGGAAAGCGCGTACCATTTGTGATCGATTTGACTCAAGGTTCGTATCAAAATGTCGTCGTTACCATCGATGTTACGGCTCAGCGCAATGGAAGCGAAGGATTTGCTTCGCTACATGACGCTTACGCCATGCTTTCATACAAGTTATCGATGCGGAACGGTGCGACAGCCCAGACAGCTGCGGCCAATCGTTTCCACGCGACTCTGAAATGTGGTAATTGGAATGTTATTGATTCGATAAGTTTGGAGCTCAACGGTAAGACCATTGTATCCATGGCTGATTACAAGCGCTTTTGGAAAAAATTCGAGCTCATACACCATATAGTCCTCAATACGTTGAGAAGCATGGTGCAGAGTTTTTATTCTACCCAGATGCTGATCGGTCGATTCTATACAGCTCGGGAGCCAAATTCTACTACGGGAGACGGATACAATAATACTAGCGCATTCTCATCTTAATTTGGAACGAGTGCAGCGGCTGGCGGCGCATCTTTCGTCAATGATGGCTTCGTTAAATGACTCCCATCCAAATCCTCCTAGCGCGGGCACTGATTTCTCTAGCTCTTGGCCATCACTCGGCTCCGCTGCTGCATCTACCACGATCGCTAATCAAACCGCACGCGGAGCTTTCGTTGCTGGCGCAATGACATCTAACGCGATTATGGGTACTGTACTTGGAATTATATGCTCAAGATTGAGCCGGCGGTATCGGCATCATATTTCCGAGGAGCTTGACTTAATGGCCAAGCCTAAAATCCGTCTGCACTTCCGCGTTAATCAGGGCGTCTCCTCGGCTGGTGTCAATACTACGAAGGGTATGTCGTTAGCATCTACTACTATCTCGTCAGGTAATACTTGTCCGGTAAGGGTTGCTGCGTCCTCAACCTATAATCCAATAGCTGGAGTGCTGGCTCGTTCAGGATCGCATGGGGAGCGGTTGTAAACGCGCTGGAACCAACTATTGATGGTACTTATATGTCATTTACAACGAGTCGTCTCTATGTGCCGGTTACGCATCTAAAGAATCCTCAAGCTATTATCTCGACGCCCGTGAAGAAGGTTCGTTTCAACGATTGCTATGGTTATCTTTTCTACCAACGCGCCGGCATCGGTAAGCAGTCAACTCAACTTAATGCATCCTTCTATATACAGCTATCGGCTAGTGTTAAGAACGCCAAATACGTTATTCTACTACCGTTTGCTGAGCAGACGAATAGTCTCAACTCAGCGGCTGTGCAAGTGTTTCAGAGTCCGTTTGATAGCGCTCCTTGGACGCTACACCCTGGCTCATCGATTAGAAATTTCAATGTTCGCATCGGTTCGACTCAGTGCTTTGATTAGTCATGACTACGACTTTCATCAGTTCTCTAACGAAGTCTCCAAAATTAGTGCTATCAATGGTGGTCTGACACCTGAACTAGTTAACGGGCTGCTTGGTTACCAGTCGTGGTCGTTGACCAACCGCGTCCTCATTGCTGATGTTAGCCGCCTGACGGAGCGTGGTGTCCCTCAGAGCATCCAAATTCAAGGCTTTAACGCCGGTTGCGAAGGTGTTAATATGATAGTCCTCGTAATGAGCGAGCAGGAGCTGACTTATGATCGTCTAACAGGAGAGGTTTTGGATTTTTTACAACTGCTTTAGGGAATTATAAATTTAATTTAATAATATGTATTGGTATATAGATACCATGTCCACACAGCTCTGTTTCGGTAAGCACAAAGGCTCAACCGTCCGAGAGGTCTTCCTTATGGACCCAGAATATTGTCACTGGAACCATTCTCAGGAAATGCTCATCGGTCCGCTGATTCTGATATTGCAAAATTTCTATTGAGTAAGTTCGGAAATGAACCAAACGATGGATCGTATGTGCTAAATTTTGGTAAGTACAAGGGGAAGTCAGCCAAGCAAGTTTTCACTCTTGATAAAGAGTATTTATACCGGCGACGATCGTGTAAATTTTCTACGGAAAAAGCTCCGAAGCTACGTGCTGCTATTGATGAACTACTTTAGAACTACGTAATTTAGGTATGTGATGTAAAAAAAATGGTGGATATAAAGCTTTTAGATCTTTTCGAAGTAATCCTCCGTATCGTCGAGCTGATGAATACATAACATCGTACGTCGAGGGCGCATGGCTTTGTCAATAAGTTCCTCAGCGATCTGAGTACGGAATAAATCCTGAAGCCTCCCCAATTTATCTACAAGTTACATTAACTCTATATCAAGCTCTAAAAAGTAGTAGGTTTCTGCATGAATATCATAGTCCATTGTATTTTTAGCTAGCGGAACTAGATCCTGGGTATAGCTAGAAAATATGTTAAACTTTTCGTTCGAACGATATTCGTCTTTGAGTTGTCTAATGCTTCTTCCTCATATTCAAACGGAATTTCATCATTGACGATGTCTTCAAGCTGAATCTCTTCATTTCCAGAGATTGATTCGTAAAAATGTAGCTTCTCATCCTCAAGATTTAAACTCGTTTTCGACGTTCATTATTACTGATTGCTAGTAGTGAGTTTATATACTTAGTAGTTTATGTATCAGGATCAACTCATTACTTTTTTGTTTACTCATTTATGATTTGTCATGATCTAGACTTATTGATTAGGGTTCCTTCTGAAGTAGCGAATAGTGCTCGCGCTCTCAGGTGGTCGAGCGGTCGTCTCGTTAAAAATGATCTTTGAGCTTAGAAACGACTAAACCTATTCTCCTTGCTCAATTTTAATAAGAAAAAGTAGGCTGCGTGAATAGTCACTATTTACTACTGATGTGTGTGGTAAATAGTGACTATTCACGCAGCCTACTTATTCCGCCTTTTTGTTGGCGTCGCGTACATTCAGTCTTCTTTCTCTTGGTTTCAGTATGGGTTCCGCAAGCAGCGCCGCTCTGCCCATGAGCGAGATCGACTTCGAGTCGTACAAGGGTCTGCGCTACACCACGGCTGTGCCTAACACGGGCGACGCCACGCACGGTCCCACGTACGAAGTGCCCAACACGGTGCCGGTCGACGAGGCGCAACAGACGCTGTACCACAACTTCTTACGTGGGTGGAGCCACGAGGGTGGCTTCGGGCGACTGAATAGGAATGTGTCGATCAGGATGGGATCTCAGCTGCAGCAGAGCTTGGTCAATCGCCTCCTTTATGAACTCTGCATTGACGAACCGAGGCGGTTTAGACACCGGCTCATCAGGATCCGACGGCGGATCATCATGACCACACTGATCCGCCCGAGCTTTGGCTACGGTCGTCTGGAAATAAATGTGTCGATCTGGATCGGAGGTCAACCGCAGTGGAGCTTGGCCTTTCGCCCCGTGTATGAGGTTTGCAGTTACAAACCGATGCGTTTTAGGAATCGGGCTCATCGGAATCCGACGGTGGATCCTCATGACCACACACATCCGCCCGAGATTCGGCTACGCTCGGCTGGATATGAATGTGTTGATTTACGGTCGTCCTGCGGCGCACCGGGGACGGATGGGAGGTGAGCGTTGCTCACGAAGAACGGCGTCATGCCCGTCGAGGAGTGCTCGGCGTTGTTGAGTGCGAATTCGGCTAACGGCAGGAGGGGACACCAGCTCGTGTACGAAGTCGCGTAGCTGCAGAGAACGTCTTCAAGGACTCGGTTGACGCTGTTTTAGAAGCTTAGGGGGTCAGGTTTTGGGATAGGCGAGGCCAGAAATATGTTTGTAGCGAGTTTGTAGCGAATTTATAGCCGCAATCGTAGGCTCTGAAACGGCCTGTGGGCTAAGAAAACAGCAATTTACTGATTATGCATTTTTTAGCCCAGATGGGTGCTCACGCTACACTGCAAAAAGCGAAATGAGGCCCCGGTTCAGAAATCGAAGTCCACTAATTGAAGCAGACTATTCTCTTTTACGGCACGTTTTACACGTAATTACTATTAGCAACAACTGGCTACGTGGGTTAACCCTTATCAGTAGCATTTTTCTCTTAACGGCTCGCTTTTGGGGCCGCAAAAATAAACAAAGCTTCATTCTTGTTTTTGTTTCTGGTAAGGGACAAGTCGCCCAACCGCTACTAGTTTATCATCGGCCCGCTACATTGATTATCTGCGGGTTTGTATATTTTGTGTATGTGCGATATGTGGCCACCTCTGCTGTCTATGCGTTGTGTGATTGCTTGCGTCAAGGTTAGCATTGCTGCTCTGAAAGGAGGTTAAGCTTTGTGTTTGATGCAGTACTCAAATGTGTATTTCGTGTACTCTGTAACGAGGTTAACTTTGCTGTTCCACAAGCTTAGTGTTCAATACGGTGCTACCAATGCATACGTTTAGGTACTGCTTCTTAAGCATGGAATACATCCAGTATTAGCTCTTACTGCTTACTCTGCGTTACCTTCTGCGACGTTGAGTGAGTTGTCCTCCACAGCCTCGTCCTCGAAGAAGCGCTTGCGAACAAGAAGGTGGCGCTACTTTTCGAAGGCAGCAACAACAGACTTGTGAATGCGCTCCCTCGTCTCCCACGTTGGCTGCCAGTCTACGAGGTAGTACGCCTGTCTCTTCTCGCCGCCTACGTGATCGTCGTCAGCATCAGATGGAGGAGGCTCGACACACCATTCGCGAACATCGTCAAGTACCGCCCGTCGCTTCTTCCGCTTCTTTATGGCTTCGTAGATGACTTGGATAGTTTCGGGAAGAAGGCTTGCTGATGCGACGATCGCGTTCAAGGTAAGTCGGAGGTGGAAAATCGCTTCATCATCCAGGCGAAGCTTATACGCCTTGTCTGGTGTGATACACTGGGTCTTGAACTCTTTCCAAGAGCTAACGGGGGGTTTGGTCAGCTTGATCGCTGACATGATGAGCAGTGTGACGGTAAGGTGGGGTGTAAATTGCAGAATGATTTCAATATTAAGCAACGTGGTAGGAAACGACTGGACCAGGCAAGTAGCGTGTCATTACTGGACGCAATCTAACGCTATGACTTCGAATGCAAAGGTGCAGGGTCGGTGATGCGTCCCGCAGCGTGAAGTTGGTGGTAGCTACGGCTATGATCGTTGAGAAGGCCGCTCTTGTGGAGCTGGCGCAGGACTTCAAGACATTTTGGGCTCCACGAGCGGTGATCTTGTGAATAGCGTAGGGCGTTTACATGTTAGCGAAATTTACTAGACACTATCTAAGTGTTAGCTCCATGTTAGCTGACTGTAAGTGCTGGTGTTAGTTGTCAAAATTAAATTTTCTGGCTTATTAACTTGTTCGAGTATGCTACCTCCTACAACAATCGATAAACGCGCCTTCCGTTTGGCCCCACCTCCAATGAAATGTACTCTGGCCACGCAGAATTTAGCTCAGCTTCTTCAAATTCACTGATGAGATCGGGTGGTGTGTGTCGTTCACGGCTCCAAGTAGGGACCTCCCACCCCACCCATTTGACCACTGCATATCTACTATTTCCATGGCGTATATGCTCTCAACAGGAAATAGTCCTTCGTCATCACTTGATACAGGAGACCTGGCCTCGCTGTCAGTTCGATCAGCAGGTGGGGACTCTAACAACTAGATTCCTGGAGTGGGACTTAAACCTATATAGCTGTTTTCAACATCTGGGTCATCATCAACGCTGAATAAATCGAACGGTGAAGCGATAGCATCTGGCTCAGCATCTTGAACGCGTATTCGCACAGGTTTATTTAGGTCTCGAACGCTTACTTCTTGTAGCAATTGCCCAGTTTGATAATGTCGACGCTGTGCGCTCGCTGCACGCTGACGCCGCGAGAGGCGCACCATGCTCTAGATGAAAGCTTTAAAATGAGGTTAATTTAGATGAGCCTTCATTTGAGGCTAACTATGTATACTACAAACGTTCCCATCAATACACGGTGTAATTATCTTAATGTAAATTGACTATTAATGGATTGATTTAAAATTATAAATTACAGATGTTTCGACTTCAACGGGGAAAGATATGGTACATATTTGCGCTTATAACCTCGTCAAAAAAGCGATTTAGCGTATAGGGAACGGGTGTAGTCGTGTTCTTGGCAAAGAAACCGACGATATGAGATCAATGAATCTAACACCTTCAAAGCTAGGCTGCAGTACCTTATTAATATATTTACTTCTTCAAGAAAGAATAAAGTAATGATAGCAAGTTGACGGTTTTGACCCAAATATAAACTTCCGACACATTGTAACATGGTCATGGTGATGAAGCTTGCCATAAAAAAGATGCGTTAATGTCTATTGTATTATTGTACGAAAAATGGGATTGAACAGAGATGTCCCTGTGAAGTTATAAAAGATCTCGCACAGCCATCAACTTCTGGTGTAGTCATACCGATTGTTTCCGCATATTCATGATAGTATTTCTTACTAGACACTAACTAACTGTTTTCTACCCGTAGATCCGGCTATACAGTCAGTGTATAGGGAGAACATTACTTGCGATCTTGAAGGAAAGCTAGCAGCTTTACCTCAGCTTGTGTCCCAAAGGCCAGCACTTCATCGCGATACGTTGATGATTTTCGTTCAGCTTGAAACCTTCGGAGAGGAACAGCTTCATAAACGTCACGATCATCTTAAAGGTAGACCTTGCTGGCTTCGTAGCCGCTTCTGTCGAGCGCCACATTCGAGGTTCTTGCGCGTACCAGGAGTACCATGCGTCTTTTAAGATCGTAGCCGCAGAGGTACGTATTCGCTTTACTGTCTGCGTGTTGCTGACCGCACCCTCACTTGTGGTGTCTCCTGATTCTGTTCGTTCGCGCTTGTTGTAGATTTTAGACTCCATGGTAGACAGTCGGGCGTCAAGCGTTTGGTTGACTTGGATTAACTGCTCAATCAAAGCCGCTTGCTGACGAAATACTGGGTGGTTCGTTATATCTTCCGAAGGAATTGGAGGGGTTATCATGTTGGGTTTCGCATCCGGACTTGTGCTGCTGGACAGGTGAGACGCCCGTGCAAGAAGCTCATTCACGGATGCCTCTTTCGCGACTACACATGCCTCGATACGCTGGACCGCTAGGGCGTCCGACTTCACGCCTTTCAAGTATGAATAGTAGCGCAACACGTATGCCATGAGGGTGTCAGCGACGCGTGCGTTTATGTTGTAAGCCTCCACATCCAGTCCAGTCGAGGCACCAAACAGCGCAGAGGCGACAGCGCGGATTCTTGATTGCGTCTCAGAGTCGAAGAAGTCCAAGGCTAGTAGTGGTACCGGTTTCGCAGAGTCGTGGCCACTCAGTACTCGGGCAACTTTGTGATCTTCGGCTGGAGTATTAAAGTAGTATGCGAAGGCCTTGTTGGCCGACGTCATATTCCACGCACCTCTATCGGAGATCCATTGGACGCACATACCTGACCCATTCGCGCGCTGCGCTCCTCCTCGTCGAAAGGAATGCAATCTCCGGTTATCACCCACATCTGCCCTACCCATGACTCGCTCGAGAACGCGATTCAAGTAGCTGTGGATACCGGGCGAGGCGTCCACCGTTTTCGGCTGTCCATCAGACTTTGGTGCGTCTTGAGCATGGTCGATCAAGTCAATCAGAGGAGCAGTTAACGTCTGAGATGGTAGGAAAGGTCCTTGCTGTTCTGGAAGCTGGTTGAGAAGTGCCGTTGTTGGTGATGAGCGCGTGATTAGCGCAAGGGCAACGGCAAGCAACGGACACGTGGTAAAGTCGGATTCTGAGAAGAGCGATAAGCCTTGCTTCTCGAATTTCTTGACCCGGATGAACCGACCGAAAAAGATATCGCCGGATCCAATCGTCAGATTCGTTTTGCGGAGAAGCGTCAGGTCCGACGCGCGCCCGAAGAGGTACCAGAGTAGCCATAAGAGCGCCGCATCTTGGTAGTCGCTGGCGAAAGTTGCAGTTGAGTACAAATATTCGCTCATGTGACGGGGTCACACAGCACCTTGCGCTAGAGGAAGTTATCTTCCGAGAGTATACAAACTCTCAGTGAATGGCAGTTCACAGGCCCCCTCTTTAGTTAAAAGAGAGCGAAGTGACCAAATTAAGGTAGAATGTAAACTGAGTATATTTATAGGTAGATAAAGTTTGGGTTTACTACAAACTATAAGTCACCTATAGAAATGCAATGTCGTTGACCAATGGTTGATTTGAACGACCTTGGTACTTTGTACCAAATATCCCGAAGTATGACGTGTCATACTCCTGAAGTGTGAAGTGTCACACTTCATGTAACTAGGGTACACTTAGGGCTACGTACCCCGTTACATCCTCCCCCACTTAGGTTCGGTTTACCGACCAATCAGAATGAAGAGGTGTTCGTCACAAACTCTCATTCTCAAAGTCGAAAACCATCGCCTTGGCCGCGCGAGCGCGGCGGAGGCTCACTTCACAGTTAGAGCCTCGAGCAGCAGTCTGTGCGCTCTTCTTCTTGGTCTCCACTTCGAACGTTTAATCATGCTTCGTGGCACTGCTAAGAGCGGTGCGAAGACACGCTCCAAGGCTGCTGCCGGAAAGGCGCAAGCCAAGAGCACTAAGCCTCACGGCAAAGGCTCGGCACTTAAGGAGGCTACTCAGGTGGCCTTCGAGGCGATCGGTTCCTCTGGTGACGCGGCTGTGGGCAAGCGAACAAGCAAGCGTCGCAGCCCGTCACCCTCGGCCTCTGACAATCGTCCGAACCCTCGGTTCGTGGAACATGAGTTCGACTCTGGCAGTGAGGACGAAGCCGAGTCCGAGAGCACGCACGATGCTCCTGCGGGCTCTGTGGGAGGGCACAGCCCAGTGCCCAGTGAGCACAAGGACGACAGCGTGCAGTCGCTCGCTAGTGATCAAGGTGATCACAGTCCCAGGACGTCTGTGCGCTCTGAGAGTCCGGCCGTCAAGGCTAAGGGCACTCCCAAAGCCGGTGGCGATGAGGAAGAGAATCCTCGCAAACGTCTCTCGCTTGCCGAGGGTCTTGCGCGTGCTAAGGCCTCTAAAGCCGAAGGCGCCAAGCCCTCAAAGAAGCGTACAGCCTCTAAGTCTCCACTCCGCGAGGAGAAGGAGACTCAACACTCCTATCAGAGTATATTCGAATCCTCAGATGAAGAGGAGGAGAAAGAGGAAGAAGAGGAGGAGGGTGCTATTTCTGAGCCCCGGGAGGTCTCGAATGACCTCGACCAGCAGCAGGAGGAATTCCAAACTGCCCAGCGTGTGCGTGGGGGTTCGGTGGTGGCACCCGTCAGCCAGGGAGCTGCCATCAACTCAAAAGGGTATTGGCCTCCCGAGGAGAGCTCTGGGGCTGACCTCTTCTTAGCGATTCTCGTCGCTCCTCGTGGCCTTGTGGGCGGCCACACTTCTAGGGGCATCTACGAACGTGCCCTTGTTCAGAAAGAACAGTTGTTCGTTGACAACTTGGAGGCTGCTCGGTGTGTGCTTCTCGCGCAACACCGCATCCCTCTTAAGCACTTCACGACTTGTCGTAAGAAGCCCGAGACCCGGGGTGGTCTCTATCCTCTTTGGGGATATTCCTGGGTTATGCCCGAGAACTGTCCCACGTGGAGCTCTTGTGAGGACATGTTCTGGGCATGGGTGGAGTCTCTTAAGTACTCACCCACGGAGTTACGGGAGCTCCATGAAGATCAGCTGCTGTCCCGCATCCTGGACCAGCGTGATCTCCGTGTGAGGTTTGCCCACTTGATCAGCAACCGCATGCTGTCAAGGGACATCCTGAAGCGCGCGGCTTCCAGCGCTCACGATGAGTGCGGGTACGGAATGTATTCATCATCCGTACCCCGTTCGGGCAAGAAGCCCCGGACTACTTATGAAGCTGCCGCCGCTTCTGTTCCCAGATTGCGACAGCCTTCGGGCAGTCAATCAGGAGCCGTTCAATCGACTCCCACGAGTTCTCGGAGTGGGCATAACTCTCCACTTCACGAGGAGCTGTCGCTTACCGCGACGCCGTTGCTCCTGGAGGATCCGCTCCACGTGGAAGTGGACTTCTCCATTCCGGTCAAGCAGGGGCGGGGGTGCCCTCGCACGAGTACGAGTACTCGGCGCCTCCCGAACGCCACTCTCGTCCGAGTGCTCCGACTGCGGGTCCGACACAGGGCCCTGAGGTTGACCGCCTCCGTCAACGTGTCCTCGTGCTTGAGATTGCACTTCCCTTTGAGACTGGCGGTGATGCTGCCGCCCAGGCCGGGAATCAGGGCGAGTTCGCTCGTCTTGCGAGCCGCCTGGACCTGTTGGAACGAGAGGTCGCGAGCCTGCACCTGCGGGTGGATCGCCGGGCCTCTTCGTCCGATCTGGACGAGGCCTTTCGCATGAATTGACGGATCGAGGCTCTGCTGCCTCGTCCGGAGCCGCCTGCGGCACACTCCCAGACGTACGCGTATGGTGCGTACCCGTCGTACTCAGCGTACTCGGCGTATGGCGCCGGGGTCCGTTCGTACGGAGCCCCTCCGGCGTACGGTCTTGACCGCAGCCTTGCCGTTCCGACCGAGGCTTGGGTGCCTGCTCCGACGCCCTCGTCGACGTCTGTGACCGGCCCTTGCTTCGAGGAGCTGGGTCAAGGTGGGTCTGCGAGTCAGCAACCCCCGTGCGGATCAAAGTACCGTCTAAGACGTCCAACATAGAACGTCGGGTGCGTCGTCATTGACTTTGGCAGGTCGATGGTATACGACGCACCATGTCCGGCCAGGACTGCAAATGGCCCGATGAAGCGGTGCTTCGGCTTGTTGCTGCCGACAGAGCTGACAGTGTCAAGAGGTAGGTTCTTCGTGTCTAGCAACACTAAGTCCCCCACCTTAAATATACTTAAGTTTCCTCTTCCATGTTTGTCGGAGTACTCCTTTTGTTTATCTTGGGCCGCTGCCATGGCATCGCGGACCCTGCTGACAACGCTCAGCTTGGTATCCATAAAGGATTCCACTTGTTTCCGCAGCGAAACTGGTCTCACATCCGAGACCTGGCAGGAAAGGGCTTTCCGAGCCTCTCCCCCACTTAGAATAGAGGAGTCAGTGTCTCCTCGAAGAGTGAGAGGCACTCTCGGGTGACGGAAGCCGTTCAAGTAGAGCCCCGTGGACGCGTGCACCGCGTTGTTGAGCACAAACTCAACAACTGGAAGCTGCGTCGACCACGTACGTGGTGCTGCCGCGCACACACTGCGCAGAGTGTCCTCAAGCACTCGATTGACGCGCTCTGTCTGGCCGTCTGTCTGCGGATGGTCCGCAGTGGACATCTGCAGACGAGTTCCCAGTAAAGGGAACAGCGTTTTCCAAAACGCAGCAGTGAACCGCGGGTCTCGGTCCGAGACAATCGTCTCCGGGAGACCGTGATAGCGGAACACGCCATCGACGAACAACCTTGCGGTTTGTTCGCCCGTAACAGTGACGGGAACCGGAGCAAGATGTACCATCTTGCTCAGCCGACACACGAACACCAAAATTCCGGTGTTGCCGTGTCCGTCGGCGGGAAGCCCAAAGATGAAGTCAAGACTCATCGACTTCCAGCAGTCAGTCGGTACGGGCAGGCTCTGTAGTGGAGCCGAAGAGTGCCCTGCGGGTTTGACCCGCTGACATGTTTCACGTATTGGGTGACCCACTTGTACATGTGGGTCCGCCAGAAGGACTGAGATACCGACAGAAAGGTCTTCTCGCGGCCCAAGTGGCCGCTGGAGGGCGCGTCATGCGCCTCCGCGAGGATATCGAACTTCATATCCTCGTCGTTGGGTACGACCACCCGTGGAGGATCAGTGGGCTCCACCCGGTAATAGAGGAGACCCTCTTTAAACGTATATCGGTGGAGCCGTGAGCGCTGTCGCGACGAGAGCCAGTCGGACTTCGCGCTCGTTCCGGCCATAAGGAGCTTGACGATAGGCGCGACAGCCTCATCGTCCCGATACGCCATGCGTATCCGATCATATAGATCCGCTGTCACCCGCGTGATGTGGGCCAACTCATAGTCAGGACGCCGAGAGAGGGCGTCCGCAAGCACGTTGAGCTTGCCCGGCTTGTATTCGACGCGGAAGTTGTATTCCGCGAAGAAGGACAGCCACCTCGCCATCCTTTGGGAGAGGTGAGGCGAGTTAGTCGCCGTCCTCAAGGACGCATGGTCTGTGTAGATCACAAAGGGCCTAGAGCCCAGAAGGTGAACACGAAACTTCACAAGGGCATCTTTCATTGCCAGGAGCTCTTTGTCGTGGACAGGGTAGTTCCGCTCGGCGGATTTGCGTTGCCTGGACTGGAACGAGATGACTCGTTCGTGTCCAGCCGTGTCGGCCTGCAGCAATGCACATCCGATGGCGTAATCGGAGGCATCGCAGACGACGCTAAACGGCTTCGTCTCGTCCGGCAGGGCCAGGACAGGGGCCTCTTGGAGACTGGCCTTGATGCTGTCAAAAGCATCCTGGTGCTCCT
This sequence comes from Phytophthora infestans T30-4, assembly GCF_000142945.1. Taxonomy (NCBI): domain Eukaryota; phylum Oomycota; class Peronosporomycetes; order Peronosporales; family Peronosporaceae; genus Phytophthora; species Phytophthora infestans. The sequence goes on from NW_003303731.1 coordinate 611,989, forward strand.
GCTCCCAGCGCCAGTCGACGTCCTTCTGAAGAAGACTCGACAAGGGCTTAGCGAAGCCCGCGTACCCTGCGCTGTACTTGTGAAGGTAGTTGGCCAAGCCCAACCACTTTCGAAGATCCTTCTGGGATCGGGGCGTCGGCCATGCTGCTATGGCCTTGACCTTGTCTGGGTCAGCCCGAACGCCCACGTTGCTTACGAGGCAACCGAGAACCTATAATCTCTGGTGACGCGAAAACGCACTTGTCGATATTGGCGTAGAGCTTGTTCGCTCGCATTACGTCCAACACTCGACGGAGGTGTCCTAGGTGCACCTCCATGGCCGTCTTGCCTCCTTCGGCACGGCTATGGACGAATATGTCGTCTGTACGAAGGTACGCAAAGGGCGGAACAATTGCGTCATCAGGCGATTGAACGTCGCCGGGGCGTTAGACAAGCCCTGCGGCATGACGAGCTACTCCCAAAGCATGCCGCTTGGAGTGCTTACCGCGGTGAGCGGGATGTCGCTCTCTCGCATCAGGATTTGGTAGTATCCGTCTACCAAATCCAGCGCACTGTACAGTACGCTCCCGGCCATGTTGATCAACAACACATCCTTTCGTGGGATTGGTGTTTGGGCCGGCACCGTTGCGTTGTTCAGCTTGTTATAAGCGTGAACCAGACGCCACTTTCCGTTCGACTTCTGAACGCAGAAAGTCGGCGTCGAGTGCGGGGATTTCGACTCCCGCACCATGCCTGCCTTCGCTTTCGCGGCGAAGAAGGCATCAATGACCTCGCACTGTTCGCGCGGGAGAGGCCATTGTCTCGTGACACAATACTTTGTGCCGGGAACGAGATCAATCTCGTGCCGTACGCCTCGATCCGGTGGGAGTTGGGTCGGTGGGTGTTTGTTCACCACGTCCGCATACTCCGCCACCAAAGGATACACCGGATCCTTGGGGTTCTTAAGGATCTCAGAACCCAAGCGCGTCGGACGCTGCTTGTTTAGGTCTTCCGGGACGGTCTCGTCCAAGACCGAGGAGGAGTTCAGCTCCTCCCGAGTGATCTCAGGTCTCATGAGCACCATCTCAGCAATCTCTCCAGCCTTAAGGTTGGCCAGGAAAGCCTCAGCCGTCATTTCCTCGAGGTTCAGTATCTCTGCAACCTCTGGCAACGGTTCCAAGTGGACACCAGATGTCTTGACGGGTAAACCGGTCTCGCCATCGAAGATGTGATAACACTCTTCCACCGGCCTTGTCGGAGGAGCCCGGGCCCTGGACTCCGAGTCGCTTGAAGCGACGTCGATCTGAACGAAGTTCGGATCCGACTTGAGGCGGCGGCGGCGTCGTTGACGACGGCGACCGTGACGTGGAGCTTTGCTTCCCACGTCTAGGGATGTCGGCGCTACGACATCCGAGGCACTCGTGGCCTCGTGTGGTACTGTGGTACCCACACAGGAAGCGTGTTCGACGCCTTCCCCCTCAGTTAAGGTCTGGGCGACCGCGTGTGGCACTGTGTTACCCGCACAGGAAGCATATCCGACGTCTTCCTCTTCAGTTAAGGTCTGGGCGATCGCGAGTGGAGCTCTGTTACCCACTCTTAACACGCTGTTCTCAGTGTTCGTGACAGCTGCAGCTGTCTGCGGAACTATTTTACCCGCCTGTGGACCTAAGTTACCCACTTGGCCAGCGTCTCTTCTGGGAGCTACCACCATCACAACATCCTCGGAGTCGTCATATACGTCGTCGACTCCCAAGCATCTGCCGGATGCTTTGGTACTATGGCAGCCCTTGCGGGCGCCCCGGGTCCTGACAGAGGTGGGAACATGACTCACCAATGCTCTGTCGGACTGCGCAGGGCGGCTGGCACCGATTGCCTTGCCTCGCCAGTCGATCCAGGGCTCGTGCTTCTCAAGCCAGTGCATGCCCAGGATCATATCATATGGATCCATATCGAGAACAGTGAACTGTTCGAGGCTGTCAAAGTCTTCAAACTTGACGGCCAAATCCACTTGGACGTTGGGGACAGTGACGACCTTCCCGTCGGCCAGTCGCACTGACACCGTCCCGTTGCCCTTGCTTTCTCTCAAAGCATCGGACAGCTTGTTGCTGCTGCGAGCAACCGTCTGGCGGCGTGCGAAATTCTTCGATGCCCCAGAATCGATCAAGATTCTAAAGGGATGATCGTATCCCCGTACACATCCGTGTACTACGAGCAACCCGCCGCTGCTCTTCGCCGATTCGAGAGTGCAAAGACTCTCAGGGGCTAAGTCCCCGTGGTACGCGCCACCCGCGCACCCATCACGAAGACTTAGTTCTTCCCCAGTAGGGCGCCCCGCTCCTACTGGTTCCCGGCGTTCCCCTGTCCCCGGGATCCTGGCTTCTGCCAGCGACCCTTGAGGACGGGTTTGGGGAAGGACCGTCTGCGGAGTCTTTCCGCGGAACAGTCGCGCTTGAAGTGGCCCATCTTCCCACAGCCGAAGCAGCGGATGTCACGCTGTTCGGCGGACCCGAGCTCCATGGGAACTGGTCCGTTGGGGCTTGTTCGACCGGGAGCCGACAAGGAACTCCCTGGCCACGCTGAGGCCGGCGTACGCGCCTGGCGATAGCTGTACTCTTCTTGAAGAGCCACTTGAATCGCCTCTTCAAGAGTGCTTGACTGCACCCGGAACAGCTGAGTGCGTGCGGGGCCCACTCGAAGGCCGTCCATGAACACAGTCATCTTGATGTGTTCGTTGAGTGGGTTTCCCATTAGGGATGCCGTGAGCTCCCATATCTCTTGCACGTACTCGTGCAGCTCGCGCCTCCCTTGTTTACACGAGAGGAAGCGCGAACGCTGGCGGTACTCGTAGTTCGCCGGGAGGTACGCGGCTCGGAGCTGTTCACACAGCTGAGCCCAGGATGTGAAACATCCAGGGGATGTTGCTTCCCGTGTGTACACCCAACTCTTAGCACGGCCGCTAAGGTTGGAGAGTGCAAAAGCAACACGGAGTTGCTCGGTCGAGATCAGAGCCGCGTCCATCGCGAGCTCTACTTCTCGGACCCAGAAGTGAAGGTTATCGCCTTCCTTCCCTTCATACGGCTTAACCTTCAGCCGTATTGGCTTCGGGTGAGGCGGATTTGCTTCCGCCGCCGGAGCCTGCAGGTTCTCCCGCACATGCGCGATGAGGCCCTGCTCGTACGCGTCGAACGCATTGACGCGCTTGAGCTGCTCAGCCGGTGTTGACACCACCAGGCTCTGCAGGGCCCCCATCCCGAAGATGCCTGCCATCATCCGAACCGATTCGAACTGAGAGTCGTTCATATAAGAGAAGTCGTTCCTATCCATGGCAACGAGCTTAGGAGAGGTTCAGGTAGTCTACCCGCGGTGGCGTGGATTGACTACGAGTGCTACCAAGTGTGACGGGGTCACACAGCACCTTGCGCTAGAGGAAGTTATCTTCCGAGAGGATACAAACTCTCAGTGAATGGCAGTTCACAGGCCCCCTCTTTAGTTAAAAGAGAGCGAAGTGACCAAATTAAGGTAGAATGTAAACTGAGTATATTTATAGGTAGATAAAGTTTAGGTTTAATACAAACTATAAGTCACCTGTAGAAATGCAATGTCGTTGACCAATGGTTGGCTTTGAACGACCTTGGTACTTTGTACCAAATATCCCGAAGTATGACGTGTCATACTCCTGAAGTGTGAAGTGTCACACTTCATGTAATCAGGGTACACTTAGGGCTACGTACCCCGTTACAGCTCATCTGCATAAGAGCTTTCTTCGTGCATACTGGGTTCTTGTTAACAAACTTTCCTGTCTCGCGTTTCATGCAGTAGCGCTCCAACACTTGGCGTTTCTTGAGCAGATCCTTTTCAACTGCGACGCGATGCTGGGGAAACTGGTCGAGCAACCAGCTCTTTGCCTGTCGGCAGTACTGCATCAATGAGTGACGAGCTAGAAGCTGTTCCTTGCGACCTTTCTTGAAGGCGAGGTACATGCCAAATCTGTCCACTACACCTTCTAGAACCAGCGGCCGTGTCGCGGCTCATAGACGCCTCCAAGTATTCCCACGTCACATCTTCGTCTTTTAGAAACGCTAGAAACAAGCGTGCTGCGCTTTCCCTAGCGCGCTTTGTGTTGGCGGGGGCAAGATTGTTGAGGCTCATACTGAGTCGGAGATGTCGGAGCTTTCACGTTATTTGAGAAATTTGCTAATGACTTACAGTTGTGAAAGGATATCAATAACTGGACCGCCCCTTATTTACACATCACCTTTCTGATTGGGCAAATATCTACGGTTACTCTTCTTTTATTCGTTTAAAACTATCAAAAGCATACACTTCATTGCCTAATATTGTGAATAGTAACTTCAAGTATGGTCGACTATATTCAATGAATATTATTCATTTATCCTTTTCAGGGAAAAAGTCCACTCAATTCCAGAGTGAAAACCAACATGACGCGAGTGTATCTCGACTATAACGCCACGACGCCGGTGGATCCTTCCGTAGTACAGGCTCTAATGCCTTACCTCGGCATTCAGTTTGGCAACGCGTCCTCGTCCTACGCGCTGGGCCAGACAGCCAAGAAAGCAGTGGCCAATGCGCGCACCCAAGTGGCGTCAATGCTGGGCGCTGCCGATCCGAGTGAGATCGTGTTCCTCTCAGGCGGCACAGAATCCATCAATTACGCTATCAAGGGAGTAGCGCTGGTCGCTAAGCGTGAGAGCGGACGCAACCACATCGTCACGTCCAGTGTGGAGCATGTGGCTGTGTTGGAGACTTGCAAGTGGTTGGAGACGCAGGGCTTCCAGGTCACGTACTTGCCTGTAGATCGCTTCGGCTGTGTGTGTGTGCAGGACGCGCTAGACGCTCTCACGCCACAGACTTGTGTAGTGTCAATCATGCTTGCGAACAACGAGGTGGGCTCTTTACAACCTGTTGCAGAGATCTGTCGAGCGGTGCGACGATTCGTGGAGGAGGAGGAGGACCGCCTGTCAATTGCTGTGCATACAGATGCTAGTCAGGCAATTGGTAAAGTGCGCGTGAATGTACAGGACCTTGGGGTGGACCTGCTCACTGTGGCAGGTCACAAACTATACGCACCCAAGGGTATCGGCGCAATCTACATTCATGAAGGAACAGTGGTGGACACGATCATCCACGGCGCCTCACAGGAGAACGGACGCCGTGGTGGGACGGAGAATGTTGCATTTGTAGTGGCACTTGGTCAGGCTTGTGCATTGGTGGAAAAAAACCTTCACGAATACGCAGTCAGGATGCAGGAGAGTAGAGCGTTCCTTCTCGAGCAAATCCAGAAGCACTGCAGTCTCACTAACGTCAGTTACCAGGTGAATGGCCACCCGGAACTCTATATGCCCAACACACTCAGCATCAGCTTTGAGAACATCAGCGCGCCACTTCTTTTGGACTGTAAGTTGCCTTCTATGCCGTATAAAAAAGGATGACCATGCCCTGACTCTCTTGATTTTGCAGTGATCGAGGTCGACGGCATCTACGCTAGTGCAGGATCAGCATGCCACAGCCACAAGCAAAAGTCTGGCAAGGGACAGGAGTTAAATCCTGAGGGTCAGGAGGATTATATGACTGTTTCACACGTGCTGGCGGCCATGCGCGTGGCTCCCGCGTTTGCTAAAGGCACGCTGCGCTTGTCAGTGGGCCGCTCCACTGGGCAGGAAGAGCTGCTGCATGCTGCAAACGCGATTCACAAGGCCATTCAGCAACTGTTGGCTTAGCTAACCAACACAGTCATGGAACTATAACGTCGCACATAAGTGACATCATGCTCGTCGACCAGATTTAAAAAAAAAAAAAAACAATGTTTGCATGTATTAACTGACTCACTTTTTGCGTTGTCATGACGCGAGTACACGATTCCTGGCGATACAGGCTGCCGACTTTGTTCATTCATTCCATTCATCTACTTAGCACACTCTCAGTAGCGCTTGGAAATCCAAGCCAGAAGCCACTTGAGGTGCGTGAGCATGTACTTGAGCGCTCGAGTCCACTGCTCGTCATTACCAAGTGAAATCGGCAGGCCTCCGATCTTACCGCGCTCCACTTTGTACGGGAACTTAAGAGACGGTTCTTCTTTCATAGCGCGACGACCTGCGTCCTCCACGCACTCGAGAAAAAGGATCATGGCTTGATTAAAGCCACGGCGACGGAACATGCCGCCATCGCTGTACAGACTGTACTCCTTGCCATACATGTTAACCACTCGAGAGAAGCTGCCTCGCGGCACCAGACGGTTGCGAGAAAATTCAAAGTTCGCACGATCTGCAATGGTTGCAAGTAAGAGCACTACTTGGCCCAATGCGGCGTTGATTTCCACCCACTCCACTGGCTTCGAAGGCAACCGGCCGAGTCGCAGTCCGTTGATCGTACCGAAGAGACCATCGTGCCAGATGTGGAAGACGTCATTGCATACATTGTAGCGCTGAAGACGTCGCAGCATATCTGATGCATGCACGGCGAATACACTGACAGACTGACGCTCGTCTCGACTCAACCCCAACAAATGCTGCAGGAACGCCCCTTCAGCGAAAGTGCCGTGGATCAACTGCTCGAGGTCCATTCCAGTAGACCAAAGTTCGCGTCTCTTTGCGGTCACTTGTACAGTCTCATCTTCGATAGCCTCCAATTCGGCCTTTAGTCGTCGCTCTTCCTCCTCTAAAGCTCGAAGCTCGGGGTCATACTGCCACTCGTCGGCATCGTAGTCGCCATCTTCACTAAAAGCTCGAGCTGAAGCCCGCTCTTCGTCGGCAAACTCGGTAAAAAAACGCTCGTACTGGTCTCGATCATCCTCCAGCTCATTAAGCACCCTAGTAAGCATAGACGCCCGGTTTAGAGTCTCGCAAGTAAGGTATTAAATAAGTTGAGTTCTTGTTCCCACGCACAGAGTAAATCGGTCGAGTACTGTGGCCTCGCAATCATGACAAGTTGGCAGTCTCTTTTTAAGAAGGAGCGTACTGTGCACAATCAAAGTGAAAAAACGTGTTAGCATGTGAAAAGGAGTGCCCTCTACGCAGGTAAACAGATCCACGTGCCTGCAGTCGAGCAATTCCTGAAACCAACTGAGGTCGCTGCTGTCCATACGGCGTTTGCGGATCAGACGCCTTTGTCGCACTCGTCGATCCAGCAAACTCTCGTCTGTTTGCTCGGAAGCTTCATCTTTAACGCCCTCTTCAACCTTTAGCTCCGATCTTTCTTCTCCATCCCACGAGGGTTCCTCCATTCTACCGAAATCAGCGTATGACGCGGCGTATACCCATCCGTCCTCGTCACAGTTCGGAAGGGAATAATCTATTCCCCAGTCGGAAATCCACAAGTGAGGCTTATTCAGCAGTCGCGTAGGCACAACATCTGCAATATTCTGTCCAATATCTCCTCGATTGCAGCTCGTGAACGGCGCAATCCCATCCATAAGATCGAATATCGAAGGGACCCAGACCACTACGTCTTCGCGGTTGTCTAGCCGCTGCCGTTCCCATACAACCTCGGGGACGACAGCTGAATTTTTCTGCTGCTGTTGCTGGTTTAGTGAGTTCCTGGCTGCCTGTGTTGCTTCTTCTTCGTCTGCGTCTGTAGTTTCCCCCTTGTCAGATCCCTCGGTGAGTCGGGGCATTTGGTCTTCGTCATCGTCTTCGTCCGCTTTGCTGTCTCTCTGCTCGCACGGCTCCGCCGGGTGCTCATAGGCAACAGAACGTAACTTCATTATCTTTTCTTCAATAGACACAGGGCTGTACTGGAATTTAAGCAGCGCACCGCACAGGTGGCATGTAAAGAGGCTTTTACCCTCCATGGCGACACGTCTACCGCTTGGAAGGGGGCTTTTGGCGTACGGCGAGAAGGACGCAGTCGATGAAGACGGAGCTGGAGACAGATTCGAGGACGAGACCGCCCCGATAGCCGCCGTAGTAACTGGAGGTCGCGGGAGTGATGTGAAAATTAGTGGCGGCTGCAGAGATCCATTGCTGCTCATTAGGACGGCTACAGAGCTCAAAAACGGCCCGAAATCCCACCTAAGCGATGATAAGTAAGCGCAAAAGAAGGTGACAACGCTGGCTGCGTCGCAGACTGAGAAATCGAGCGAAAATGTATAGCGTCTCGGCGTGCTCCAAAGATGGTAGAGTGACGCCACCTCTCATCGCAATCTAACGATTGGCTGAATTAAACGTTGATTGGGTAAAAATAAGATTCACTATGTACGGTACTTTATCGTCTGTGGACGATCTGTCCACATGTCACGCTGCTCACTAAGCATGCCAATCACAGTGTGATTCACATGACGATGCACGAGCCGCCATTCTGTGCCTGCTGCTGCGCTGGTCCCTTGTCCACCTCCTCTACCTCCTGAATTTGAGGTGGCACCGTGACCTCATGCTTGGCGCTACTCGTCAAAGCCAGTGAGTTCTTGTTCCTGAGCTTGACGAAAATGTCGTCAGCCGCAGCCTCCTGCTGCAATTGCTGCTGCGAGGCCGCCACCATCTCAATGGGCATGCCCATCTTGGTGGCCTCAATTTTCATCTGCTCACGTAGCACTGCCTTCTTCACCGCGTCGTTCTTGAACGGTACTAGAGTAACAAGGAACAAAATGGTATTCCAAACAGATCAGTAGCATCCTAATATCTTTCCTCAGCAATGCCAGTCCTACCAAAGGCGTCTTCGATGGCGTCGGCGTCCAGATCCGCTGGCTTATCCCATCGATCCTCACCAGTTTCCGTATTGTGGTAATAAGTTCGTCCTCGCTTGGATGTTAGCACCGCCCAGCGTTTCCGCTTGAGTTTTTCCTCTACCATTTCAATGCCGTCAAACGCAACGGTCTCCACCTCGATCCCTCTGCCATTATCCGTCACCACGACCTCATACGGCCGTCCACACACCGTGCACTTGCTCAGTTCCAGCATGTCCTCTTTGGGCACGTTCACGCCGCAGCCCTCGCACTTGATGAAGCGCTCGTTCAGCGTCCCGCTTGCTGCGCCGTTCACTCCCCGCGTCGCCATTCTGGCTCGGGTAATGGCTCACTGAGAAAAAATGCGACCTACCATGATTGGCTTCTTCAGCGATAAGTTGCCGGTATCGATGATTTTTGATGTGGCCAACACAACTCATTTTGTCCTGTCAGACACAAAAAAATATTCTTTTGTTTGTACTGAGCAATTTCTGTTTTGTGTCCGTTATAACATATAATGTACTATTTTCAGTGAAGCTAGCAATCTGCGACCTTTTTAAGGCATACTCAACTCAAGTAAGCTCAGCATGTTTGTCCTATCGAAAGGACAAAATGGTATATTATTAGTGACATGTTTGAAGCTGCTATTACGACCACGTCGACACCAGACTGGCTCATGCACAGATAGAACGAAAACTAGTGTCCCGTACCCGGGAATGTAGGTGTCGTGCCAGGCGCTGGCGGGCAGGCTTATGTGCCAAGGAATCTCGGCGAAAGTCAACGGGCTGCGACGGCGGACGGCTGGTTCCCGTTGACCCCGCAAGCTCCCACTCACTTCGCACATGAGACCGGTGAAGTTATGGTGTGATTGTATTGGAACGCTACGATGGAGTAAAGGAACGGTGTGTGAGTTCCCTCCTATCGTCTTACGTGGCTGGGGACAAGGCCGTATGCGCAAGGTGGACCGCGTCTCGGACCTTCCTGTCGCCGCACGAGGACGGATGTCATGGAGAAGGACTCTTTTGATCAAGATAAACTGAAGCGGTGTCGTGTATAGGAAAGCGAGTTGGCGGTAGGCCCTCGTTCATTAGTCTCAGTCTTACATTTACTACCTCTTGCCTAAGCTGAGTGAAAGAAAGAAACAAGAAGCTTTTTGATATATTAAGTTACCTTGTGCTACCGTTCCTGCCACTTCTCGAGACCGTACTCCCTGAACAGCCGCGGACTACCCGACCCTAGAGGTAGTGTACGACACTTGGTGGAGAAGCAGGGCAGTCTGCTTGCTGGAGAAAGTCTCGTTTGAGTGAAGACTCGCAGAAGAGCGTGTACTACTACTACTTCGACGGAGAAACATTGGGGCTGAGATGTCTTCCGCGCAAGGCCCTTACGAAGACGTCTACGACGAGTCTGGAGACGAAGGAGCGGTCGCTGGACCGCAAGAGATCCTAACTGATCCCTCCCGACCGAGTTTGACTACTACTGAAGGTATTGGGGCCGTGCACTCTATGGTACAGCGTGCCGGTGTCCGAGTACGTGGTCAGAGTGGCCCGGATGCGGGTACTGGAAGGACTGAGGAAAGCTCAGTCCCGAGAGACACCTCGACGAGCGTTCCCGCGGCGCCTCAAGACTCGAACCCTGACACGTTCGTGGCGTTCCCGCCCGGATCTACCGACTCGACTGAAGGCTGGCTTAACGCGTATAGATGGCTCCAATCTATGGCGCCTCCTGAAGTGGCGGCGAACCTCACTGGTGCTTCGCGGCAGCCCTCGCAGCCTTGGAACACTGAAAACACGGGAAATGTAACCCCGAACGGCGGGCAAGTGACCCCTTCCCCTGCGAGAGTCCGGATGGTGATACCGTCCTATCAAGGGTACACTATCCAGAGTCCGGCAACAGTGGGACTAGGAACTGATCCCTTCCTCACGTCGGCCGCGACGCAAAGGAGCACTCCTGTGACCGTCGCCCCAAGTTCGTTGGTGAGTGGGCCCGGAGCTGCTCGCTGGAACGCCCTGGCTCCTAGCAGTGGAGTAGGCGTGGGGTTTCCCCCGGTGGTAACTCAAGCGTCCCAAGTGTCTCCAGGAGTTCCAGCGCAAGGGGCGCCTGCCGTCTCTTTCGCGACTGTTCAGCCTAACCAAGGTCCGGGGCCGGTAAACACTTCCCCGACGACAAGTGGATTCGGTCCGACTGTTCAACCCTCTGCTGCTGGAGTTGGTCCGTCTGGAGGATATGGGACCGCTGTGCCTGGTTACTCGTCGGCGAACCTTGGAGGAGCTCCATGGGGCGGCCCTAACGGAAGTTATGGCAGTAACTACGCCTCTGGGTACAGTCATCCCGCGCCTTCGACTGCTGTGGTGCCTTTTGGGATGCCTACTAACATTCGACACGCTATCCGCATGATTCAGCCGTTCTACTCTGATGGAGCGTCGGTCGAGAAGGCGAAGACGTTCTGGGACTCTTTTGAGCGTGCTACTGTGGGTCTGGAGGAATCCGTTCGTCTAAGTGCTTTCCGCGAGTGCCTAAAGGGCAAGACTGGTGAGGATTGGTGGACGTACTCTCGTATCAACTCTTTTGACACTCTCCGAACCCGGTTCCAAAACCTGTTTGTCTGCCAGACTCCGTTGCAGCTGATCGAGAAGCTCCAGAACACTAAGCGTCCGCGAGGAATGTCCGCCGAAGTGTGGGGCGACATGATCTCGGGCTTGTGTGACGACGCTCAGTGTTACGACGAGCAAATACGCTACCAGTACTTCCTAACGGGACTACGAAACAAGCAGTGGAGAACTGCTCTCGACGGGAGTATGATTGACTCTATCCGTGGTGCTGTAACACAATTACTGTTCAAGAACATGCATCTCCCTTCCGACAACGACGAGGCGTTCGAGAACACTTCGACGATTCGCACCGAGAACGCTGCTTTGGAACGGATGATGAACATGATGCAACAGACCCAGAATTTGCTAGTGCAGCAACAGCAACAGCAGCAACAGTTGCTGGAACGTCCTCTGGCTGCTGCTTACCCGGCTCCTGCCATGAATGTGGCAGCTGTTTACTCTCCTCCTGCTCAGAGTGTTCCGAATCCTCAGGCTCAACCGGCCGCGACCACTCCTACTACCCCGTTCCGTGGCGTTCGTCATGGCCCGGACTTGTACACTCAAGACGGTCAGATTGTGTGTGGTAGGTGTCACGTTCTTGGATGTAACCGGCTCAACTGTCGCCGAAGTAAGGCGACTTGCACCCACTGTAAGGCAGTGGGTCATATCAGCGTCGAGTGTGAACATCCTCCTACGAACGGTTATCGGAACAACCCGCCGAGGAACGGTCGTAAGTGCTTCTTGTGTGACGAACCTGGTCACTTGCTTTCGGACTGTCCTTTGATTGCGTCTCTGAAGACTCTTGGAGCGACTGCTTCTCAAGCGTCTACACCAGTCCAAGGACAAGCGCCCCGACAGCATTGATGTGGGCGAGAGGGAGGGGAAGGGAGTGTCGCTCCTTCCTCTTGTCAATGGAACGACACAAGTAGGAACACTTTGAACTCCTTGGAGGAGTCGACCGTGAGGTATGAAGTGCGTCCTATGCTGGGTGGAGTAAAACCCACCGTGTTGGATGAGTGTGAATCGCCTGAAGAAAGAGAGTGTGTAACTGGAAAAGTGGAGAAAGGAATACCTATGACCTTAGGAGCCCTCGAGCCCGTACGAGACGGTGTGGCGATGGTCCTCGGAGCAAACCAAGAGTGGAGTGTGGAGCGAGAGAGTGCAGTACAAGAGAGTGCAGAAGAAGAAGACAGGAACAGTAACGAGATGAGTGGCCGACGCAACGAGAGAACAGTAACAGAGGAACCGTGTTACCTGAGAGAGATAAAACTACAACCTGAGAACGCTATGGAGCGAGGAGTCCCAATAGTGAAGGATAACTACGAGAATGTGGAGTCGAGTGTGAGTAAGCTCGCTAACATCATTAACGACCCGAGGAGTCACCTGGGTCGGGGCGGACACAGTCAAGAAGAGAGAGAGGTGCTCGTTCAACCCAACCGGAAGAGCCTATAGTCGCTGAGGAAGGCATTCCAGCCGGTGGCGTTGAACTAGAAAGAACGGATTCGGAGACTAGCCTGGATGAGAACACTAGCCCGGAGAGGGACGCTAAAGAGATCGCAACCCCTGCCGAAGAACCCGAGATAACGCCTTCGTACGCGCGAGTGTTCTCGAAGGAGGAACTGGATGCCCTACAAGAAGGAAAGGACATTGGAGCAGCTGACGAGAAGGAGGAATATGACAAAGAGCTCGAAGATAGACTGTTTCCCTGGACGAGGTCGAGCTGAAACGTAGACAAGATGAGAACGCTGAGCGGTCTAGGGAACTGTCTCTAGCCGAGCTCAGTACACTTCTTGGCGTTCCTGAGGAGAAACTGGAGCGGACTCGTGAGTCTTCGCCCGGACGGTTGTCCACCCCTGAATACTGGTTGGAGCGGTATCGCAAGACGCTGGCCTCGACGGGCGCGGCCAAGCGTGCCAACCGTAATTTCAAGGAAGAACCTCCGGATCATGTCGGTTCAGTAGTGGCGACCGCCTCGGATGGCCGAGACGAGGGTGGAGGAACCGATTCCAAAGTGTTTCCCCTCAAGGAGATTAAGGTGGAAACCGCTCACTCTCCTGAATCGAGTGGATCAACCCCTGCAAGGGAACCGGAAGTCGTGGACCTTACCGTGATCGAAGCCAATATCGCCTTAGGCTTCAGCCGACAAATGTGTAACCTCTCTAGTGATTCCACGGAGGACCACGATGCTCTTATCGCTGACGGAATAGTGCCTGAGCGGTGGCGTGCTCTAATCTGGCAGACTGTTTATTATTTCGTGAAGACTGAAGAAATTCAGAAAGGATCGCTGTGCCCCGGTTGCCATGCTGAAAAGTTGAGGACCGAGAGACTGATGGAAGAGGGAAGCGTTCCTTTATGGAAGCAGGAGGACTCGTGACAGTCTCAAGCGTTTCCTTGATCCGTCTGCAGTCGAGCTGGAAAATCTGCTGGTGCGGAGAATCATGGAGCTTTATCGGAAGGAAGGAGACAAACAGCGCGTGAAGATCACAGAGCGGAGGTCCCCTTGCCGCAAATGTCGTCCGAAAGAACCTGACCCTGAGAAGACACCCCTCGCGAAACGGGTTAGTTTTGACTGTTCTTCTCTTTTCAGCCGACGCCCTGAAGCTATTGGGTCACGCTGCTCGTCGGGAGACTCGGAAAATGGTTTGTACGGTTACGTGAACGTTGTGGCCGACCGACCCGCTCCGAAGCGAAATCCTGGACTCCTAGAAGTGCCTGACTCTATGGAGGACACATCGACCGAAGATGACGACTTAGTGGTCCCGAACGGCAAGCGTGTGATTGGATCTGTTGGCGGCGTAGAAGCGTTATCGTGGGGTTTCATAGAAGACACTCCTGCTGAACTGCTAATCGACTCTGGAGCAGTAGCGTGTCTGGTGCACAGCCGCGTATTAGCTCGCCTAGGCCTAAGTCACGCTCCAAGGATGCCCTATGTTGGAAGCCTGAAGGGAGTGTCCGGATCCGTTATTTCCATCAGAGGTGTCATTGACCTGCCGGTGACGCTAGGATCCGCCGAGAGAAGAATTTCGTTCGCAGTCGTCGATACTCTACACGTGGATGCTATCCTAGGGACTAACGCTCTACGGGAATTCAGGGCCGTGGTAGATCTGGACGCTAACACTGTGACGCTGAAGGACACTGGAGAGGTGTTCCCGATCGGTTCTCCTCGCGTCGAAGAGTGCTACATGTCCCGAATCACTTCTAATGTTCGTGTCCACCGTGGAGCGCAAGCTCTTGTGGTCGCTGACGTCCAGGGTGAGGTCGAAGACGGTACGACCGTTCTCGTCGAGGGTCCCGCGACTCTGGATGATACTGTCAAGATCGCTCGCTCACTGTGTACAGTCTGTAAGGGTCGAGTGATTGTAGAAGTGTGCAAACCTACTGGGGAAGACGTGATTATTAAAAGGGGAACGCTGTTGGCCTCTTTAACGGTAGTCCCGGAGTCGGCCTTCTCGCTGGGAGCTTCGACTATCAAGCGCGGTTCGAAGAGTCTGGCAAAGTCGATCCCTCCGCTACCGCAGCCACCCAAGTGCGCTATCCCCAGAGAGCCTGCTGACTGGATCCATTCTGTCAAAGGTGCTGCGGACGTGAGGCCTGAGAACACTGAAACGCCTCCGCCTGATCCGGACCGTGACCCCGAGGAAGAGTTGGAAGTCGACTTGGAGAGCTCTAAGCTCGGAGACGAGCAGAAAGAACTGTTTCGCGAAGTTTTGCAACCGTTCAAGGACATGTTCGTTGAGACCTCTATGCGACCAGGCCGTACTGATTTGCTGGAATTCTCGATCGACACGGGCGACCACGCGCCGATTAAACAACCTCCTTACCGAGTGTCCAAGGCCGAGGGCGACGTCATGGAATCCGAGATCCAAGAATACTTGAGTCAGAACCTCATACGACCGTCTACCAGTCCGTGGGCTAGCCCAGTTTTGATGATTCGCAAGCCTGATGGAGAGATACGGTTCTGTATTGACTACCGAAGGTCACCATGAAGGACTGTTACCCCATGCCCCTTATAGACGATATCCTGGACGTTTTAGGGAACGCCAAACTGTTCTCAACTATGGATATTGCCTCTGGATATTGGAACGTCCTTATGGCTGCTGATAGTGTGAAGAAAACAGCTTTTACTTGTAAGTACGGTCTGTTCGAATGGCT
The DNA here is from genome assembly GCF_000142945.1 of Phytophthora infestans T30-4. Lineage (NCBI taxonomy): Eukaryota > Oomycota > Peronosporomycetes > Peronosporales > Peronosporaceae > Phytophthora > Phytophthora infestans. The sequence goes on from NW_003303731.1 coordinate 627,388, forward strand.
GGTGATGCCCTTCGGACTGTGCAATGCTGTTCCGGCCTTCGAGCGCCTAATGGAGACGGTTCTGGTGAATCTCAAGTGGAGAACATGTCTGGTGTACCTCGATGACTGTGTGGTTTTCAGCGAAGACTTTCCTACTCACTTCGTACGGCTAAAGCAAGTACTGGAATGATTCCGATCAGCTGGATTCAAGCTCAAGATGAAGAAGTGCAAGTGGGCCCGGGACCAAGTGGCGTTCCTGGGACACATCGTCACTCCTTCGGGCATCCTGCCCAACCCTGAAAAGGTGAAATCAGTGATGCACGTCCAGAGACCTCTCGATCTGCATACGGTTCGAGCGCTCCTGGGCCTGACGAGCTACTTCAGACGCTATATTGCGGGGTACGCTGCGATTTCGGCTCCGATCGAACGCTTGAAGATGAAGGGAGCTCAATTCGTCTGGACCGAAGACTGTGAATCAGCATTCCTACAACTGAAACGCAAACTGGTGGAACCTCCTATCCTAGTGTATCCTGACTTCTCGAAACGCTTCCAGCTGTATGTGGACTCCTCGAAGCTAGCAGTTGGAGCGTGCTTGATGCAGACTGTCGATGGGCGAGAGCGAGTAGTGGCGTACGCTTCTAAGTTGCTAGTAGGATCAGAGAAGAACTGGATTCGCAAGGAGGACGGCACCTCGGAGATTGAATGCTGGGGAATTGTCTGGGCCACTCGAAAGTTCCGCTGCTATTTGGACCGGTGTGAGTTCGACCTGTATACTGATCACAAAGCGTTGACCTGGGTTTTCAACGAGACCAACCGCACTAGTAATGCTAAGCTGGCAAGGTGGGCGATGGAGCTGTCTCAACTGCGTTTCAAGGTGTTCCACAAGCCTGGGACGTCCATGGGTCACGTGGACGGTCTATCTCGGCTTCACTCTCAAACGATCAGTGCTATCTCGATGTCGGATCTGCTTAACGATGCGAACGACGCTCAGCAGGGCTCAGTCGAAGTCGGGGAGTCTTCAACTCCCGGTGTAGACCCCGTCGTGGTGGAGTCCGGTATCGAGAACGCTGCGAATGCTGACCCTGCTGCGCCTGCGGGGGAAGACGAGCCCGAGGAACAGCTCTTGGTGTCCCTGGTCGATGTTTTCGGACTTCAGCAGACTCGATTCTTAGAGGAACAGAAGAAGACGCCTTGGATCCAGGCGATGATCGCGTTCCTGAACGACGGAGCTCTCGCCTTGGATCCCCAGCTACGGACGAAGGTCTTACTGATGGCTCCTAACTACACTGTGAAGAACGATGTTTTGATGCGTCGAGTACACCTGAAGGCTCGAGCTGGACCCACGTCCAACCTCGAAGTGCCCGTGATCCCGCTACCGTTCATCTCAACCGTTCTTCACCACTGTCATAAGGATGTGTTATCGGCACACGTGGGAGTTACCAAGACGATGGATCGAGTCCGTAAGCATGCCTATTGGCACGGTTGGAAGAAGGATGTAGCTGAGTACGTTCGGGAGTGTATTGTCTGTGGAAGCGGTAAAGGTTATCGACCGTGGAAGAATGGTCTCATGCAGAAGATGCCTGTGCAAGAGTTATCCGGACCGTTCTCCTTGTTGGTCGTCGATGCTGTAGGCCCATTGGTGGCTACTCCTAGAGGTAACAAGTTCATTCTGGTCTTCGCGGACTACTTCACTAGGTGGGTGGAGGCGTTACCGGTGGCTCGGCTTGATACGGTGACGTTCGTGGAAGTGATGGTGAACGAAGTGATCTCCCGCCATGGTGTTCCTGAGCGGCTGCTCAGTGACCAAGGTTCCAACTTCATCTCGGGATTGGCTCGCTCCTTCTACGAGACTCTCGGAATCAAGAAGTTGTTCGGCGCTGCCTATCATCCTCAGACGCAAGGACTGGTAGAGCGTTTCAATGGTACGCTCTTGGGAATGCTACGAATGTACATCAACGAGTCGCAGACCGACTGGGATTGGTACTTGCCGCGGGTACTGTTTGCTTACCGTACTTCCTATCATGAGGCGTTGAAAGATTCGCCCTTCTTCAGTCTCTATGGTAGAGACCCAGTATTGCCTCTGGACCTAGCGTTCCTCAATACGAACAACGAGTGGAAGAGCAATGAGGTCGCTAGCTATCGTCGGAAACTGTTCTTGTCTTTCCGTGACACTAGACGCTTGGTAGAACACCAACTTCTGAAGGCTCAAGGTCGGCACGAACAACGGTTGGGCAGTCAAGTGTCAGTGAAGTTCGCAGAAGGCGACCCGGTGTGGGTGTACCAGTATTTCAGGGCTCGGCGTGGCGAACGGACGACCAAGAAGCTAGCCTTCTCGTGGCATGTTCCCTATCGTGTGGTGGGAACAGTGGGTGAAAACGCTTATCGTATAGCCATTCCTACCCATCCGAACCGAGTGGTGACCATCAATGTCAACCGCTTGAAGCGTTTCCGTGGACGCTGGAGTAGACCGCTCCCGTCTGAAGTGCCGGAGGGAGTACTGACCAACCCCAGCTTGGATGACGACGGTCCTTTGACGGAAGATGATCTCCCTTCCACTAGTTACGTGGAAAGACTGCTCATTGGTAGTGAGGGGACGGCTTTGACAGGTGTACCTTGCCCCGTGAAAGACATCATTGCGAGACGCAAGAAGAATCCAGAGGAACAGTTCCTAGTGTTATTGGCGACTTACGAGACTTTATGGAGACCAAGAAATACTCTACTGCCTACTTACGCCTCTCTGATTAAAGCGTTCGAAGACAACAGGAAGGAGGCTGGGCTTCCGGAACTTCGTCGCAGCGCGCGCTGGAAGAAGCTAACGCCGCTGTAAACGAAGATGAACTACTCTTCTAAATAGTAGTGGAGTGAGATTGGTCTTTCGAGTCACGGTGGACTCTAAAGTCAGTCTTGATGGGGAGTGTGCAGTGAAACACTTCCTACTTTTACTTTGCATATTTTTGGATATTACGAAACGGTTTCAAGCCACATGCATTACGAAGAGAGACCAACAAGTCATCGGAAGCGAGATGAACTCTACAAGGGGCTTGTTGAAAGAAAAACAAAACGAAAAATTAGTTATGAAGCGACACTACTTCTCCTACACGCTTCTAATTGGGACGGTCTGGATCACTGCGGGCGTGGGGAAGGAACGCTGGACAGCGTGACTACGCTGACGTCTTCGACGGTGGCGACTTGGACGGCGAACGGTCCGGAGACACCGTAGCCTTCTTAGGCGAAGGTGAATGCGACTCGGCACGCTCCTCGGGACTCTCGGGAGTCTTCTTGGTGGCCGACGGAGCTTCTGCTGCTTGCTTGTCTGGCGACTCTTCGGGCTTCTTCGTCTCAGGTGGCGGAGAGAGCGAACGGTGTGGGGAACGCTTCGGAGACGGAACCTTCTTTGTCTCTTTTGCGAATGGCGAACGCGAAGCTGAACGCCGACGCGAGACTCGCGAGGTTCCCCTCTTGGACGACGACCCCGCTGGAGATGCCGAACGCCTGGACGAATGCGTGCGTCGAGTCTTCTTGGCGGGCGAGGCCGAACGCGACCGTGACTTAGAGCGCTTAGAAGAAGCAGTCTCCGCCGCCCCCTTTTCCTTAGAAGGAGGAGACTTAGACGCCGAACGCTGTCGAGTGGCCTAGGCCGAATCCCGCTTGGTCGGCGACTTGGACTGCGACGCCGGACGCTTAGGAGAAAGCGTACGTCTCGACTTCTTCTTCTCCGGAGACGCCGATCGTGACCGAGACTGTGACGGATGGCGAGAACGCTTGGGCGACAGTGTGCGTCGGGACTTCTTCTCTACTGGAGTAGGCGAACGCGATCGCTCCGAATATGAGGTGCTAGCCTTGCGCTTACCGCTTGCGCGCTTGGGGAAGGGAGGTCGCTCGGGCGTAGATGAACGCTCGCGCGGTCGCGAGCGACTCTTCCGCTTGTACGAGCGACGGGGTGAACGAGAGCGTGACGTGGAACGCTTGGCCGACTTCTTCGACTTAGGAGGAAGAGAACGTGACAAGTGCAGACGCTTGAAGGGACGCTTGCCACCGGCCCCACTCTCGCCCGAACTGGATTCGTAGCCCCGTGCGTCTTTGCCGTCAACTCCGTCGGGTCCGTCGTCCTCGTTCTCGAACTCTTCTTCCTCCGATTCCGCGTCTTCTTCCTCGACCCGGTGAAGGCTCCGTTGGTACGCTCAAACGATGCGTACCCGTCCTGATCGGCTTTAGAGGAATCAAAGGGAGCGATCCTAGGTGCCTTGAGCGTTCTATCGCGGGCTATCTTGACCTCCGACTTCTTGAGGCGTGGGCAGTGAGTAAGAGCGTGCCACACTCCGTCTGAGAGATCTCCAACCCAATGAGAAGCGTGCTTGGTCTTGGACTTGACGTTGTGAAGTACCCGAGCCAAGGAGCGATCCGAGAGCTGACTGTCTGCCTTCGCGCTGTTCGGATCCAGGGCGCCAGTGTGGAATAAGAGCTCCGTCATAGTAGCAAAGCCGCCCTCGTCGATGCCGAAAGGCTTCAGAGCGCCCCGGATGCGTCGAACGGAACCTTCTTGGTCGTGCTGATATAGGCGAGTCAAACTGTCGATCACGGGGCCCCGGTACGACTTGGCATCAGGAGTGTTCCGGCCTGGTTGCCCGCCCATCCACATTAAGCGGCGCCGGCTCGTGCACCTCTCGAACAGCTCAAGAAAGCCGTAGTAACCCCACGTTTCAATGCAGACACTAAGGAAGCGCACGCGGGCCACGAGAGCCGACATCTTAGCCTTACGGCGCGCGCTGGAGTTATTGAGAGGCACATTGAGCTGCCAGTCCCAGAAGCGGGCGCGGTTCCTGTTCCAGAAGCGCCAATGCGCTACGTGAACTAGGGGAAAATCGAAGGGACTGTACCAGAGGACGGACCCTCTCCACGGGAAAGCCAACATGAACGGCTCCAGCCCGAGCGACTCGGCCTCTTGATAGATCTTCTCGAGATCGTGGCGCACCCGCGGGGGAGTCCTGTCGGCGAGTTCGAACGGTAAGTCGAAGGAAGGAGGAGACCGGTCCTTGTGCCCCTGCAAAGACGTGCCTTGAAAGCCCTGTGTCTTCTTCTTTCCCGAGCCCAGGCTAGCGTTCTGCTGCGCATGGAGCGTGACTCTAGCGAAGCGGCGATCCTGTGGTGGTTTTCCGCGGGCGTGCTGTCGCGAGGGCGAAGGCAGGATCATAACGGGACCAGTCAAGGCATCGCTGGCCTTACCGCTGCCCTGGATGATGGCCGCCGCTATCTCGTCCAGTATCCCCATCCCCACCGTTCCTTCGTTGATGGCGAGCACGTCGCCCATCGCCAGCCAGAAACAGACATCGGCGGCGGAGTCCTGCGGTCGAGGCGTTCCTTCAGACGAGTCGGAGGAATCCTCCTCGACGACCTCACGGAGTTTCTTGTAGCGACCCTTTTCGCCGGAGCCGCCCATGCCGCTGGTGCTGGGAGAAGAGTCGTCGGGTGCTGGCGTCTGCGTCGCGTGGAGGCAAATTGCCGAATGAGGTGGAAAATTGGCAGACTGGTTGCCGCCTCCGTCTCTCTGGCGTTTCTCGAGAACCCCGCCGTTGGTTGTCGACTGCCCTCTCCCAGATGTCGACTGTGACCGATTGATGGGCAGTGACCACGAAGTTGGAGGAACGGTACGCGGCGGAGTCGGACGTGTCTTCTCCTTATTGTGAAAGTTCATCACAAGGAATGGGGGCTCAAGCAAGCCTTGTCCTGGAATACGCGCGGTGGGAGCTATGGCCGGTATACACCAGCGTGATCGTCGTGTGGGTGTTGACGACTCCCATTAGGAGCGTCAGGTGGGTGTTCCTGACGCAGGTTTGGTGCGTTCTATCCATGAACCTCGAAATCTGTGGAGAGTGTGCCTCTTCTTACCGACACACTCTGCAAGACCGTGAATTCCGCCAGCTACGCGGTTCGGTGTACGATTTCGCGGCGTGGAGCGTTTTCTTTAACGCACCTACCTGGGTCCTTCAGGACGGTGATGCGAGATACGGTGCTTATGGGAGGATCTTCCGCAGTTGGTGGATAGCTTGCAAGGTCTCCTTCGCCGAGTACCTACCTAACGTGCTCGTGGACACTAAGGACTCCGGGAAGCGTTACTGGAACGCTTCATGGGAAGCCAGCCGGGCTACTCTACTTCGTTTTTATGGCGTTGGCGAGTTCGTCTGCTGGGTCGCATTGCTGTGCCTGTCGTTGCTGCTGTTCGTACCTATTAACCTCTACGACCTAGTGGAGTTCGTTCTACAAGGACCTATCGGTGTCGCCATCGGACTTATGCTGCTAGTGACGTACGACTACTGTTACGAATGGACTCGCTGGGACCTGCTAGGACCTCTCATCGTCGTAGTGACCGGTGTGATTTTGCACGCACTGCGTCTGTGCGAAGAGGATAACCCGCTGCTTTCATGGCTCCCCAGAGTGTGGTCGGTCAAGCTTTGACTAACACCCAACTGAACGCTTCGAAGCGTAGGCGTGCCGAGGCTCTCTGCTTGGAACGCTTGCGGTACAAGGACGGTATCGAAGTGTTACACGACTTTCAAGCGTCGGAAGAAGATGTTCCTGCTACGGAAGCGTTCCTGGGTAACTCCTATGGAACCGAGCAACCGCCGGACCATCCTATCGACCTTACGGGTGCGCCAGAAACAATGGCTCGCCTGCGCCGCCAGCATTGGCCATCCGTTCGCCGAGGACGGCAAACTCCAAGTCGGGGAGTATGTCCCGTACCCGGGAATGTAGGTGTCGTGCCAGGCGCTGGCGGGCAGGCTTTTGTGCCAAGGAATCTCGGCGAAGGTCAACGGGCTGCGACGGCGGGCGGCTGGTTCCCGTTGACCCCGCAAGCTCCCACTCACTTCGCACATGAGATCGGTGAAGTTATGGTGTGATTGTATTGGAACGCTACGATGGAGTAAAGGAACGGTGTGTGAGTTCCCTCCTATCGTCTTACGTGGCTGGGGACAAGGCCGAAAGCAAGGTGGACCGCGTCTCGGACCTTCCTGTCGCCGCACGAGGACGGATGTCATGGAGAAGGACTCTTTTGATCAAGATAAACTGAAGCGGTGTCGTGTATAGGAAAGCGAGTTGGCGGTAGGCCCTCGTTCATTAGTCTCAGTCTTACATTTACTACCTCTTGCCTTAGCTGAGTGAGAGAAAGAAACAAGAAGCTTTTTGATATATTAAGTTACCTTGTGCTACCGTTCCTGCCACTACTCGAGACCGTACTCCCTGAACAGCCGCGGACTACCCGACCCTAGAGGTAGTGTACGACACTAGCCTTTATAATTATAGTCATATAAGCTCGGCTGTCGGGGCAGTATTAGTGCAGCAAATATTTTGTCCTTTATTTGTCCTACATGTTTAGGGTTTTGTACCAAAAGAGACAAAATTTACTTAGAAAATCCCATGATTGGGCAGATTTATGATACAAGAAGATACTTTTCTCAAAGAATGCAGACGGGGCACCAAAATTTCGAAGCGTCGATTTATCACCCACGCTCGTCATAAGGTATATTAGCGTGAGGAGGTGAAGTGCGTCAAGTTTAGCTGTCCACAGCATCTCAGCATTTGTTCCCAATTCGCCAGGACGCGTCCAAGATGATAATGGATGCCGTGAGGTGCGTTGCTGGCTATGGGGCGTAACTCTCTGTTTTACCTCACTTCTTGCTGTTTGTTGTGAACAGGTGGGCAACGAACAAAGTGGACGAATCGGTAGTGAATCCTGTGGCCTCGCGACTGGCCGGGTCTGTGGTCAATCCAGCCGTGCTGAGTTTCCTGCTGTGGGACCGCCTCAAGTCGCTTACGCCGCAGCGCGCGCGCGATCTGACGCGGCTTCTGGCCACAGCACTGTCCAATGCATTAGGCGTGTTTGGCGCCGAGCGCGGGACGCAGTTTGGGGACAGCACTAAGCAATTACAGGAAGATTTTGTGCGTGCTGCAAGCTCTCGTAGTGGCCGGGACGTGGTACTCAATAGCGTAGCCACGGTAGCCAAGGTGGCCCAGGCACTTAATACACCAGAGACTAAGGCGGCCACACAGCAGCTATTCCAGACACTGCAGTCCGTGATTGACTTTTTCGCTAGTGATGACGGCCGCCGCATCATCTCCAGCACGGGCGAGTGTCTAGCCAGTGCCAGTGAAATGGCAGCATCGCCTGAAGCGTCCATCTTTTTGGCAGAGCTGGCCACAAATCTGCTGCACACGCTCGAAAGCGAGGAGAAACGACGTTTGAACACGCAACAGCAGGAAAAAGAAGCCATGAAGGAGGAGAGCCAGCAGCAGCATGATAAACTAGATCTAGAGCTGGAGGACGAGATGCAGGTCAACGGAGAGGTGGATGAAAAACATCCTTATTCTCCTACATCTTCGATGGCCGACACTCGGTGGAGCTTCGACACGAAGTCCATGCCCTCGTTGTCGGCACCAGGTACGCCGATGACAGGCATGTACACGCCCAGAGCGTCAGTGGACAGGCCCATGCCCTCGTCATCTCCAGTTCGTCTGGCACAACGACGTCGGGTGTCGATCTCGTCGCCAGTAGAGATAAACAACGGCTACCGCTCGGCGCGCATTGAGAAGGAAGTATTGCTCAAGATGGGGGTCGACTCGTCGCTGCTCAGCGAAATCCAGCGAGTACTTGATGTTATCACAGCAGACGAAGAGGAGAAAGAGCGTGTGGAAATGCAGCGTCAACGTACAGAAGCGGAATACGTCGCCAGTCTGGTAGTCCCGAAGACCGATGAGGACCAAACAGCAGGAATCACGGGCATGGGCATTGCTTGCGCATTCGGCAATAACGAGGAGGAGAAATCCGATGAGGTTGTCGATGGAGATGAAGACGTGTCACCAACAACGCCTGTAATGTTGCCTGAATGGCACGTAGAGCCTGTGCGCGGAGTACTTCGTTGTCGCCACGCTCATGCTGAACTGGTGACAGGGCAACGTGACGCGGCTGAGCGTCAAGCCCGCGAGATGGCAGCGGTACTAGCCCAACGCCACATTAATCACGGCGACCTGCAACCTGCAGATGTTGCAGCTTGTTGGATTATCGCCAGGATGCTCGTCTATGGTGTGGCGTTGTTCATGCTGCTGTCGGGCTACCTGCTCAGCCGCAATCTCTTCCATTTTTGAAACATCTTTGGAGTGATCTGTTTTATTATCGACTCTTTTAACATCGATTAGCGAGTTCTAATTACCTGTTTTTAGTAGTATTTAGAATTGGTACTGTTACTAGTAGTACTTGTCTAATTCAATGCGCAATGGAGTCCAGAATGTTTCGCACAGGCTCGAAACGTTGATCGAGTTCGCGCTGTATGACGGCAGCCGAGTGCCCCATACGCGTCCAGATACGAACCTGACGGAAGTAATCGTCGTAGATCTCGGCAGCACACACAGGGTGGAATTTCTCACCAGCATCTTCTGCAAGTTCGTCAAGATGCTCAAGACCGAACGGTTGGTTGATCAATACGCAACAGCGTCGTGGATCTGACAAGCCATCCCCGGAGGTCAAGGTAGCGTGTACTGCGCTGATAGTCGCGGCAGTCGTCGGGTAATACAGAAGACGAGGGAATTTTTCAGGGTTCTTACCTCGCCGTGCAGCGGGGGACTCATCGTTCTTGCTGTTCTCGTTGTCTTTCTCTTGTGTAAACTTTTTGTCTGGCACATAATTGTCATTCTTCTCAGCAGTCTGGAAGTTTTCGACACTTCCCTTACCCCACGGCGTTGCTACCGGTGCAAGTTCTTGTTCCTCCAATTCCTGACGATGTCGTCCTTCCTGTTCCTCTGCTTCTGCTTTTGCTTTCGCATCTGCGGCGATCACAGCGCGCTCTCGCTCTTCGAAATCCACAGCTTCTGCTGGAGCAAGGACAGCGTAGCCGTGGTGCTCGAGGAACAGTTTTAGCGGCGTGAAGTTGTGAGGTGTCACATCCAAAACCAGTGTCTTCCGTTCATCCACAAAACGTGCACACCACTTCAACACCTCCAACAGAAGAGGTGCTTTCGAGTCGATTAGCACATTCACCTCTTGCTTCAGACGCATTCGTTCACGCAGCGAGACAAAAGACTCTCCACCGAGATCGCAGGGCTGACGAGAGTCCCCCAACAGCACACAAAGACTTCGAAATGGTCGTTTAAGTGCCAGTGCTGCTTGTCGCTCCACAAGGCGATACGCTTGTGAGGCATCTTCGATCGAGAGTTCTTCGTCCTTTGGCAATGAAGTCTCGGGTATCACTCGCAGCTCGAACGCTCTATCCTTTAGTGTGGCATCAGCTTCGATACACAAAATGTACTTGCCCGTAGTAGTTCGCAGTAAGAAGGATCCATCTATATGCAGACCAGTCCACGAGTGACGGAAGCCATTCTGACCTTTGGGTACGCGCCATACACACGGCACTCGCCCTCCGAGCGACCACTGCGCCACGAGATGTCGATGTCGAACTGGATCCTCAAACACAGGCAGGATATGCGCTCCATAACGAGCCATCGACACCTCCGTGACGTCGCTCTCTTTACCTGCAAGACGGATGATGCGTTCCTCGATCCCGTGCAATGGGGGCTCAAGTCCATTGTAAACGTTTTCCAAGTACCCTAACGCCGCTGTCCCGCTCGCTCTCACAATATTCAGCAGCTGAGTCACGACCATGAAACCTGCCAGCATCGCTCGTGTAGTGAAAACACTCATGATCCTCAGCTGCAGCGCTGCATCAGCACTCGACGTTGCTGGATGGAACACTCTCAACAACTGCGTTGGGTCAAGTCCAAGTGATTGAGCTACAAGCTCAGGCGCACGTGCCTCCCAGATGCAACTGGCCAAGAAATTATGCGTTGCATACTTATACATGAATAGTAACGAGTCTCTAGTCAAGGGCTGCACGGGGTCCAGCAGCAAATATGCCTCGTAGGCCGACAGACCGAGCACGCCACTGGAGCATACGCCGAGTAGCGCTAGTCTCGCGGGGTGCACGATGCTGTAGACGGAAACTCGCGCTATACGAAGAAGCACCTGCATTTCTCGAGACAGGGTCATGGCGTGACGATCGATCACAGAGCGACCAGGGAACTCCTGCTCGGGTTTCCAGACCACGTCGCCCAGCCGCTGTTCGTTATTGCGATTTGCAGTAGTAGCCTTGGGCTCCTCCGGCTTGTTGGAGGCGGAGAAGATCGACGGCAGTGCGTCGGGGAGCGACTTGAGTCGATGCAGCGAAACGTCCACACTGCCGCGGCCGCCGACCCAGACGCGCCGCAGGGAGCGCAGCATGAGAAGAAAGGCACAGCAGGGTAAATATATAATCCCCAGTAATCAATTAATGATTTTTTTCAGCAAGGGAAAATGTGGTCAGTTTCGTTCACTACCCCTTTCAACCAATTTTAACACGACGTCTGCTCTCATTTGATTTGATTGGTTATTCTTCAAAACCTCTATTAGATTAGGGGTTATCACGGTTGGAAAGTAAGTATGTTTGGTCAGCCAATTAACCCCTTGGTTCCCGGAATTTTGAACTTACGACGTACGTATTCACTTAATTATTGTATGCTGTGCATAGACGTCTGCGGGAAGCGCTATAAAGTCTCAACAGGTTTTGTTTTCAATGTCGTAACTTATACACCAGTGACACAAAGTATCCAGTCAGAGGAAAAAGACGAAACACAAATCAGCAAAAAGTGTTCGATTCAACAAAAGCTGCCACTCATCAAAGCTGCCACCTAACTCTTGTGCACGGACGGAACTAACTCCTGATCGCCTGCATCTCAGTTTCCCTCTCCCTCGTCGTCTGCATCTCCATTGTGTAGCTGGAGCTCTCGTCGGGTCTTCTTCCTCTGCCCAACTGCCTGCCCGGGACGGCGTAGCACAACTTTCGTTCCTAGTGCAGCAGGGATCGACTGGCCACCGTCAAATTCTTCATGCCAGATCGCAAAGCAGGTCTTTGCCTCGCCCCGGTACGTGTGCCTGATTTTGTTGCAGAGCCAACATTTTGCGTTGTCCACCGAGCATCGCTCGCAGAAGAACGTAGTTGCAAATGACTTCTTCTTCTTGTTGGTCCTTAGAAGGGCGCAAACTTTGCAGGATCTCTGGCGACGCTTCTGCACGCCGCTAACCGTCACCCAATCATCGGACTGCTCAACTTCATGGGCGAGGCGAACCGGAGTACGTTTGCGCTTCTGGCAATGTGATGGCGGCGCCGCCAAAATCCCAGCAAAGTCTTCAGCCTTCAACTGAAGCAATTGGTTCTGGAGAACACAGAACCACTCCCCACGTGCCATCGCAGTAGTCCCTGAAAGCCGAGCCGTTTCCTTGTGCGAAAGGTAAGCATTTACCAACGCAAGATCCACCAATCCCAAGAAGAGGCTCATATAATACTTCTGGTGTAGTGGGCCACGCCATTACATAAGTAGGTAGATTTATATTACAAAAGTAGGTGCAGCAGCACACGGCTAGCGTGTGCTGAACTGCCGTCATCCTATTGGTTGATATATGGGGAGCCAGACCCATTATCAGCCAATAAGGGTTTGACGTGTATTTGAGTGGTCAGGGCAAGCTGCCCTGGACCTAAATAAAAACAGAGTTGATTTTCCTTCAGACTAAGCACTTGGTTTCACTATCGCGGAACTTGCACGCTTCCTCATTATTACGTGTAAGCTAGTAACGGACACTCTAGGCCCGTTACACCTGGTAGCACTTTGTAGTCCTTCCCATGACCAAGTTCACAATGAGCCAAGGCCAGACGTCTGAAGCTTCAGGGCCAACCCTGGAGCATGCTGCTTTCCCTCATGTCACTCGTGTCGAGTGGGAAGCCTTTCACCGCCTTGCGGCGGTGTCCGGTGAGGCTGTTGTCGCGTCGCTGCTGAGCTCAGCGACTCCCGATCAACAACGTCAAGCAGCTCAAGAGTTCATGGAACGCGAGCTCGCCGACGCGAATCGGCGAGCGACAACTCCCTCGCGTTCCTCGAGGAATGACATCGTCAAGTTGGAAACGTCAACCTACTCCGGTGAAGGAGCGAATCGCCTTCCGTTGAATCGCTGGTTTCGCGAAGTCGACATCGCTATCGCCTCGAGGATGATCGAGGCGCAAGGAGCGAAAGTTAACTTCTTACTTTCCCGACTGGCCGGAAAAAGCCAAGGAGTGGGCACTCGGCAAACTGGTCGTAAACAACGATGCGTTCTCCACCCTGGAGGCCCTCCAGAGTGATCTTCGTCTCGCCTTCGAGCCTCCACAAGACGAGTCCCGAGTGCGCGCAGAGTTCTTCGCTCTGCGACAAGGCAATATGACCATGCGCGACTACGTCCAGAAGACACGCCACCTCGCGTCCTGCATCGTCACCAATCCGATTGACATGGCATCTCAAGTCCACGTCTTCGTGTTCGGCATGCGTGAAGGCATGACGCGATACTGTCTGACTCGAGCGGAACCCTTCTCACTCGAGGAGGCATTTGCTCTCGCACTTCGTGAAGACTACGTGGTGGCGGCGTCGTACGCGCGGGCAATGTCCGCGGAAGCTCAAGAGTCAGCTCCGGAGCCGATGGAGATCGACGCGATTGACGCGTCAAGCAACCGCCGTCGTGCAGTCCCTCGCGCGAATGGTGGTCGTCCCAGTCGATCCCTCACTTGCTTCCGCTGTCGGAAGGTTGGACATCGCGCGGCTGAGTGCCGCGCGCCCGCGCCAGTGCTCACGCATACTGTCGATGCCTCTCCTACCGATCAGCCAAAAAACGGTCAGGGCCAGTAGGTGCGGGGCGCCCTACTGGCTGGAATGGAGGTCCGGGTCCCCCGGTGGCAACCCAACCTTCTAGCCCTCGCGTGCTACACGCACACTTCAATGCCACCACAGCGTCGGGCGACTCAAGACTGATCATCATCAGCCTCCATGTCGCCGGCGCCCGACGTCCACTACGCGCGCTTGTGAACTCAGGAGCGACAAACAACTTCTTCCGTGAGTCGTGTTTGTCGACGCTACCCAGCGAAATCGCTGTCCGCAACGGTCGCGGACAGGTTGTAGTCAAGCTTGCTGACGGAAAGCCGCGCCACGTCGCGCGGCGCGAGAATTAGCTTGCCGTACACCTTCGACGGCTTTCGCAGCAATGTACGACTTCCTCGTGATTGTAGATGTAACTCACGCCATTCGAATGTGCCATCTCTCGGGGACATCTCGTGGTTGTCCACGCGTATCTAGCCAGAGAAATGACTCGTTGGCCGCTCGTTAAACACGCAGCGTTTCGACGCGGAGCGAGGTGTTCACCCACCTCTGGTTGCCCAGAAGGACTGGCCCCACGTCACCGTCGTGGACCGGTCGTCCACGACGCAGGCTGGACACAGAGTGAGCGATGGCCCTCTCTGCACGGCTTGCGCAGTGCTGTTGCACGAAGGCTCCTCGCCGCGAGGCGAGGGCAAGAACACGATGGCGGTCGAGCAGGGGCTTCCGCAATACGAGCAAGCGGTCGAGCATGGGTTCCCGCAGCGCACAACTGCGGTCGAGCATGGGTTCCCGCGGCGCACCACAGCGGTCGAGCATGAGTTCCCGCAGCACAATATGGCGGTCGAGCATGGGTTCCAGCAATGCAACACGGCGGTCGAGCAGTCGAGGCTCCCGTCACCCGAGCCGGTGATCGAGCAAATGGAGCTCCCGCCGAACGACCACGCGGTCAAGCAGTGGCCCCCGCGTGTGACCGGCACAGTCGAGAGTGAGCTTCAGGGCCTAGCGTGGGGTGATACATCGTCCAGCGAGAGCGATTCTTCCTGGCGCCGGGCAAAGAAGTCGAAGCGCCGTCATTTGAAGCCACGACGTGAAACTGCACCGAACGGCATCTCACAGACGGAGTCGGTCTGTGTCATTGAGCACGTGGACGACGGCATGGGCCGTCAGCGCACCGTCGATCTTGTGTGTCCACCTCGCGACGCTCAATCGATCACCCGGCTTCCAGGTCTCTCCTGGAAGAACTTCCTTCGTGGTCTCAAGGTTGGTGAGGTTGAGCAGGTCTGCCTGATCACAGACACTTCGTCTACGCCACTCGAAGGGAACACCGTCAGTGATGACGACGGATCCACCCGTCCCAAGAGCGCCGAACCGAAGTCCGCTCGCGAGGAGCGATTCGCAGCGCAGTCCTGGGAGTCCTTGCGCGAGTCTGGTAATCCAGTGTACGAGACCGTCCGCGAATACGCGGACGTCTTTCCCGATAAGATTCCAGCCGAACTGCCTGCCGATCGAGGCGTCCGCCCCGAGATCGATCTCGCGCCCGGTTCGCAGGACTGTGTGACGCGGCAGTGGCCGCTGCCGCGAGACCAAGTCAAGGCCATCGACGACTTCTTCGAGAATCGCCGTAAAGCGGGTCACGTGCGTGAGAGTGTCTCTCCACATTCGAGCCCAACGTTCTGTGTGAAGAAGGCCACAGGCGGATGGTGCATCGTTCATGCCTTTAACAAGTTGAATGATGCGACCATCCCCGCGCAAACCTCAATTCCCCGGAAGGACATGGTGCTCGACACCATGGCGGGCAGTGTCGTCTTCAGCGCCATCGACTTGACCGATGGATTCTATCAGATCTTGATGAGACCGAGCGACATCCCCCTGACAGCGGTCAGCACCCCCAGCGGTATGCTCTGGGAGTGGCTTGTGATGCCACAAGGCTTGAAGAATGCTCCCGCCACGTTCAATCGCATGGTCTCCCATGTGCTGCGTCCGCTTCGAGACTTCGCACCGAGCTACTTCGACGACATCTTCGTGCACAGCCGCGCTGAAGATGGTCTCAGCGCGATAGAAGTCCACTTGAGGCACTTAGAACAGGTCTTCCAAGTGATGCGCGAGAACAAGTTGTACGCGAACCTGAAGAAGTGTATCTTCTGCGCGCCGGAGATTCCGGTGCTGGGCTGCTTCGTGGGCAAGGACGGCGTTCGCGCCGACCCGGAGAAGGTGTCCTCTATCTGCGCATGGCCGACACCAAAGAACCCCACTGAGTTGCGTCAGTGGTTGGGGCTAGCAAATTATCTCCACAAGTACACGAAGAATTACGCCGGATTGATCCAGCTCCTCTCATCACTCCTGAAGAAAGATGCCACATGGGTCTGGTCACCCGCGCACCAAGCCACCTTCGACTCAGTACAGAAGAGCCTTGCTGAGGCGCCGATTCTAGCTCTTCCCGACGACTCGAAACCATATCACGTCGTTTGCGACGCGAGCGACTTTGCCATCGGCTGTGCGCTGATACAGTTTGACGACGAAGGACGTGAACGGGTCGTCAGCTATCAGTCTCGACAGATGAAGCCAGCGGAGCGCAACTATCCTGTCCACGACAAGGAGCTTCTCGCGATGCGCTATGCTCTGATTAAATTCAGAGTGTACTTACTCGGCGAGCAAACCTTCGCAGTGTATACCGATCACGCATCGCTAAGGACAGCGATGAAGAGCCCTCATCTTTCCCAGCGAATGGCTCGCTGGTTGTCGTTCTTCTCCGAGTATAATTTCGTGGTTCACTACAAACCCGGCAAGAACAACATCCTTGCAGATGCTCTGTCTCGTCGTCCAGATTACGACCCACGCGATTCGCTGGGTCGACAACCGCTGCATGATGAAGACGACGAAGACAACTGTGCTATGTGCTTGGCGTCGGGATTGAACCTGACGAGCGTGTCTTCAGAAACCCGACTCCGCGACGAAATCCGGACTGCGTATGAATTCGATCCGGTCTATTCGAGTATTCTGGAACATCTCCGCTCGCCCAGTGAAGAGACACTGAGTGCTTTGTCCCGCTCCACACGCCATCAGATCGATAGGTATCGGATTGAAGACGAGCTGTTAACGTACAGCATCGATCGATCCTGACTTGCGCTCGCGGATCATCCACGAGTTCCACGATATCCCCCTTGGCGCTCACTCGGGCCGTGAGAAGACATTCGCCGCAGTGTCGCGCGACTTTTACTGGCCCCACATGTATAAGTGGGTGCGCAAGTGGGTGAGGACCTGCGAGATCTGCCAACGCGTGAAACCGTCCGCGTCATCGCAGGCTCCCCTGCGTCCCTTACCAGTGGCCACCGAGGCATGGCGCTCGGTGTCGATGGACTTCGTCTTTAGCCTCCCACCCGACTCCGCCGGGCGCTCCGGTGTCCTGGTATTCGTCGACAGGTTCAGCAAGATGGTTTACCTCATCCCGGTCCCGGATACGATTACCGCGGCCGATACCGCGGTGCACTTCGTGGATGCAGTCTTCCGTCATCATGGCATGCCCGAGTCCATTGTTTCGAACCGCGATCCGCGGTTCACGTCTGCTTTCTGGACGAAGCTCTTCGAGCTATCAGGGACAAAGCTGCTGATGTCGACGGCCGCTCATCCGGAGACGGATGGCCAAACCGAGCGAGTTAATCGCGTCCTTGAGGACGTACTTCGCAGCTATGCGACGTCGTTTACGAGCTGGAGCTCGTTCCTTCCGCTTGCTGAGTTCGCGCTGAACAACGCGGTTCACGCGTCGACTGGCTTGACTCCTTTCTTCGTCAACAACGCTCGGCACCCTCGCGTTCCAGCTCTCTTCGCCGTGGGCCGTCCCACGGCGCCGTGTGGCTCCACTCTGGGTGGGGGTGAAAGAGGCGACAACCACTTTGTGACAAATCGGTTTTGAACCCACAACCGGTTACCATACCGGTTGCCGACAAGCCTTCTACGCCAACACCGGTAATGGACCCTCAGCCGGTTTCCATACCGGTT
Organism: Phytophthora infestans T30-4; assembly: GCF_000142945.1. Taxonomy (NCBI): domain Eukaryota; phylum Oomycota; class Peronosporomycetes; order Peronosporales; family Peronosporaceae; genus Phytophthora; species Phytophthora infestans. The sequence continues at coordinate 645,061 of NW_003303731.1, forward strand.
GCCGACTCCTCCTCGAGTGCAGCCTCATCTTCAGCGACTGTTAACGCAGTGACACACGCCCAGGCCAGGAAGGCCCTGACGACTCCCCGCGACGCAGTGTCCCCTCTCGCCTCGTGGACGAATCGTACCCTGATCAGTCCTGGCACCGCTAACGCGGTGTCTCCATCAGCGAACTACGCGCCAAAGCAACCGGCACATCCGGCTGATAACACCGCTGTCTCAGACTTCCTCCTCCAGCGCCAAACAGTCACCCGATACGTCCGCGACGCGCTGCAGACGGCGGTCGACAAGCAGAAGGAAAACGCGGACAAGCGCGGCCGCAAACACACAGTAAAGTTCGCGACAGGAGATCGAGTGCTCCTGTCGACTTCAGGAATCAGAGACTCTGCCGTCACCAACCTCGGCGCGAGTAAACTCGCACCGCGCTTTATTGGGCCATTTACGGTGACTAAGGTTATTGGCGAGGCTTACACACTGGATATCCCCACGTCGCTGCGACTACATCCGACGTTCTACGTCGGACGACTCAAGCAATACCTGCCCGCTACGATTCCTTCTTCGACTCAGTCTCCTGAGCCGCCGGCGCATATAGCGGCCGCCCCGCCCGACGCGCGCGCCGAGCCATCGCGCCATTCACACCAGGCGCCTGCTCCACCGTCCCGCTCTGCAGACTACCATGTACCGCGCGCTCAAGAAGCCTCACGCGCGCCAAGAGTTCCCGATTCGACTGACGAGTCTCAGTCGCAGTCCTCACGGCCTTTGCAGCCGCGTCCTGGTCCTCCTCCGCCTCCTGATACGCCGTCCAGAAGCTCCCCGCGAGATCTTCCTCGCGGCTCCCAACCAGAACGTCAGTCGTATCAGCGGGACGGTCCCCCGCCGATTGTCGACTCAGCTGGCGAGATCCGCTGGATAGTCGAGAAGATTGTCGATCACAAAGACCCGCCTGTCGGTCGGGGCAGCGCCATGTGTCCACCAGTCGCACGGCTCCCGCCGCGCGCCGCTATAGGGTACGATGGCTTGGCTTTCCGGCGGACCAAGATACCGCGCGAATCTCCTTCGCGATGTCCCGGATGTGATCCAAGAGTACGACTCCAATCTTCCTGCGCCGAAGAGCGCCGCGAATAATCACGCGGCGGCCGAGAACGAGATCTCCAGTCTGCACGACCACGCGAACGTGATCGAGAACGACGCTGCTGGCGATCGCGCGAGCGCGACCGAGAACGACGACCCGAGTTCTCGTAATCCCAACGGAGCGGCGGAGATGCGCTTCGTCGAGATGAGTGTCGGCGCGAGCCGGCGCGACTAGCGGCGCTGGCCTTTTCGGACAGCGAGCGACGGTAACGCTGGATCCAGGCATTCTCGCGATCACTGAGCGGATGCTCGGCGACATGGGCTCTCCACTCGTCCGTAGTCGGGCGAGACGACACACACCTCCTGCAGCCTTCAGCAACTCGCACGTAGCAGATGCGGTCGTCGGCGTTCCAAGCGCTGTCGCAGATTCTTACGCGCAGCTCGCCCAAGGAATGGCCCCCGATGATTTCTTCCCGGTATGCGATCCAGTCGACGAGATTCTCTTCCTGCGCTTGCGTCCGGTTCCAGCGCCGGATGAAGGCGCACCACGACTCCTGTAGCGCACTGTGGTCGACGCCGTCCACCGGCTTCTGGCGCAGCGCACGAAAACGCCGGAAGAGGTCCTTCATCTCGTCCAGAGACTCCGGATCTTGCGCTCCGGAGATGTCATACAGGGCCCAGGGTCTCAGCGCCTCGTCCATCACGTGGGTGCCGCGTGCCGCGGTCGTCGCGGTCGTCAGCGACGTCGCCGTCGCTGGAATCTGCTGCTGTTGCTGTTCCATCGTCCGCTCCTGTTGTCTGCCTTGCAAGTCGTGTTGTACTTCTCCTGCGTGGCGCAGGATCTGTCTCGTCCCCGCCTCGTTCGTTCCTGTTGGCCACGATTTTCTTCTCGTTTCCCTTTTGATTGATTTGTTCCCCGCCCGTCGCTTATGTTGCGTAAGTGCAACTTTAAGAGGGGGGTGATGTAGTGGGCCACGCCATTACATAAGTAGGTAGATTTATATTACAAAAGTAGGTGCAGCAGCACACGGCTAGCGTGTGCTGAACTGCCGTCATCCTATTGGTTGATATATGGGGAGCCAGACCCATTATCAGCCAATAAGGGTTTGACGTGTATTTGAGTGGTCAGGGTCAAGCTTGCCCTGGACCTAAATAAAAACAGAGTTGATTTCCTTCAGACTAAGCACTTGGTTTCACTATCGCGGAACTTGCACGCTTCCTCATTATTACGTGTAAGCTAGTAACGGACACTCTAGGCCCGTTACATCTGGAACTTGGTCGACGTCTGCAACGAGAATTTCTGGAGGCGGAGTTGGTCGTGCACGTCCACTCCGCCCATCCAGCGCTGATAGTCAGTTACCGCAGCCGGGCATGGTACAGTTACGGGCCCCACACGCTTCACATTTCTGTTGATTTTTGACGCCGACATCACTGATCCCGTGCACAAGTAGTGCACAGATTTTCTGTCCCACCAGTGGTAAGCTACCAGGGTGGGAACGTCAACAGGATCGAGAGAAAGTAAATGCGCCGCGAGGGGTGCTTTCTGGTCGTGTCTTGCGTACCGCTTTGACGTTCTTGTCGAAGCCAAGCCTGTCCGTCATAATAGTGCCCAATACGTACACGCTCATTCCGAGAAGCTCGATAGCGAGGAGTACTGAAGAGTAAAAGCGGCCAATGACGACCAAGTGCCACGCATGGCGACGGTCTGCGTTGAGAACGACCTTCAGGTTCCTGACGACGGCAGCAGCACCCGTCGTATGGTCAAATGAACTGTCTCCAGTATCACCTGCATTTCGTTTTCCTGCATACATTTCAAATCTACATGTTACGACATAGGATATTAGAATAGAACTCACACGACGTAAGTTATGACATAGATTATAAATACAATACCTATGGCAGTAAGCGGTCCTAGCATCACACACCATAAAAAGTTTAGAGCCGTAGCGATGAGGCTTATCCGGCATGAACATTCGGGTAGTATTTCTCCTCGAAGTGCACGGTAAAACGCCCTCGTCGAAAGAAAATACAGGTGGAAGAGACCATGCCGCCAAGAAAAGCTCCTGGAGCTTGTTCACGATCGGCCGAATTTTCCAGAGCTTGTCCCGTGTGCGTTCCCTCTCGTTGTCCACAATGTGAAGGTCACGCAGGATGTCCTGGCAGCGGTTTCTCCCCATGAAACGGCCGAACGTTCCCGCTGGAACGGCTCCATCCTCCGTCATGGACCAATGCGCCGCAAAACGACGATTCTGTGGACAGAGCATCCGCGCAATGAGAAGCCCCAGCACTTGCAGGATTTCGTGTGTTTGTACGCGGGTTTAGCTTGTAGACGTCGGCGAATTTGAGCTGGAGTCTCCCGTGTCCGGTCAGTTTGCTTGGCATGAATGGCTTGGGCACGGCGCGCAATCTGCTGCATACAGTACCGGTTCGTCTCGACATTGATCGCCACCCACAGAGATTTGGGCATAAAGTAAAACAGTGTGAGAAGTGGAGAATGACACACGTTTTGCAGCTCCTGGACGGGTTTAGCCTCTTAGTGGTGTTGAGGCCCGGGTACGCAGTTGACGCTTCTTCAAACGCGGATGATACTGGTGTCCATTTCGTAGCTCGTAGGGCACTTGACCGCGCATCTGCAGCTTTCTTGTTGAGGGCGTCTTCTCCTATCAGAAGGGACTCGACAAAGGCACTGTCCATCTGCGGCGCGTCGTCATCAGACAAAACATCATCGTCACTTGGTGTGTCAACAACGGCGGCACCGTCGTTGCTGTCTTCAATTCCTCCTATATCACTCTCTCCAGAGCTAAAGCTCTCGTACGAACTCAAGTTTTCATCTTCTGGGACAAAATTGATGTCCTTCTTCACACTGATGGTCGGCCGAAGCACTGGGCCAGGAGTGGCAGCACGATCATCGCCCACATCAGCCTCGCTCTCAACTGCAGAAGCTTCCGATAGCAATTGCAGACTTGCTGCTGCATTGTGTTCTGACCCAGCATCTTCAAGATCTCCAGGGGACAAATCAAATGCTCGCGGGACTGCAGCCTGCGAGAGAGCGACGTCCGAGTCACTCTCGGAACCAAACAGATCGTCCAGGGTGCGTTGCGACAGCTTCGTGCTGGTATCAATCTGAGAAGCCCCAACAATGCCGTCTCCGGCGTTTACCGTAGTTGTGCTGCTGGCGTTGCCTTCGTCCTCTTCGCTATGACCTCCAGCCAGCAGTCCTGACTCCGTTTCGCTTTGGTCCGCAGCCAACAGTTCTGACTCCTCGTCGCCTTCGTCTTCAGCCAGCAATCCAGACTCTAGTGCATGCACGACGACGGCATCCTCACCGACGAACACCTCAATGCTATCCGGCGCCACGTACCTTCACTCAGTTTCTATCCCTGTTGGGCGCTTCGCCGTCCAGCCAACACGCCGTAGTTGTCTCCACAGGTACCGGAAATCGGTATCCCTCGCGGCTGCAGCGACGGCGGCCGTCTTCCCGCGCTTGGTCGATCGGATGCGCGCCATTCGGCAATTTCTAGAATGACACGCAAACGGTCTTCCAATGTATCCCACGTGTCGCATTCTCCGTACCTCCTTCCCGCTGGTAAGTTTTTGTGCACTGCTCATTTGGTCTCTCGCATCTTATATAGTTGAATATATCTTGGATAAACTATTGTCAATAGAGTTTTCTAATGTCACCCCCGCTATGTCGTAACTTACGACATAGCTTATAAAAACGGGACGCGAAGATTTGATTTGATTGCCGGTCTTACAGCTCATAACTTTTCAACCGTGATAACCCCTAATAGGGATTATCACGGTGAAAGACTTTATTTGAATTCCTGTTGCTCATACAAAGCGAGACTTTGAGCCTCTGCAGAAAGAAATCCACTGAGGGGCAGACTGTTGTAACGAGCTTCAATTTTGTCCGGCCTGGCTCGCTAGGCCATTCGTATAGTTTGTCGTGCTTGCTGCGTTGTGCGTCCTAGTCCGCGTTTAACTGACTCACCAGCTCTAACACGTGCTGGCTGTAACGGGGTGCAATCCAGTGTACCCCAGGCTACATAAAGAGTGACCCGTCACTCTTGTGGACACCTGGTACACGCTCTTGGAGCCGGTCAGGGCATGTCCTTCTAGAGGTAACCTCTAGTTTGTATAAACCCAAGCTAAGCTTACTTATAAATACATCAGTCTTAATGTACTCTATCAAGTAGCAACTGCTCCCACTAAGGCAGGGAACACGTGGACTAACGTTTGCTCGGGTAGTAAATACCCTTTAGCACTTCCTCTGTGCAAGGTGCTGTGTGACCCCGTCACACTTGGTAGCACTCGTAGTCAATCCTACACCTTCGCGGGTAGATTGAACTACCTGAATCCTCTGTGTGCTCTACGTTTGAGCCAAGATGGACCGAAGTGAGTTTCCTCGCTTGAACGACGCACAGTACGAGTCTGCTCGGAAGATGGGAGGCATCTTTGGACAAGATGTCCTCCGCAGCTTGGCGGCGGTGACGCCTGCCGAGCAACACGAACGCGTAACTGCGTGTGAGACCTACAACCGTGGTCTCATCGTTCACGTCCGCGGGAGCTTGGAGGCCTTGACAGCCGCTCCCCAGGCAACCAGGCCTAAGCCGGTATGGCTGAAGGTCCCTGTGTTTGAGGGGAAGAAAGGAGAGAGCCTTCACTTCTGGGTCCGTGAAGTGGAGATCGCCATGATGGCGGGTCTCATCTCGGACGAGCCACGTCGGGTGGCTATTGCCCTGTCCAACCTTGGTGGACGTGCCAAGCACTGGGCATACACCAGGGAGACGACATCTCCAGGATGCTTTGCATCCTGAGCTCAGCTGTGTGAACAGCTTCGAGCCGCGTTCTTACTGGCGAGCAGCGAGTTCCGCCAGCGCTCACGCTTTCTAGTGTTTAAGCAAGGTAAACGTGAGCTGCAGGAGTACGTGCAAGAGATGCGCACGTTGGTGGCATCTCTGGCAGGAAATCCTCTACCTGAAGACATCAAGACCGCAGTCTTCATGGACGGCCTGAAGGCTGGTCCTGCTCGCACCCAGCTATTCCGGGTGCAAGCGACAACTATGGAGAAGGCGATTCGAATCGCCCTAGTACATTCACAAGCAGGCTGGTACTCCTCGGGAAGAGGAACATCGCCACGATGAGGATGGCACCCCTCGGGAGGCGGAGCACCGCAGCAATGACGACGTTGCTCCTGCTGTCACGCAGTTTGATGATACCGGTGCGTACAGCGAGCCTGAACCCATGAACGTAAGCTCAGCCGAGTGCTTGGTCCGCTGCTGCGGACGCGGCGGGCATGGACACTACCAGCTTATATGTCCCTCACCAGTCTTCGGGAAGAAGACAGCCCGTGGACCCCAGGTTCGGTGGCGCAGGTCACGGCCAGGTGGACGAAGGCTCCCCAGCCACCAGTAGAGGCGGTATGCCCTACTGAAGAGCGCTAAGGTTTCGTGATGGGTGTGCAGTTGTGCGCACCATGGGACTTAGCCCAGAGAGACGTGGTTCTCTCAAACCGGTGAAGGGCAGTGATGGGCTGCTGGTAGTACACTTGGTGTACGGGGTACGGTACCCCTTGAGCGTTTGATAAGTTCTGGGGCGTTGTTACGCCGCCGGACGTCGCTTGGCATAGCGACACCTGGCTGCACTTTATGCCAGGGGGCTGATCCTTGGTGGACTACCCTTTGGTACGGTGAAGGAAGTACCAATGGTCCATAACGGACCTGAACGTTTGGGTTCGATGAACTCGCGCACCGCGGTGTCGCTCGTAGTTCTCCCCATGAACAACATGGCTGTGCCGAACATAAGGCACATCCCGGACTTTGGTGTGGCAAGGCTGGGAGAAGGGACTACCGGTCCAGGTCTATGGCGGAGCATTGGTGAGTCATGTTCCGACCTCCGCCATGCCTTGTCTGATACAACTACCAGGACGCAGAAGCGTCACGGAGTTGTCGACGCACAGACAGCTCTGCGTACAGTAAGACCATGCTCCGTTGCGGCTATGACACAGACATGGGTCTTTTGCCCGGCGTGTCGACCTGCTACACCAGTAGCGTCCAACGCCGAAGGTCGTCGCGCTGTACGGGATTTGACAGTGGTTATGCCTATTAGCGCTAACCAGATGGGTAGCTTAGGACCACACGGTCGCCCCGACCTTAACTGAAGATGAAGATGCTGGATGGCCTTCCTGTGTGGGTAACACAGAACCACACGGTTGCTCATACCTTACCGAAGAGAAAGACGCCGGATGCGATTCCTGTGTGGGTAACACAGCACCACACGCAGGCGGCATTGATCATGCTTCCTTGTGGGTAACACAGTACCACACGAAGTCTCCCAGAGTACAACCAAAGAGGAGGCATTGGCCATACTTTCTGTGTGGGTAACACAGTGCCACACGAGATCTTGAGTGCCTCTGATGTCGTCAACGAAACATCACGACGTGGGTAAAGAAGTGACACGTCACGTTAGCCGTCGCAAGTCAGGTATAAACTTTGTTCAAGCCGACGTCGCTTCAAGCGACTCGGAGTCCAGGACCCGGACTCCTCTGACTCGGTCGGTGGACACCTACTCTGTCCGGTGTGTGAGGGTCTGCCACACCAGCCGATCCCGACACCGAAGGTCGTCGCGCCATATGGCCTTCGACAGTGGTGGTTCCGATGGGCATTCACCAGATGGGTAACATAGGTACACATTGCGGGTAACAAGTTCCACAAGCAGCGAAGCTGCTTCAGGATACCAACATTCGGTGCTCCGAGCGTGGGTGACAGAGTTCCACGCAAACTCACTCAGACCATAACGGATAAGGAAGTCGCTGTATGCGCTTCCGGTGTGGGTAACAAAGTTCCACAACCAAGGCGGGTAACGCAGCCCCGCAACCAAGGTGGGTAACAGAGTTCCACAACCAAGGCGGGTTACATCGTTCCGCACCGGGTTGGATGCCTTCGGTCGGCACGTCCGCCGCGGCCGTCGATGCCGGCGCAGTGCAAGAGGTGGATAGCCGTCGTGCCTGCCAGTGGCAATCACAAGCCACGAGAGACTCAGTAGTCTTAAGGTTAAGTGGGGGAGAGGCTCCGAAATACCCTTCCTTCCTGACTTTCCATGAGGGAGGTAGCCGTTGTGCTGCCAGTGGCTATCACACGCCACGAGAGACTCAATGGTATCAAGTTTAAGTGGGGGAGATGCTCGGAAATACCTTTCCTTCCTGGCTTTGCATGGAGAAAGTAGCCATTGTGCTGCCAATGGCTATCACAAGCCTCGAGAGACCTCGGAAAAATCTTTCCTCCCTGGTCTTGATGTGAGATCAAGTTCCTTACGGAACCAGGCGTCGGTGTACATCGACCGCAGGCTGGAGGTGAACAGCCGGGTTAGAGCTGCGGTAGCTCTAGCCAAACAAGACATAGTGGCGACGGAAGCCACTGGTACTAGGTGCCTCGGAATCGCTGAGCGCATCAGCAGTGTTGTGGTTGCATGCAATTACACACTAGGCGAAGCGCGGACCTGGTGCAATCACCGCACAGGTCCCTTGGTCATGAACGACCTGTCGAGCAGGTTGAACGAAACGTCTCACCCGTTGACAAAGCGGTTGCGGTACGTGATGTACGCAACGCGCCGGGTATAATGGGCCGTGGAGCCATAATTCAAGTGTGGTGCACGAGTGCACACACAACGGACTAGGTGGTGGTCGAGGCAACGCACGCAGTCGTAACTGTTGCCGCGTGACACCGTGGTGATGGCTGCTTGCCTCATGGTTCGGTACCGCATGGGTACTCGGTGTAAATGCCAAACATCAACGCCGCAATGACATGATGGTGAGATACGCCCCACCACGGTCGAGTACCACCAAGGTACATGGTGGCTATGACAGACACTGGTATGGGTGCAAAGGATCTGCGCCATAACCACGACCCGATGCTGCTCTGGGCGTATGCGCTGTGAGTCAGCGCACATACCGTGCATCGGCACCGGCTGCTGTAGAGCAGCCTACCGGGGGTTCTGCGTAATGAACTCGTCGTGCATGACACACATGAAGTGCACGGAGCACTTATGCTAGCTGTGGTACGTGTCGTACACAGCGTACCTGGTGTACGGGCCCATGGACTTGTACACTGATCTTGCCCATGCGTCGTGCATGATGCGAGCACTGGTCATGAATTAGTTCAGGCGACAGCACAGCAGAAGCTGTTACCGCCAAACATGGCAACCTTGTGGTGGGCGTGCCGCACCAAAGGTTAGTACCGGAAGGTACATGGTGTCGATGGGAGACACCTGCACCGCGACTGAGTACCGTCACGGTTCACGGTGTCCTTCATCGTCACCGTGGCAAAAGCTCCGCCCGCAATGATGGACCCTTGCTGGGGCCAAAGGCATGGACCGAGGCGAGCCAACTGCTCCCTCTAGTGCTGGGGCAGGTGTTGCCCTTCTCGGTGACATCCCACGCGGGAGACACCATGCTCCGGACGCGTTCGCGAGGGCTGTCGTGTCCTCGGGTGCGAACTGTCGGCAATGGCCACACGTTCGGATACTATTGCACCCTGTGCCAAAGCACTGTACGCGCGCAAGTGCAGAAGCTAAGGCAGCTCTGAGTGTAGGCTTTGCGGCCAACACAGTTGTGAGCATAGGGATGCAAATTCCAGTGAGGTTTAGGAGCACAAGTCACTGTGGGTTTGACTGAGAGTTGCGACGGTCTCGTGGCTGGTCAGTGTGAGAATTCACCTTTGGATGTTTTAGTTCTATCATTTCTGATTGGAGAATCAGGTGATTCTCAGCTAAGTGGGGGAGAATGTAACGGGGTAAAATCCAGTGTACCCCAGGTTACATAAAGGGTGACCCGTCACTCCTGTGAACACCTGGGTACCAGGTGCTCTAGGATCCGGTGAGGGCATGACTACATATCTCCACTATAGGTAACCTCTAGTTTGTACAGAACCCAAGCTAAGTCTACTTATAAATACATCAGTCTTACATCTACTCTATCACGTAGCAAGCCGTTCCCACTTAAGGCGGGAGCACGTGAAGTAACGTTCACTCGGGAAGTAAAAACGCTTAAGCACTTCCCTGTACAAGGTGCTGTGTGACCCCGTCACAGCATCCTCAGGATGCTCAATAGGCCGCTTGACAACTTGTCGAGCGGCCAATGACAAACAATGGATTGCATAAAACATCAACAAACGTTGCCAAGTACGTCTCCCGGAAAATCAAACAGTCGACGATATCAAAATGCACATCCGTATGCCACCCACCGCGATATCTTCCGAGTGACTTTCCGACACGAATCACTATTAATAGAGTAGCATCTGCACGGTCTGGTAGAAGGCGCGTCCTATTTGTTGCCGTACGAAGAGCGTCCACAGACTATGGGAAGGCTGGCAGTGTGGCTTTATCAGGCCGTATTGCTTGGCCCGACGTTGGGGCACTCATCGGAGCAACACCGCAGACAGGTAACGACGGCGGCGCAAAATGAAATGTGACCCTCCTTGAAACTACAGTGCTGGCATGAAGAAAATACGAAATTAGATCAACGACAATGTATTGTTAAAAAAAGCAATAAGTTTAACCTTTTTTTCTTTTGCTGCGATTTCCTGCGTCGTATCACTCCTATCAACGTCGTACGGGACGCTAAATATGACCCCGTGCTGTATGTTCTTGACCATCGCCTCCTCAAACATCACGACCGTCGCCTTCACCAAGCTTATTGCAGTGTCGTTTCACTCCACCTCGAATTCGGTCAAGAATAAACCTGGTTCTGCCAAGTTTCCAAAAAACAAGTCAATGGAGCGATTCCCGCAGCTCAGATTGTTGTCTCAGTCCTAAATCTGAGACGCATTCTCAGAATCTGGGAAAGAGACCCCACACGCAGCAATCTGAGAAGTACATTCACCCTGAATTCCATACTCGCACAACCATGACCACTCGTCCTCGTCGTGGGAATCGTGCGAGGTATGTGCCTGAAATGGCACCAAGTTCAAGGAAGGATGGCAGGCGAGGTAAGGAGCCACATTAGCGGTGAAGAAGATGGGTTGTCACTACAATGAGGACGGATGTCGCTTCTCGAGTAGCTATTGGTACTAGAGGAGGAGGTGTCATGCTTAGGAGCGCGTCCAAGTCCGACGCGTTCCGGGTTAGCTGACTAGATTCACTTTCGGATTTGCGAAGTAGGAGACACTAATTACTTTCAACAAGCTTCACTTTTACAACCTTTTATCTCTCCACCGCGCGTAAGGCCACGGCCAACGGCCTCGCTACGGGAATCTTCGACTCCCTCCTTTCTTCCTATCGACGTGGAGCGGCTACGATCTGAGGTGGAACGGCTGCGGAAGGCGTTCCAAAAATTGTAACGTTCCGGGACGACCCCATAGATCCCTGTCCCGTGACAATTTGGTGGAGAAGCAGGGTATCTTCACGCCGAGGAATTGTAGGAACGTAAGCGCGGGGCGATCTGCCCCCTTTGGTAACGGAACGCCAAGGAGGAGGCAAAGCGAAGCAGGAACGCTATGAGTGCCCACGGGTGGTCCGGTGAGGGACATGGCGGTGTGACAAGAGAAGAAGGCGGAGGATGACCGTCCCCACTACTGCCCGAGTCGCTGTTCCAAGCCGAGACCTACGAAGAGGACAAGCGCGCGCCAAGTATCACCGGCGCCGACGAGCAAGAAGGAGCCCGCGTTAGAGGGTCCTGGTTAGGTGTCATCTTGGAGCATTTAGCTCGGCGACCTGCACAGAATAAGAAGCTGAAAGCGCTTGTGTCGAGAGCGCCTCGAGAAGTGGCGTTCTCGTTCGACCCATCGCGTCCCTCACTGACGCCACTCGGGGATGCTGGGAGTAGTAGGAAGATAGCCACCCCGACGAACGTGACATCGGAAGAATCACAGGGGGTAGAACGACCCCAGGAACGGCTACACACCATTCGCAACGGCCTGAAGGTGGTAACGCCAGCTCCATCGGTGGCTATGCCTGCGAGATCGGTGTCCACACCGGCCCGATCGGGAGAAACGCTGGCTCGCTCAGTGGCGACGCCTACCCGATCGATGATGGCGTCGGCAAGATCTATGACCACGCCTGCAAAGTACGTGTCGACGCCTGTCCGGTCTGGAACGCCGTCCAACGACGCGAGATTGCCAGCGCTGGTGGAATAGTCGGTTGAGCGAGTGTTTTGGAAGCTGACGGTGTCTCGTGAATCTAGCACTGGAACGCCGCGCCCACGAGTAGTAGAGCCAGAAGCGCGCTACACGCCTGGGTCAGCCAGATTGGAAACCTCTCAAAGGAGCGCCAGAAAGCCGCTGCTCTCTCGTTCGTAGACGTCTCCGAGTAAAATGGAACGATTACTTTTACGGTATTCCTCAACTCGTTCGGGATACCGACGTATGGAATAATGGCTTGACGAGAGTAATTTGCGCGTTCTGGAACGCCCTCGCGTCGATATTCAGCACCTTGAGACCCGGCGCTTCCTCCAAGACCTTGGGTTATCATATACGTCGACGATGCTCCTCTGACCGATAGAGCATCACTATCGTAGACAGATCCAGATACTCATGCGTCGGTGCTACGGGAGCTGTGGGCTAAGTGATCAGCGTTCCACCCTGGCCCTACCCGGCAATAGGCTGGGTCATTGACTGGTACTGAGAATAGAGCGTTCCCGTCCTGGGCGTTCCACCTATCATCCCGTCCCGGTAAGAGCTAATCTCCTTTGGGGTACGCCTCGATACGCGGGAACTGGTCCCAAGGGCACTCCCACTGACATTGAGGTCTTAGCTGGCGTCGGGGGTCTAGGAATCGGAGGCCTCTAGTACTCAATTCGATGAGCACTCGAAGGCCGGTCCATGGGATGGACATCCAGATGCGATTGACGGCATTCAAGCAGTACCTCAGAGATAAAATGGGTCAGGAGTGGTGATATAACCCGAGGATCGAGACTTTTCGAGTGAAGTTCCATAACCGATTCATATGCCAAACTCCGGCACAGCTCTGGAACCGCGTCAAGAACGCCAAGCGAAGTCGTGGCGAATCGGCGGAAGAGTGGGGTGATCGTATCTCGACAATGTGCGAGGCCTTGTACTACCATGAGCTTCGCTTGATGTACGAGTTCTTCGTGGACGGCTTGCGGAACAAGCAGATGAAGCCGGTGTTGAATGGCAATATGGTCTCGAGTGATGAGGGAGGCCTGTGACCTGCTAATCTACAAGAATGTACATATGCCAGTCGAGGAGGAGGCCGAGTTAACGAACGATGAAACGCCTGATACCCGCCCAAAGAACGCGAATTCCACGAGTCGCTGATGTTACGGCAGCTACACCTGTTGAACCAGTCTATGCAGAAGCAACTACAGGGTGCTGGGGTGCAGCAAGAATATATCATTGCCGTGGCGCCTCCGGCTTCCCCCGCTCAAGGCATTCCAACTCGGGTTGGAAACGCCTCGTCGACTCGGAATGCTTCAACTTCATGAAGCGCCCCGTCGAGCTTGGGACCGCTGAGAATCAGACTCGGACCTGACACCCGCACGACGGAAGGAGAAGTCGTATGTGATCGCTGTGGACGAGTGGGGTGCGGTCGCGAAACCGACCCAATATGACAAGGGCGATGTAAGAGGTGTAACGATCTGGGTCACTTCTCTATGGAGTGTAACTGGCCCAGACCCCAAGGTCCTATCGGAATGGGGAACGCCGTCGTATGGAGTGCTTTTTTCTGCGGTGAGAAGAGCCACTCTGTGACAAAGTGCCCAAGCCTGGATCGACTGCGTAGCCTGCCGCAGAACGCGACCGCGTCGTCCGGAACGCCTCAACAATGAAGGGGGCAGGAGGGAGCGTAAGGAAGTGTCGCTCCTTCCTCTTTCCTAGTGGGTGACACGCCGAGAGATGGGGGTCCACCTAGAAATACTACTAGTGGATCCGAGGGGACTCTCGAGGGAAGTGTGACGGATGTGAAAGATGCTCGAGGCGTTCCAGCCTCAAGCGCGAAGACTGAAACTGTGGAGCTGAGAACGAACGGAGCGAGCAACCTAACGGAACGGGTGGGCTGCATACTGGGAATGAACGAAGCGAGCAACCTAACGGAACAGGTGGGCTCCATACTGGGAACGAACGACGAGAGCAACCTAACGGAACGGGTTGGCTCCAAAAGGAATAGGGATCGAACGGCTCTTTGGATAAGCTCGAGCGAAAAGAAGAAGGTGCGGAAAAAGCAACGGAACGCTTGGCCGCGACAATGAGACGAGGAAATGGAACGGCGGAACGTTCCAACCGAGCAATGGACGACAAAACTAGAGCAACGGAACGCTTCAGTGCGGCGTCTGAGATCAAGGAAAATGCCTTGGAAATGACGACTGAAGACGCCGCGAAGCATGGACTAATCAAGTTTTGGTGGTAATTGGGGTGGTTAGTGCGACTACCACCCAGAAGACCGAAAGTACCAAGAAGAAGGAGTCTACAGGACGCTACGACCGCCGTTTCACTGACGAGGAACTAGATATGCTCGAGCACGGTGAGGGTCAGAGAGCAAAGGACGAACCTGAGGAGAGCGAGAAAGAACTTGAGGAGCGACTGTACCCCGTGGATGAACAGGGGGTTCTGCTGCGAGCGATTCGGAACGCCGAGGAACAGGGGACACCGACTCTTGCGGAAATGAGTGCGGTGCTAGGGATCTCAGAGGAAGTGCTGGGACGCACGCGTAAGATCTCGTCAGTGGAGCTCATAACGCCTGAGTATTGGCTGGATTGGTATGACCGGAAGCTGGAGGGCTCTACTGGTGCAAAGCGAGCTAATCGAGATTTCAAGGAGGCTTGTGAAACAACGGAACGGCTGCTGCCCGCGGTTAGTGCAGTCTCCGGAAGAGTGGATGCAGACGCAAGCTTACAAGGAACGGCTGATGCAGCGGGGCTGCCCAAGCTTTAGCGTCAGAGGAAGACGTTCGACTCAAAACGTCACTAATACTAAGTTCCTTATCCAAAGGAAATTATAGCCCACGACCAGGGCTTAAAGTTAATACCTTAACTTTTACGCTTCAAAACCAGAAGTGTTTTATTTACTATTATTGCGGCTAAGCCGCCTAGGGGTAAATGTATATGTTTAACTATCTAGCATAGTTAAACCTAAATCAAATGCATAACGTGTGGCTTTCAGCCAACGTACTGAGAGACCTTGTTAACTCTCCAACCTATGTACTGAGAGTTTGTTAACTCTCCGGGTACTCCGTACCCCTGTGTGTTCCACACCATGCAATCCGGTTACACTCTCCTCCACTAAGATGAGAACATTCCGTTTTCGAAACTTTCCTCAGCGAGGCCACGTCTTGTTAAGACGGCGGCGGTCACCGGACCTCACTTCTGCGTTCTACAGCTCCGCGAGATCACAAACGCTTTCGCATCCTTGATGCCTAGCACCTTGACTCCGGCCCACGGTCCAACGTCTCCAGCGCGTAGCGCCAACCCTTCACCGACGGTCCCAGACTCATAACTGCGTTCCGGAACTGCTCCAAGAGCGTCTTTTTCTCTTTCCGTGGCGGAATACCACCAAGGGTATCGTCGTCGACACGGTCAACGCTCCATGAGCCGTCAACATGAAGAGAGAAAAGCTCAAAGCTCGTCAGAGTCGCCCTCCCCCCAGAGGTAACGATGTTCGGCTCTCGGAATTTGAAGAGGGCCACGTCGACTACGACGATCTCATTAGTAGCGAGCCCCACTCCAACCCAGCCTCTCTGAGGTCGCACACCGGTACCGCGTCTTCTCCAGCAGCCTCAGTGAGGTCTAACCGCTCGGCGGCGCATTCTTCAACGAGAAGAGACCCGCGGACACCGCATCTGCTCTCTGAACCTTCGAATCCACTTCGCGCGCTGCGCGATGCGCCACCGCTATCGTGGCGGTACGACGAGGAAGATCGATATGATCACAACATCATTACGAATGACCTGGACGAGGCCTAAGGTCATCAGTTGTCCAATGAGCAACGCTCACAATCGTTCTGACCTGTGGTCCGACCACTTGTTCTCACGTCACGCCGTGACTACGGCTTCCAGACGCGGAACCGTGCCGAAGGTGCCTACTTCGCAGTGCAGCTGCCGCTGAACCCGTACACGTGTGGGCCTGCGGCCTCGACTGCTGATAGGCAACTGCAGCGGAACTGGCTCCGAGATCGATACTTGACTCGACAAGTCACAACTTATCGGGAGTATCAGGCGCGCCTGCAAATGCAGCTCAATCGCCAACCACTTCCCTCTATGTCAAACATGTCGGTTGTTCTCCCTGGGGAATCCCAGCGTGCTTACGAAGCACAATTTCGAAGCTGGGTGGAGTGAGCTCGACGGCTCCACTCCTATAATGCTCTTCAAGCAAGTTTCTCTGAAGCCGATATTCGTCTTGAGAGACGTTTGCGCTTAGACTTTCACTAAGTCGAAAGCACGGCGTAAACGCTCGGGACCCCGTCCCCATCACCACGAGACGTTACCGCCCCCCGCTCATGCTGCGAACGCCGCTGATTCCTACGAGCCGGTTGCTACAGCCACTGGTCGGAGCCTGAGCTTAGCTACCGACCTGTCATACCCGCGTTCTAGCTGCGGGAAGTGCTCGGCGCCTGACGTCGTGGTCGTACGCCGTAGCGGGAAGGCAGTGGGTGTGCCCGATCAAAAGCGTCGACGACGTCAGGGCAGTCCTGCCGGAGGATAGCCTCAAACTCCCATGCGTTTTATGTGTGAGGATAACCCCTCCACTTCACAGAGTACCACGTACGACCCTGGCGCTTGTGCCTCGTCACAAAGCGTTCTACATGGTAGTGGAGCTTGCCGTGCTCGTCAAGCAGAGCTGGATGAGGCCGCGCTTTAACTGGACTCTCGCGGCGCGAGTCGCAGAGACATGTTCGCGCTGGAGCAGCGTGTGGGCTCTCTAAATCAGAATCTTCACGATACGACTGACTCCCTGAGTCGCCTTGCAGATGGTATCGATGAGGCATACCACCGTGTGGACTGGTTTGAGCAACCACAGTCGGTTCAGAACTAAGTCGAGGACCTTGAGCGTCAAGTCGCTCAGCTGCAAGGTCAGCTCGACTTGCTGTTGCATCTTGTGGTCCCGCCGCCTGCTGTCGTTCTGTCTGCCGTGGTGGTTCGGCCTCTCGCTGTTGCGCAACCGGTCGTGGCCCACCCACGGTTGGCGCCAACGCCTCCGCGCTCACCTGAGCAGGGTCCTGTTACGGCTTGAGCAAGCCGACGTAGAAGACCGGATGCGTGCGCATCTGCTTCGGAAGGCTAAGCGTATACGCTAGGCCCGTCTTGGCCACGACCTTGAACGATCCTATGAACCGTGGTCTCAATTTGGTCTTGAAGACTGCAGACACTGCATGAGTAGGTAGGTTTTTAGCGTTTAATAAAACTTGATCTCCGACCTCAAATCTATCTTCATTACGTCTGCACTTGGCATCTGCAAGTTCTTTCTGTGTGTCCTTTCTTTCAGCCATAGCATCGCGCACCTGGCCCATTACACTCAGTCTCAAAGCGACAAAGTCATCGACTTGCTTACGAGCCGCAACAGGGCTGACATTAGCTAGCCGCTCGGCTATCCCTCCCCCATCAAGGATATCCTCCATAACGCGATCCACACGTTCGGTTTGACCGTCGGTCTGCGGATGTTCCGCTGTGTACATGTCCAAGCGAGTGCCGAACACTCTGAAGAGGGACGTCCAGTACTTCGCGGTGAAGAGCGGGTCTTGATCCGAGACAATTGCCTCAGGCAAGCCATGTTGGCGAAAGACTCGGTACAAAACCAGCAAAACTGTACCTTCACCACGAATGGTGTCCGGCACCGCCGCTAAATGAGCCATCTTGCTTAATCGGTCTACAAAGACCACAATACCCGTGTTTCCCGCCTTATCCTTGAAAAGGCCAAACCCAAAGTCCGCACTGGACTGCCAACATCCTTTGGGGACAGGCAAACTCGCCAACGGCGCTGCCGTGCTCGGCGCGGACTTTGTCCGTTGTAACGTCTCACACGTACGTACATAGGTGCCTACCCACTTATACATCTTGGGCCACCAGCGCATCGAGATCACCGAACCATAGGTCTTCTTCCGATCTAAGTATCCGCCCACGGGCGTATCATGAACCTCATAGAGGATTCGATACTTTAGATCCTCAAAATGAGGAACAACTACACGAGGGTTATCCTCAGCGTCGGTGCTGTAGTACAGCAGGCCGCCATCGAGCGAGTATCGATGCAGCCTCGCGCGTAAGCGCCCAGACAATTTTTTGTTAGAGTCTTTAAACCCTTCGCTTCCAAGAGCCCGTAGCAGCGCTACGCACATGTCGTCCTGTGCATGCGCTCCGCGTATCAAGTCAGGCACTAACGACGTCACTGCTGTGACATGAGCTAGCTCGTAGTCCGGCCTGCGCGAGAGCGCCTCGGCCACTACATTATGCCGCCCGGGCTTGTACGTCACCTCGAAGTTGTACTCGGTAAAGAAGGAAAGCCATCTTGCCATTCTCTGAGAGAGATGAGGCGACTGTGTCGCAGTGCGTAGCGACGCATGATCAGCAAAGATCACAAAAGGCTTAGAGCCTAGCAGGTGTACCCTGAATTTGACTAGAGCATACTGCATTGCAAGTAGCTCTTTGTCATGAGCTGTATAGTTCTTCGCTGCAGCTTTGATCTGGCGAGACTCAAACGCATTCACGCGTTCCCGCTCTTCCACTTCTGGTTGTAGTAAAGCCCAACCGATTGCAAAATCGGCGGCGTCACAGACGACGCTAAACGAACGCTCCGGGTCCGGAGCGCAAGGATGGGAGCCTGGAGGAGGCTCTCCTTCACAGCCTCAAAGGCTCCGTCGTGCTCGACGTTCCAACACCATGGTGTGTCCTTCTTAAGAAGATCAGGTAATGGCCGAGCCATCCGCGTTGGTCGCGCTGTACTTGTGCAAGTAATTAGCTAAGCCTAGCCACTTGCGTAAGTCTTTTTGGTTCTTGGGAACCGGCCAGTCCACGATGGCCTTGACTTTTGCAAAATCTGCCCGTAAGCCACGCTTCCCAATGAAGCACCCGAGAAAAGCTATCGCCTCCGCGCCAAATACGCACTTGTCTAAGCTGGCATACAACGTATTAGTGCGCATGACTCGAGCACCGCTGGCAAGTGGTCGATGTGGTTCTCCACGTCTGACTTTCCGGGCTCAGCACGACTATGGACGAATATATCGTCAAAGTACGTCTGAGCGTGCGCCCGATGGTGCCTAACCAACTGCGTCACAAAACGATTGAACGTTGCTGGTGCGTTCGACAGCCCCTGGCGCATGGTCAGCCACTCCCAGAGCATACCGCTCCAAGTACTCACCGCTGTCAGCGGAATGTCGCTCGCTTACATGAGCAATTGGTAGTATCCATCGACCAAGTCGAGTGCGCAGTACAGCGGAAAGCCTACCATGTTGTTCTGCAGAACATCCTTGCGAGGAATCGGCGTTTGCGCCGGGATGGTGGCCGCATTTAGCTTGTTAAAAGCATGAACAATGCGCCACTTTCCGCTCGGCTTTCTGACACAAACGTGGGCGTCGAGTGCGAAGACTTACTCTCATGCACCATCCCTGCCTCGTGCTTTGCACGACAGAATGCGTCAATGACGTCACACAAAGACCATTGCCTTGTTACGCAGTATTTGGTTCCAGGAACCAGGTCAATCGCATGACACACGCCTCGACCCGGAGGCAGGCCCGTCGGTGGGTCCCTTGAGACAACGTTTCCATATTCCTTCACCAGAGGGTAGAAGGGATCCCAAGGATCTTTTAGGATCGCCGATTCACTTCTTGCGCTCAGCGCCTTCTTGGTGTCCTCTAGGACCTCGTCGTCTACGACGGATGAGGCGTTCAACGCCTCCTCAGGTCCCAGCAGGACAACCTCGGCTAGCTCGCCTGCCTTCAAGGCTTCGCCAAACTCGACAATGGACATCTCGTCCAACTCTAGCAGAACGTCTACAGCTGGCATAGTGTCAAGGCTGATGTCGCCTTCGACCTCCCCCGTCACTCCGTTCACGAGTGTGTACAGCTGTTCACAACAATCACGTGGAGCATCACCGCTCGTCACGTTGGACACATCGTCCGACGTCGGAGACGTCACAGACACCATGCGTCTTCTTCTCCTCTCCCTCCGCGACCGAGCCCGGCCGGATGAGGGCGGTGTGGCGACATCTCCGTCACCACCACCGGGTGCAGCAGCACCATCACTCCTCGAAGAGGATACAGTGTCGCGCAAGACACTCGGCTGAGAGCCAAGAGGTCCTTGCCCCTCACACAGTGAACTAGGTGTCACTTCACCTGCATCTCCTGGGCCACGCCCATGATGCCTCGACTCGCAGTCGACCGCGGCCCTCGGGCCACGCAGCGGTAGGTCATCGCCCAGATCCGTACCACTCAGTGACTTACGCGCCACTCCGCGTTCGTCCTCACCAGGAACCAGCAGTTTGTAATTTACCTGACCTGCACCGCTCAGCGGATAACGTGCCGCACCACGTACGCCCTCAGGGCAAACAGCAACCTCGTTGCTAACAATTTCTGACATACCAATGTCCAGCACTACGGCCGCCTCGACCTCGTGCTCGCGCCAAAAGCGCTTCTACTTCCTAGCAAAGGTGGATTCATGACTCACCAAAGTTCCACTAGGAGCAGGGTGCGACGCACCCAGCGTTTTTGATTTCCAGTCGATCCATGGCTCATGGCGTTCCAGCCATGCCATCCATGCCAAGGGTAAGGTCATTCATCGCATCCAGGTCTAAGACCAAACATCATTCCACGCTATCGAAGTTCTCAAACTTGACTCCAAGGCCAACAGAGACCTCCGACACAGTTACCAGTGTCCCCGTCGCGAGATGGACAGAGAATGTATCTCTCGATGGCACTTCCAGTGCCCAGCATACAGCTGACTCCCTTCCAGGGTGGAGCGACGAGCTCCGTTGCCCAAGGCTCCCGAGTCAATTAAGACTCTCCATGACTTTGCAAAGCCCTTCGCGCTCGCTTAAACGACCAGCGAGCCCGGCTTGTACACACTCTTCTCGTTAGAGTGCTCAGCTCTCTTCGGGACTGAGCCCCGTTGCCCTCTACCTCCTCGAGGCACAACAGAACTCAGTTCTTCCCCCGTAGGCCACCCCGCGCCTACTGAAAGTTGCTGTTTGCCGGCGATGACCCAGAGGGTCGCTCGCTGGAGCCTCGCGCTTCTTGCGCAGAGGGTAATAGATCCTCAGACGCTTAGTGCTATTGCACACAAAGCATCGGCGGATGCCGGCGCGCTGCTCCGCAGCAAGAAGCTCCGCTTCTTCGTCTTCAACATAGCTGAGATCCATCGTCTCCTGACCACTCGAAGTGGTCGCGCTACCAGCGCTCCAGCCAGTTCGATCCGGCTGAAAGCTGTGCTCGGCATTCAATGTCACATCCACCGCCTCTTCGAAAGGATTATGGTGTACAAGGAGTACTTTCGTTCGAGTTGCGCTCGCGCGAAGTCCCTCCATGAACACGGTCACGCTGACCAGTCCCAGAAGAGGGTCCGCCGCCATTCCGGCGATAAGAGTTCTCAACTCTGGGGCATTGTTCAATAACTCCTTTTTACGCTGCCGGGTAGCAAGGAACTTCGGTTGGATACGATACGCTTGATTAGGCGGCGCGAACACGCGCGAGAGCCGTCGCATGAGCTGATCCAAGTGGAAAATGCAGCGTCAACAGACGTGCCGCACGTTAGTGTCCATGCGCGAGCGCGACCTCCAAGCCTGGGGATAGCCAGCGCCACGTGCTGATGCTCTGACTGGATTAGGGCCGTTCCCATGGCCATCTCGACCTCACGGGTCCAGAGAAGAAATATTCTCTCCATCCTATCCCTCACCATGAGCGGTTTCAGTCTCATAGACGTTTCCCGCGTCATCGACTCCGCCGCCGTTGCGGCGCTCATCTTCTCTTGGACGTGCTCCAAAAGCGCATTCTCGTAGCGTGAGAGCGATTCCAGCCTGACGGTGACTGCCCCTGGACCTTGCGACGCAATATGAGCCACGACCTCCGGGCCAAGCAAGGCCATAAGCTTAGTAGGCGCGTCCTGCTGCGCCGGGGGCAAATTCGCGAACACGGGGTGTTCCATCCTCGCAGAGGATTTTTGGCAACCGACTCAGGAGCTGGATTGACTACAAGTGTACTAAGTGCCGCGGGATTGCCGTAGCTTTAGCGTCAGAGGAAGACGTTCGACTCAAAGAGTCACTAATACTAAGTTCCTTTTCCAAAGGAAATTATAGCCCACGACCAGGGCTCAAAGTTAATACCTTAACTTTTATGCTTCAAAACCAGAAGTGTTTTATTTACTATTATTGCGGCTAAGCCGCCTAGGGGTAAATGTATATGTTTAACTATCTAGCATAGCTAAACCTAAATCAAATGCATAACGTGTGGCTTTCAGCCAACGTACTGAGAGACCTTGTTAACTCTCCAACTTATGTACTGAGAGTTTGTTAGCGCTCCGGGTACTCCGTACCTCTCTTTGTTCTACACCATGTAGCCTCGTTACAGCTGAGGAAGCCAAAGAACGCGAGTTCGAACGAAATTTGTGTAGCGGATTCGACGACAATGCCGTTCCGACCGCGTGGGCTCCCGACAAGATAGTTGGAGCGCTTCCCTTCAGATGGCGTTCCAAGATTAGGAATGGAGTGTACGAGCTCTTGAAACAGGGGTGGAACGCCACGATGGAGCGCGAGCTAAAACGTCCGGAGGACGTGGAACGAGCCGATGCGGCGGGGGAGATTCCCCATTGCGCGACAAGGAGGGCAAAGATTTTCTAGCTGAGGGGGTCCTGCGTAGGTACCTCCCCGGAACAGGTGGAACGCCTAACGAGGCGTTCCTAAATCGCGCGATGACTTGGACTCGGAACTATTTTAAACGGAGACCCCGACCATTCGTGACAAGTTGTAGGGCAGGGGAAGGAGAAATCCCGAAATAGTGGGACTAGTCGCGGCGACCGTTGAATCAAACCTACATAAAAGAGTGGAGTTCAGTTTGCCAATCAGCAAAGAGGAGCTCAAAATAGCAGAAGATACCTTAGAAGTGTATCGCGCGAACACAAGGAGGGCGCCGAAGGAGCGAAGAAAGCCGGGACTGTGCGATGAAGACAGTGATGAAGCCGCGGACGATGATGAAGGCGTCGTCTCGACGGGCAAGCGCAACATCTGTAGTGTTGGTGAAGTGCAGGTCCTATCTGACGGCTTCATCGGCTGCTGCCCGTCTGAGATGCTCGCCGACATGGGTGCAGTCGCCAGCCTAGTGAGCAAGCGAGTGCTAAAATGACTCGGACGAGCGTCGGGGTCCCTGAGACCTTATACAGGAAGTTTCGATAGCGTCTCAGGGCATGCAATTCGAGTACGCGGGGTCATTGACCTGCATGTGACACTTGGAACGCTTGAAAGAACGCTTCCGTTTGTTATGGTCGACAGTCTGTTCGTGTACGCAACTCTCGGCACGGACGCGTTGAGGGCTTTCCGCTATGTGATTGACCTGGAAGAGCAAACGATATCACTAAAAGGAACAGGGGATATAACCCCTTTGGGTGAAACGATGATGAAAGAGGCGTAGGCAGCTACACTATCGTCAAAGGTGCTTCTGGAGCCAGGTCGTCAAGCGCTAGTAAGGTCAAGGGATTGAGGGATGGTGAAGGACAACTCAGCGGTGCTGGTGGAGGGCGTTCCAGGAGCGGGCGATCACTGAGCGTTGCTAGGATGCTCTGCGCGGTGACGGAGGGAACTGTCTTGGTGGAGGTGTGCAACGCCTCCGCCGAAGAAGTGGAAATCCAGTCCGGAGCTTACGTCGCTGCAGTGACGATCGTTTCAAAAACTGCGTTCGTGGCCCGCGTTCCCATCGGTAAGCGGGACGTCTCGGAACGTCAGCGCTGTGTTGAGTGCTGGGGAAAACAGCATGGCCTCCGAAGTTGGAACGTTTGAGGAAGAAATGGCCTTCGTCATGAAGAACGACGAAGAGGACAACTTCGAGGTGGACTTTGAAGACTCGTCGATGTGTGCCGAGCAGAGAGAGCCGCTCGCGGAAATCCCAGAAGACCTGCGATATTTGTCTGTGAAAACCTCAAAAGCAACCAGGAAGAACGGAATTCCTCAAGTTCAGCGTCGACACGGGAACGCATGCGCCGATCAAACAGCCGCCGTACCGCGTGTCGAAAACTGAAGGAGACGTCATGGAATCGGAAATCCATGAATACCTGGACCTTGGCCTCATCCACCGTCGACAAGCCCTTGGGCTAGTCCAGTCTTGATGATCAGGAAGCCCGACGGAGGTATTCGATTTTGTATTGTTTATCGAAAGCTGAATGCTGTCACCGTGAAGGACAGCTCTGATACCGTTGATTGATAACTTTCTGGATGTCCTCGGAAACGCCTCTCTATTTTCTACAATGGACATTGCCTCTGGGTACTGGAACGTTCCCATGGATCCAGGCAGCGAAGTGAAGACGGCATTCACAAGCAAGTTTGGACTCTATGAGTGGATAGCTATGCCGTTCGGTTTATGCAACGCCGTTCCGGCTTTTGAACGCCTGATGGAGAACGTTCTCGTCAACCTCAAGTGGAGGACTTGTCTCGTGTACCTCGACGACTGCGTAGTGTTCAGCGACGACTTCCCGACTCATCTGATTCGTGTGCGTCAGGTGCTGGAACGCTTCAGGGCTGCTAGGTTTAAGTTAAAGATGAAGAAGTGACATTGGAGGCGTGACCAAGTGGCGTTCCTTGGCCATATCGTCACGCCTACGGGCATCATGCCGAACCCTGAAAAGGCGAAGGCCGTGATGAACATCAAGAAACCCATGTCCTCCATACGGTGAAGGCTTTTCTGGGGCTAACCAGCTACTTTAGGCGCTACATACCCGGCTTTGCGGCCATTGCAGCGCCTCTGGAACGCCTGAAGCAGAAGGACGTGCCGTTCCTATGGAACGATGACTGTGAGGTAACGCTCCGCCAACTCCAACGAGCTCTAGTGAAACCTCCCATACTGGTGTATCCCAATAAAAAAGGCATGCTTTAAACTGTATGTGGACTCGTCTCACCTAGATGTAGGAGCGTGCCTCATGCAGAAGATTGACAAGCGTGACAGGGCCATAGCGTATGCGAGTAAGAGGTTGGTGGGGTCCCGACGGCACCGAATTTATAAGACGAGCGCAACTACTGAGATCGAGTGCTGGGGAATAGTCTGGGCGACGGGGAATTGCGGAGTTTCCTCAGTTACGCTGAATTTGACGTTCCCGTCGTGCCGCTGCCGTTCATCGAAACCGTTCTACACTACTGCCACGCTGATATCTTCTCTGTACACCTCGGTAAGACGAAGACGGATGACAAAGTGAGACGTCACGCCTACTGGCATGGATGGAGAAAAGACGTGGTTGAATACGTGCGTGAGTGTGCAATATGCAGTGGCGGCAAGGGACATAGGCCTTGGAGAGCTGGCTTGCTGCAGCGTATGTCAGGACCCTTCTCGCTATTGGTGGTGGACGCAATCGGGTCGCTGGTAGTTACTCCGAGGGAAACAAGTATATCTGTTTGTGGACTACTTTACGCGATGAGCAGAAACGTTTGCCGTCGCGTCGCTGGATACTACCTACTTCGTTAACGTGATGATAGGAGGCGTGATCTGTCGACATGGGGTTCCAGAACGCCTACTGAGCGATCGTGGAACAAACGTTACGTCCGAGCTGACCAAGTCGCTGTACCAGACGCTGGTCATTAAGAAACTGTACGGCGCCGCATACCACCCACAAACACAGGGTCTCGTGGAGCGCTTCAATGGAACATTGATGGGGATGTTACGGATCTTCGTGAACGAGATGCAGACTGGTTGGGGCGTGTACCTGCCCCGAGTTCTCTTCGCCTATAGGACGGCTTACCACAAGAACTCGGAGATACGCCGCTCTTCGGATTGTATGGGCGTGACCCGGTATTACCAATTGACTTGGCGTTCCTAAACACGGGCAAGGATGGGAAGAGTAATGAAGTCGCGGTGTATCGAAGGAAATTATACCATTCACTGCGAGACTCAAGTCGCCTCGTGGAAAGGCAATTGCCCAAGGCTCAAGACCGGCACGAATAACGGCTCGGCAAGCAAGTGAAGGTGTCCTACGACGAAAGGGATACTGTTTGGGTGTACCAGTTCTTCCGAGCGCGAGCTGGGGGAACGCCGGACCAAGAAGCTGACGTTCTCCTGGCACGGCCCATACCGGATCGTCGGCCAAGTTGGGGAGAACGCCTACAAGATTGCTATCCCCACGCACTCTAACAAGATCGTCACAGTGAATGTGAATCGCATGAATCGCTTCCATGTTGGAGTCGGCCGTTCACAGATGACAGATTCGAAGAAGCTGAAGAGAATGCCTCCGACGATGGAACGGGTTCGCTGCAAGAAGGGACCTGCCCTCAACGAGCTTTGTGGAACGCTTGACGGTGGGGGGGGGGGGAAGCGGCCTTCTTGGGGAGTATCGTCACCTATCGTGGATGTGCTGGCAAATCGGGTTGAGAAACGCGAGGCTCAGTATTTGATGCTCACGGCCACGTTCTGGTTGTCACGTTCTGGTTGTCTCGAGCGGCTTTGGCTTCCGAAATCGGAACGCTGATTCGCTCTTTCGAGGACGCGGGATCTGCCCGAACTACGTCGGAATGCCCGGTTCGTGAAAGCCAACGTCGACGTGGACAACACAGAGATACTGTTCTAACAGGGGGCGTCCTGTTGGGATGGTGTGGTCACGGACCGCACGAGAAAGAGAGAGTGCGAGGGGCTTGCGAGGTCTCTGCGCACCTAGTGACATATTTGCATTTCACAGTTGGGATTGTTTTTCAAGCTGGTTCGACCGGAGCATGAGCAATATGAATGGTGGAACGGCCCTGGGTTATCGAGGAAAGAACGGTGAGGTTCGGTGGTGGAACGGCTCAAGACGCTATAAGTGACAAATAGGGGGTGAAAGAAGGGAGTATGGGGAGGACTAAGGTGACGCTACGAGAGGTGTGCATGGAACGGCTTTAAGAAGGAACGCTATTTGTTAAAGCTGGAACGGCCCGAAAGGCGCGAGTTGAAACGCCGTGGGGCTACTTACCGGAAGACTCCTTATCGTCGTTGTAATCCTCGTCGTCTTCAGCATCGTCATGGCCCGAGGATTCCTCCTCCTCATCTTCGTCCTCCTCCTCGTCGACCTCTTCTTCCGGAGCCTTCTTGGCATGCGCGGGAAGCTGGTGGGTTCGCTTCATCGCCGTCTTCGAAGTCAGACCAGTCCTCTCGCTCGATCTCCGCTCCAGTCGGCGCGCTCACGCAGGGTAGCGCGTAAGAACCCTCGATGATCTGGGCCGTTATCGGATCTTGGACCTGCTTGACCTTGTAGCTGTTCACGATCGCCTTCCATGGGTCAGCTATTCTATCCCCGACCCAGGTATCTTTGGGCTGGACGCTAGACATGATGCCCGTGCGAATGCGTGCCAACTCCGCGATTGAGAGTCTGTTCTTCTCGTCCGCCGCCGGGTTCAACGCTTCGGTGGACTGAAGGAAGACGCGCATGCTCGAGTACCCGTAGGCGTCTACCTTGTCGGGGTCAAAGGCGTTCTCGAGGGTGGCGTCGTACCGTTCCGGTCCTTCTCACGAAGATCAGCCAAGCCGTCCGCAACGGGTCCGTCGTACATGCGAGCTTCCCGGGTAAAGCGACTCGGTTGCCCTTCTAGCCAGAACATCTCAGAGTGCTTGTCCAGCTTGTCCAGGAAGGCGCACAGGCCCCAAGTCTCAACGCAGGTGCTCGTGAGCGCGAACCGAGCTTGGATGGCGCGAATCGTTAATTCCCGGCGATTCGACTGAGCCGTTCCGGGTTCGAGTGGGGCATGGAACGCTTACTCCCAGAAGGGGCGACGATTCGCCGTCCAGAACCGCCAGTGGGCGCTAAGCACGTGACGGTATTTTTTGGGGTCGTAGAAAGCTGTCCGACCCGACCAGGGAAGCGACAAGCACCACGGTCCTCTTGCCTGCATCGACCGCCTTGGTCAGAACGACTAGGAACGCTTTGTGTACGGGGGCAGGGGTCTTCGCGCTCAACTCGAGGAGGTCGCTGAAGTCTTCAGCGGGAACGCGAGCCGCCTTCTTGCCCTTACCCTCTTCTTGGCCGGCGATCTGGTTACCGAATCCTCGCTCGCCTTGCTCAGGAGGCTCTTCTTCGACTTGGGCGAGCCGAAGCGTTGCTGGAGGTCTGCGAACTCGGTGGAGAAGGGAGAATCACACGGGACCCCGAAGAGTGGCCGTCGCATCCCCGTCGAGGACGTCCTCTGCCAACTGCTGTAGGGGATCCAGACCCGACGCCTGCGGGTTACCACCGAGACGCGCGATCAAGACGCTGAGAAACGCCTCGTCGAGAGCCTGAGCGTCACAACCGGGCGTACCAAGCTCATCCTGCTCAAGGACGGCGTCGAGAAACTGACGGACCTTCTTCCGCTCAGTGAAGGTGAACCGCGACGACATGGCGAGATGACGGAGGAAGAGAGGTGCGGTCGGGGAAGGAGATTGGGAAGGGAGATGTTAAGCAGTGAAGTTTCAGTTTGATGGCTGACTCTGGAGTACGTGCGGGTTGCGTCCCTGAAAAGTAGCGTCGAGAAAGGAACGTTCTGATTAAAAGTGACCCAGAAAGAACGGTCGACCTTTCGGAGAATGGAGGTGGCCACTTGACGATCTTCAGGACAGATGAAGAACTGGGCTGCATAGCTGGAGGTGACGGTTCCGTTAGCGACAACCGAGGATGGCGGCGAACTGAGACTTGTGGGTAGTGCTGTGATTGGCGCCGAAATGCGGGTGGTAACCACGCCGTTGCGGAACGTCTCATGGGCTCTCTTGGCGGGCGTAGGGCATAACATCCAAGCGATCTACTTTTTCTTCTACACGTGCGGTGATTGGTTCGTTGGAGCTGCCCGCGACGCGCACGCTCTCGCATTGCTTCCCTCCGAGCTCGCGACTCCTGTTGACTCTGGCTTTCTTAATACCGATGGCAGTGCTAAAGGACTACGAGGTACGCTTTGGGATCGTGGGGCGCATCTGCTTGAAGTGGTGCGAGGCGCTCCATCATTCCTGATGTCTATTCTTGCCTGAAGCGGTGCGGTTGCTGTGGACGACTACCGGGCGATACGCCCGTGCTACACGGAAAGCTACCGTTGCTGTTGCTGACAGAGTGTGTGACATCGTCGTAGGTGGATATCTGTTGACGACGCTGTTGCTGTCTATCATGATCTACGTACCGCGGCTGGTGTATGAAGGTAACGAAGGGGCGCTCCAAGGTTGGATGGGCGTGGCACTGGTAGTGCTGATTGTGGACGTTTTCATGGAGTTTTCTACGTAGTGTTGCTACTGGAACGCCTCCCTGTTAATGGTCGGCTGTTACAGCCATTCGATTTGCAACTACTGGATGCTTCGTGCTGATAAGGAACGAGGACCAAGAGTGAGGCATAAGCCAGGCTGGGAAGGGCTCGCTGGGCTAATTGAGCGACGTGAAGAGCGAAAGCGTGTCAGCGTGGAATGATTGCGAGGAGTAAAGAATCAAGGAACGCCTTCCCAGGTCGAGAACCCGAGTCCTGCTAAGATTGGAACACCTCCGGAGGGCGTTCCCACTAATGTCGCTGGCGGTACCGTGGGATCCGTGTCGGGCAAGGAGGCTCGGCGAGGACACCGAGCGGGAGTCGGGGAGAATTGTCACGGTACACAGCTAGAAGGTGAGCTCGCTATTCTCTCAGACTGCGCTCGGAAGATCTGCTTGCTGCCGGAGTCGCAGGCCACGCCCAAGCAACTGTGCCCTAAGACATAATCGACAGCGTTCCAAGCTTAGAGAGGAGCGCCTGGCCGTCGACAAGGGTGGGAATTTAAGCTGGACCTCCGCGTAGCAGTGGTTACGGAAATGTAAGGAGCTTAGCGCTCAGTTTGGAGCTTAAGGTAGAAGCTCAGTCGTGATTTTCCTTCTTACAAGAAACGTGCTCAAGAATAACAACAACTTTACAATTACGTGATTATCCTAAGTTTCTACGCCGGCCTGCTAGATAGTATCTAGTAGATACACGACCCGACCTAAGAATGATTATCGCGACACATCTCCGGATAGTTTTGCTGACTGATTTACTCATTACATGTATTTTACAATTTTGTAAAGTGTATAGACCGTGACCGACAAACCAAAAGTTTGCAATATATTTAGGAGTGACACCCCAACTTCCTCTATTAAGTTTTGTAAGGTAAGTTTTGAGCTCTAAATATCTGAAAATTATCACAAGAGAGGTACTGGTTCTGTTCCGAGGGTGCCCCGTCACTTTCTGAATTACATAGGATTGTATGAATAATTAAGTTACTGTATGCAGTTTGTATGCTACATACACTACGCGCCAGGTTATTATGACCACCTACGTTTTGATCTGTAGCTCAGTCAAATTACGAGTTAGCCGATGCTGAATAGGTATGCTATTTCTATCGCCAAACGCAGTTTGGGACTTGTTTAGCGCGTGGGATATCGCAGTTTAAAGATGGGCTAGTATACAAGCGACCGTTTTTGTCGTTGCGACCATTATTATGACCACTTGTACCCATACAAAAAACAAGTAAGAAATAATGATGGTCAATATGGCTACATTAGTAGTGTGTCTTGTTACCGTGCTTCTTGATGACCTCCTTGCACCTGCGCAGCATGGTCTCTATCAAAGAGGCTAAGAGGGCTTCTCTGAACGAGTCTCATGCTTCGTATAGAGCTGCGGCTAACTCAGCAACAGTGGAATACTGTTTACCGTTGGCGTATACACGTCTTGTCATGATTGACCACAGGTTTTCAATGGGATTAAGATCTGGCGACCTAGCAGGCCAGTCAAAAACGTGCATATCTTGCTTGTTAAAGAACTCTTTAGTCCACTTAGACCGGTTAATGGATGCACCGTCTTGATGGTAGACAAAGTCAGTGCCGTAGTACAGGTGGGCAAACGGAAGCAGATACTCGAAGACTGTGTAGACGTAGTCGTCCGAGTTCTGCTTCCCATGCAGCACCGCCAGCTCGGTCTTTCCTGCGGCACTGATGCCCGCCCACACCATTACCGACCCTCCACCAGCTTGGCGTCGCCTGGTCTGCCTAGGAGGGCGGCGGATGTCCCTCCAGTAGGTCTGGAAGCCGTCGGGTCCGTCGAGAGTCCATTTTTTCTCGTCTGAGAAGATGATGAACTCCAACGACCCAGCGGCATCCGTGTTAAGGACCTTTGCCCACGCCAATCTTCCCTTGTCTTCTTGTCCTCAGCGGAGAGCGGCAATGGGTTGTCTATTTTAGTGTAGATTAGCCAGTCTACATTGGAGAGTACACGCTGAATTGTGCGGACTGACATCGCCAAATTCAGCTCGCTCTTGAGCTGTCGAGCTGAGAGATCCCCCTTCGCAGCAGTACGTAGCAGGACCCGGGCCTCTCGATCCGACAACGCAGCTGCGGGACCGGGTTGCTTGCGCTCTGGCTCCTCTTTGAACAGGACGCGATGTATGACACCTCGCGAGCGTGTAGTTTGCCGCTCAATCTCTCGTAGGCTGAACCCTCCTTGATAGAGCCCTTGGATCGCCCCTTTTCCTCGTCCGATGGTGACGGCGTTCTCCCCATAACACTAGGAATGGCAGCGCTTGAACCAAAATGGCATCACAAGCCTGCCTCCAATGAGTGGCTGAGCCATATTGACCATCATTATTTCTTACTTGTTTTTTGTATGGGTACAAGTGGTCATAATAATGGTCGCAACGACAAAAACGGTCGCTTGTATACTAGCCCATCTCCAAACTGCGATATCCCACGCGTTAAAACAAGTCCCAAACTGCGTTTGGCGATAGAAATAGCATATCTAAACAGCATCGGCTAACTCGTAATTTGACTGAGCTACAGATCAAAACGTAGGTGGTCATAATAACCTGGCGCGCAGTGTATTACTAGTAGCACACTTTTGTAGCCGCACATCCTCAATTGTAGCTGCCCTAACCATCTTTTCTTACAAACATCAAGTCTAACTACGCTTGCATACCGGTATGCAGTTTACATGTTCTTTTCAGCTCCCGGTATGGTCCAGACTCTGGAGGGGTTACATACTCCACTGCTACCTGTACCCAGAAAGCATTCCGGCCACCAACAGCTCCAGCATCTAGCTCACGTCGGCGGTTGAGCGCCCATTAAACCAAGTTGCTCCACAAAACGATCACTAAATAAAACATTTAGCAAACGAAAAGAGCAGTGTCGCGTCTTACGTGTAGTCACAGCAGCTGCAGCCACAGTAGAACCTTGACGCTTGTCACGCTCATCACGTGTTGCTTCTTCACTCTCTCGCCGGGATCGGGTGGTGACGGGTTCTGTCGTCGCCATGGCGGCGGTTGCGGACAGGCGGCTCGTGTCGGCGGTGTGTGCTGCTGCTGTCAACTGTGGAATAGACGATTGGACTTGAGATGAGCGGGATTTGTGTATCCCAAGACCGTGCCACACAACGTCCCAGTGGGACGAGAAGGGGTGTCATCCTTACAGGTCATCCCAATATCCCGGCAAACTAGATCGCTGATTGGTCCATCCCTCTTTTGGGACGATATAAGACTGAGCCTAAGCGCACCAACTATCACCATCCAATTTGGCGGACCTCTCTTGTGCTCTGACCGAGCGTACGGTAATCGTCGCCGTCGGGAAACAGATACAGTACTGCACCCCGTTTTCGCGACCTTGGAGCTTTGATAAACTTCCGGATGTGATGCTCCTGAATCCAAAAAACTATTGTTTGTCTGCTAAAATCTAATTTATTTTCGAATCCTATATGGTCCACCCCGCGAAAACGGGTTGCAGTACTGTACTATCTACCGGTATCTGAATTCGTTTGGGCTAACTGTAAACAAGATTCAAGCTACTTCGACGACTACTGTAGTACAATTGTGTGGCAATTTTTTTTCGAGGGAATATAACAAACACAGGTTAGAATCTGAATAACACCGTAGCCCATCATCCACAATACGCACGGACAGGGCAACCTGGTGCTCGGCTGCGCACAGCCTTGCACAGGAGATGGATGAGCAGGCAACGTGCATCATGGTTGGCATTTGTGACACTAATGTGACTACGAAGTGTGGCACCAGTGGATCTTTGAGTGGCTACCTTCATTGTCCAGAAAGCGTAGCAGCCCCAGGGTCCTGACCAGCCTGCGCCGTCCAGCGCACACCACAGGGCGATGCCGGGTCTCAGCGCGTCAGAGCTGCCATCGGAGGCGCTCCACGCTGGGGACACGATAGAGTATTTCTCCCGTGCCTTTGTCTGCGGCGACCACCGAGGGTATCGTCGCGCCGTCGTCGCCTGTGTCGACGGCGGTGACGACGTGGACTTCCCCGTCACTGTAAGCACTGAGGAACCGATACCGACGAACATGATGGTCAAGAAGGTGACAGACTGCCTCGGCAACCCTCTATCACGCGTCAAGACAAAGTGGCGTAAGGTTCGGACGTTTGAGTTGGTCCCAGGAACCTTTCCCGCTCCAACGAGGTCCAGTGAGCTGAATAGTGTCCTACAAGCGGCTGTCGCAGCGGCATACGAGGCCGTTCGTGGAGAACGTGAACATGTACCTGAGTAGATCGTGCCGGAAACGCCACCGAGCAGCGCAAGCAGCTCCCCGATCATGCAGACAAACCAAAGCCACGTCGTGCCACCCAGCACCCCACCGCAAGTCTCTGCTCCGGATGCGTTATATGCAGGAGGGTCTACGGTATTTGGTGATAATTCTCCATGTGAGGAGGACTCTGGAACGTCAGCGGTGAGAGAGATAATTGACCTTGTAACACCCGAAAAGAGCAGCGGCATTGTCTCCGACGCCGACTCTGCTGTGTCCGTCCAGTCGATACCTAACCGACACGCCCGCGCCAAAATCCGCCACCAGCCGAAGCCGAAAAGGGCGCAGTGGCTAGTTCCAAGGTCTAGAAAACGCAGAAACCTGGCAAAATGTGCGGTGACGAGGAGCGGCTCTATGATTTACCACGCGAAGACCGTCAAGGCGGCGAAGTTTAATCAGCTGCGGAGCAGCCCCGAGATCAAGAAGGAGTTAGAGATCCTGCACACCAAGCGGTCGACGTATTCGGATCCTAAACAGAAGCAGTGCCGAACTCTATGTAAGACTGTAGCCTGGCCAGCAGAGATCGAGAGGATCACCACGTGCAAGCGCAACGGGGTGAAGTTTCCAGATATTGAGAGCTACGACTCGTGCAACTGCTTCGGTGACTGCTTTTGGGATACCTGCACGAACGTGGCATCGGCGTCCTTCTGCATGCCCCAATACTGCAAACTGGGCGCCATCTGCAGTAATGCACCTCGCACTCTAAGCTCGCTGAAGCTGTTCGATACTGGACGGGTGGGTCTCGGCGTGTACACGACCACGGATCTCGATATCGGAGACGTACTAGGTGAGTACTGTGGAGAGCTGTCAGAGCTCCCCGCAGTGGTGGAGGGGCAGCCACCACAGGCCGTGAAGACAAACACAGGGTACACGCTGCTCTACAACACCAGATCCGTGAACAATAACTACGTCTACGTTGACGCCTTGCGTTGTGGCTCTATTACACGCTTCATCTCTCACTCGTGCGAACCGAATGCCACCTTTTTGGAGCAGCAGACGCGCACTCGCGTCCGAGTCCTCGTGAAGATGATTAAAAATGTGCAGGCAGGCGCTCAGATCACCGTGCACTACGGCAACGAGCGCTGGTTCAAATGCGCCTGTGACCTGTGCTGGAAGGAGCCGAGCAGAACGGGAGACAGCAGTGGTGACGAGTAGGAACAGCTATCGGTGTATCTTGTCTAGTGCCCGCAGTTCTCTGTAGCTATCGTTCTGGAATTATAAGAAGGAGTATGAAAACGGTCATTTGCTCACTCGTATATTGATAGGATGAACGGTACAAAGTTATTCTGGCCATGTAACAGCACCTTCTCGGGGATCCGTGCGCGCAGAATCACTCGAAGCTAAGCGCAGCTCCAATTGTCCTCGGGCGTCCAAGATCAGGCAGAACTGACACTTCGCCCCGCTTTCTTTTACGACGATTAATCAAAACTTCGCGCCCGCTGCTATCCACGTGAGCTGTAACGC
This sequence comes from Phytophthora infestans T30-4, assembly GCF_000142945.1. NCBI lineage: Eukaryota > Oomycota > Peronosporomycetes > Peronosporales > Peronosporaceae > Phytophthora > Phytophthora infestans. The sequence continues at coordinate 680,216 of NW_003303731.1, forward strand.
GCAATGCGAACAGTAGATGAACGCACGCGCCGAAGGCAAAAAAGTAATCGCACGGACATCTCTGAGTCTGGACGTTCACGGGCCAGCCGTCGTCGGGCTCCCCCTCGTACTTCTTCCGCGCGTAGTTAATACCCATCTGCGCCAACACGGCTATCGCCTCCTCGCTGCGCTTGTTCGGTGCGATGGAAACGCGGCCTGCAGGCAGTGATATTATACGCAGGATACAGGACGCTCCTGAGCGCACATACTCGGTATCCTGACCTTCAGCAACGCCTAAGTATCGCTCCCGCACCATCTCAGACACCCTCCGTGCGAGGGTTTGTGCCGGAACCACCGCATACTCAAACGCTCTGGTGCTGCTGGACTGGTCCTGGCAACACCCGCTGAGTTCACATAACAGCGTGCCCATCTTTAGCCGTCGGCGCAACGTATAGTCACGCTTTAAAAGTGCGTTGAAGGTCTCCGCCGGGTTGTTTGTGGAAGAAACCCGCATGGCGTCGCAAACACCTGCCACGTCCTGAACGGTCCAACGACCCACTGCCCGTAGAAGTACTGAGCAAACGAAATTAGGGTCGGGTCAGCCATCCAGCGATCCAGAATACAGCGCAGCATCTCCATATAGTGCCCTTGGTCTCGCGCAAAGTGCAAGTCGTATACTTCTCTAAGCACACGAGCTTGTGCGTCCGAGGATAGAAGCTTGACCCGCTCCTGGACGTGCTTCATCACATGGAAGAAGCACATCAGGAAGCGAAATCGCGGGTTGCCCCCAAAGACCGATGCGAGAGCATTGAACTGAGCTCTATCGCCGTCAGCCATCGCGTACTGAACGGTCAAATGGTTTCCTGTGATCCACAAGTATAGGCGTCGTAGGGATAGCAGCGCTGCCTGGAACATTGGCTCAGTTTTTGTGACATCACAAACATACCCACCAAGTGAAATCTGCGAGAGCGGTCTGAGACCCCGACTACCAACACGGGCAGATTTGTTGTGCCATGGCCATACTGCATGGTGTCAGTAAGGCGTTCTCTTTTTTTCCTTTCATTATTTATCACTACAAATGTTTTAGCAAGCAAACGATGCTTACGTCGCTTTCTTGCTGAGAGACCCTCGCGCGCAAACAGGCTCGAAGAGGTTACAGCGCGCTACAGTTTTTAATGGTAAAATACATGTATTTAATAGTTGGGCTATCCGACCTTGTTGAAGTTGTTCAGCCGCCGTCGGCAAAAGTCTATTTACACCGGTCGTTGCTTGCAGGAAAAACCCCGTCGAATATTGCCTCGAAGTCATCGGTCCGCCGTCGGCAAACGACGAACCTTGTTTTGCCGACGACGGGGCCTCAGTCAACACCATCCTTACGTACATGTAATGGACATTCCATTGGGATTTCCAACGTAAGTTACTCTACATGGACCTTGTAGACGTATCCGACGGCGGAACAGAGCCTCACTAAAGCTTTCATTCTTAGCAACGACCTCGTTTGCCATTTTCATTTATACATTCGTACGCAAACCCCTCATATCATTCGCCCCAGACAGCAAGCGATGTCCAAGCGCTCTTTAACTTTATCGAAGCTGCCCGTGACGATTCTCACGGGCTTCCTTGGAAGTGGGAAAACGACGCTGTTGAATCACTTACTAACCGAAAACCACGGGAAAAGGTTCGCAATCATCGAGAATGAGTTCGGTGAAGTGGGCGTGGACGACCAGCTTATTTGCCAAGTCACGACTCCAGACGACATCGGTGGAGGCGACTCCAGAAGCCGAAAGTTCAATATGGGTGAGGAGATTCTGACTATGAACAACGGCTGCATCTGCTGTTCCGTACGAGGCGATCTCGTTCGACTCATTGCACAGATCCTCAAGCGCAATGGGGACCGTAGCCAGCTGGATGGGATTATCATCGAGACCACCGGGATGGCCGACCCTGGTCCCGTTGTGCAGACGTTCTTTGCTGAACCATTGGTGGCGGCGACGTGCGAGCTTGACGGAATCATCACAGTTGTCGACGCGAAGCACATTTTGCAGCATCTCCGTCCTGGAAACGGGGTGGAATACGAGTGCGAAGAGCAGATTGCTTTTGCAGATCGCGTCCTGCTGAACAAGACGGACCTGGTGAGTTCGACCGAGCTCAAGGAGGTTCATTATCGCATTCGCGACATCAACAGCGCCGTGTCTGTCATTAAGTGCCAACACTGTCGGGTAGATCCCGCTCTGCTTCTCAACGTCAAGACTTTCGATCTCGACTCCATTCTGAAGAGACAACCCGACTTCCTTAAGGTCAAAGAAACCACCCACGCTCATGGAGATGACACTGACCATGAGCACAAGCACGGCCATGAACAAAACGTAGAGCTGCATCACAGTGGAAACAAACGCAAGCACTCACTGGTGACCTCGGTGGGCCTCAGTCTTCCCGACCCGATCCTTGTGGCGCTGTTGGAAGATTGGATCGACGATATCCTGGATACGGAAGGTGACGATCTGCTTCGTTATAAGGGCGTGGTGAACGTCGCCGGTATCGATAAGAAGTACGTTTTTCAGGGCGTACACACGCTGTTCAACGGTCGGTTCGCTGACAATTGGGCTCCAGGCGAGAAGCGCGAGACGCGGTTCGTTTTCATTGGTAAAAACCTCGACCGCCAAGCGCTGACTGAAGGTTTCCTGGCATGTCGAGCTACAACAGACCTTCGGTTCCGAGTAGGAGACCGGGTCATGGCAAACACTGGCGATCAAGGTTTCCAGGCTGGTACCATTGTACAGCTCTGGGAACAGGGCAACCCGTACGCAATTCAGCTCGACTGCGGCCGGAAAATATGGGCTCCAGTGGATGAGATTGGGCTTGTACGAGCGCTGGGGGAGGCTCAACAGGAGAAGACTAGACAGCCTCTCACAATGATCCAAATACTGGCATAAATAGTGAAAAGTTGCGAGCTCACGTCTCAGCCTGTATATTTAAAGCCAGCAGCCCTGTAACTACGATGAAGAAGAAGTCAACTACTACTGTAGTAGTAGTACTGTAGTGCTATTAATTCGTAGTACATACACAGTACCTGTTCGTCTATGATATGATTACCAGACCTCGTACTGGCAATGCAATCGTGCCCCAATCCGTGCAATTTCTTCTTCACAAGGAAGGTAGGTACTAATAGCGGGTTCTAAGTATTATTTTAAGCTGATTAATATACAGCAGTAGCCTCATTAGCTGGAAAATTTCGGGCGAAAAGTGGGCAAATTTCGGATGTCAGACAAATTTGAGCTCGATCAAATTCACTTGTTTCGCTAAAGTTTTCTTAAGGGAACACCAGTTTGAAGATGTAAGCGTAGTGATGGGGTTCTGGTGCCTTAGGTCCCAGTGGCTGTCGAGCTGTGGCTAGTAAAGAGTCTCAGTTTCAATACAAAAATTAGCTTTATGGTGTACCCATACTTCGGTACCCTGATTTTCGTTGAACTGCATCTCGTGTTCGGCAGCAAGTCACGCAGTAATGTATACATGTAGGAGCCGCGTTTGTGTATAGTTTGATGCTTATGATAAAGAAGCTATTAATGCAAACATAAGATACAATACCGAGTCGTCTCATCACCTATAGCGGGGTGTACCCCACGGTTACATGAAGTGTGACTTGTGTGACTAGTCACTCTTTGGGATATCAGGGGCATAGCTTCATTATAGGTAGCTTATAGTTTGTAAATGATAGCGCTTGGATAGTTGGTTACTAGGAATATTTTTCGTCGCGCTTGGTTACATGTCACATGTTTTAATACGGTCGACATCAGGAAGAAGATATTGAGCGCGGCGATTTTTTCGGTGAGCGGGATCCACGTTTAAGAGATGACAGTTTTTACGCTGCAAACGTTCAACTAGCTTTGGCTGTCGGTGCGAGACTATCTAGTCGTAACCTACAACGTCGGGGGAGATCTGAAATCAGCGGAAAGGATGCATTCTTCAAGACGCTAGTCCCATTGCACGTGGGAAACCCTTAGTAAGAACTTCAGAATTCTCACGGCTACGTTTACAGACACAGTGACAAAGCTCATACGGTTTTTGTCACCAAACCTGGACGTGAAAAATCACGTCGAGGCGCAGGCGGAGCTTACGACAATGCAATTAGCATTAACGTCTGGGTACATGTTCAAAAGCTTCCCATGCGCATTATGCACCGTGGGCGTCACGTCCTAGCCAAGCTGGCGCTTTGGAGGAAGTACTCAAGAAAACGGTAAGTATTACAGTGGCAAACACCACCTATACGGCCTTAAAGTGAGGGTGTTCGTCAGTCATGCCCTTCGCAATCAACTGCTTTAATCACGCAAAAGGGGTTACGCATGATTTGTCGATGTTCAAAGAAAAACAAGTCATTCTATTTTGGACGAATGCCTAAGCTGCTAGGAGATGAACAATTCGAAGACGTTAGTAAACAATCATTATGATCAGTGGGTATAAAGGTACAGCACATTATCTACGAAGTATCCATCCCAAAAATGGAAAGAATTTGACTCGCTCAGATCTTGTAAAAAAAACGACAAGATTTCTAGTGATCGGGTTATTGTGAAAAATTATTTCGGACATTTGAGCCAGTTATGGAAGAATATTATCACTTATCCGACCCCTCTTAAGTTTAGTATGAGCATTAATGGCCAATCTTCTATTATATAGTTCTGGGTAGCCAATCATATCCAAGTAATATGTCAGTCTTGACCAATCAATCCTTGAAGGGTTAGGCTGGTCATATAAACTCCGTATCAGGTCCGAGAGGCACGGACAATATAGTAAGATGCCGGCGTTTATCCGACTGGCGTAATCACTTCGATACATTCGACTAAAATTACCGCTTTCTAAAATATGTTAATTAGCTGCACTTTGTAGAAAGCAATAAAGTCACCAGGCTGCTCTACAGTGAGGGCTGACGGCATAGTGGCGGATCGGTGTTGTATTAATAAGCAGCTCTATTAATACGTAGTACTTGTATTAATACATGCATCAGTCTCCGCGCATCAGTACCGCCGCTAGTAGATACTACGTATTACGGAGCTGTACATCTGTCCAGACTTCGTACAAGTGCCGGTACAGTACATGAATTGCATTATAGTATAATGAAGTATTGGCTGCCAGTGCCAACACACGCGCAGTATATGCGCCGACTTCATACCGAGCTTTTGGCTACTGTACACATAAGCACCTCATGTCGCTCCGCCTCATGCAGCGCCACCACAGCAGCATCTGGCTCCTGTTCCCGGCCACGACCGCCTAGCATCAGCCCCGAATGCTTATCCTCATCCTAGATGCAGCACTTCCGGCTAAAGCAACGCCACGCTGCACCGCAACGCATCCTTTTTGCCCTTGGGAGTCGCATCCTCCTCCTCCACGATGTCATCTTCCACCGAACCCATTGCCACCTCCATCGCCTCGGTATTCTCTGATCCTATTGCTATGATCGCCTTCTCGGTTACGCTCTGCACGGAGCTCAGCAGCGGCTCAAAGCCAGCGACGCAACTGCCTCGGTGGCATCGAGCCCGGTATCGAACCTGTTTCGTTCACTAACAGCGTCGTGTGTAGCTTCCCAGACAAGCCCAGGCCGCGACGCCGCCATGAGATCGCCAGCTGACGCATCGCACGCTACTGCCACCCACGTGCTGAGGCTTCTATCACCAAATAACCACGCAATACACCCGAGAACAACACTACCGCGTACACCGGCAGTAAACTTGCTGCAGACCCGTTATCCGTCCAGTGCCACTTCGAGCGGCTTCGAACGGTCGTCGCACAGGCTCGGGAGGTCTTCCGAAACCACGCTAGACCGCTGTCAAGCACACTGTCAGTGATGCAGTAACACTGCTGCACCAACCCTCGGCTGAGGGCGCACCGGCGTGAATCGTGATGAACACGAAGCGGCAAAGTATCCAAAACTGCTGAACAATTTAGACCACCTTGGTGGATCCGATTTGACAGTTTTTCGTGATACGGTGGGGGCCAAGCAATCGAGCGAAGATAACAAAGAGGTGCTCGAGGCTAGCAACGCGAAGGCCAATAGGATCCGCGCCATGAAGACCACCACCGCACTCAAGGCGAAGCTCGACGGTATCAAGAAAGCTTCCAACTCAGCGGGTAGCAGCGTTCTTGAAACCCTTTTATTTCTACGCGAAGAAAACTAGCGCAAAGCGGAGATCCGTCGTGTGGAGGATGAGCAGCGCCGCCGAAACGAGCTGGCAGCCCAAGAAGCACACCGTCTTGCAGAGAAGGCCGATTTCGACGAGCGCCGAGCGCTGAAAGACTCGAAATGGAGGAACAGGCGCGTCGTGACCGCGAGGAATCCCGAACTCGCACTTAGGAGCTTGTCGTGCTTACTGGTGCGCTCATAAAGAAGACCTAAAGTTGAGCGACAAGCGCAGGGGCGATTACGAAGAATTGAGGGTCACTTTCTTTTAGTAGCGTTGCAATTACCGTTAGGAATTCATATGAGACTGCGCGAGACATTATGATACTAATCAACCATTTGGAGTTATCGAGATATTCGCGTCTAAAGATCGCCCACGTGTTTTCGCACTTTATCGAGTAGCTGAAAAAACAAGCGTCAAAGTTTTTCAGAAATTTGAAGCAGGTGTATCATTCCCGAACAGCGCACTCCAGCCTCGAGAATGCAGTGCCCCGAGACCGAAAGCAACACGACGGCACCCGATCCTGCCGTCGCTGTTCCAGTGCCGCCCCCTGCTCCCCCTGTCCTGGTCAATGCGGGAGAGCACGGCCCCCACCGTGCCACGAAGCAACCAGCCGACACCAGGGCGCACACAAACACGGCCACCGCCGACCTAACAAGTATCGCTCAACCTACTGCTCCTCGTGTCGCTTTGCCCTCCGCTACAGTAGTGTAAGTTTGCCAAAATGTCCCGCCTAAATCAAAATGATACTGATGTCCATCACTAAATTTAGGCTTTTTTTTCAGATTATACACATGGGTTCACTCGGATTTGATCACCCAAATGCGGTTTTAGACACTTTCTACTGCGTTTTAGCCGAAACGAATGGCACCACGCGATTCTACGGGCGATTCTGCCTCAGACACTGCAATAAAAAAAATGAAAAAGTTGGTCATCCACCGAGGTAAGTTTTCCAGAGGCTCACCACTTCGTCAATATCTCGTGTCCGAAGGTGTGCAAGGGCTCAAAACGAAGCCAAGATACATAGGTTTGTGTTGGTGCGCCTAAATCGCGATTCGTACCTAGGTTGATTAGTATACTTATGAGACGGCGTCAAACGAAAAGGTGCTTACAAACCTAAGTACGAATCGCGATTTAGGCACATCATTGGAAAGAGGAAAATCTCCTCTTTTGATTGGTGCATTCAGATCTACAAAAAGTACAAAACTCACTGAGCGACGATCCTCAGAAAAACATGTCTCCTTGAAAAAAACATTTTTCGGAAAAAATGTTCGTAGACCCCTGGAAACAATTTTTCTTACTGAATCGATTGCACCTGGTCCCCAGTATCTAGTTTGCATTACTTCCTTTTTAAATATGTGTTTGAAGTTGGAGATCTCAATTTTGAAGGGTATATTTTGAATTTTTGGGTACATCATTTTTATTTTTTGGGGTATTTGGGTATAGGATGGAAGGATCATTCTGATGTATTGCTAACATTCCACTCACGAATTGACCTAATTATCTTTCTTTGCGCGCTTTCGGCTTCGGGTTCCAGTCTTGGGCTGCGCTGGTGTAGCTTTCAACACGTTTGCACGGCCTTCATTCCCTTCTTCACTTTCAACCGGGGCAACCTTCGCCTCATCAGAAACTGCAGCGTCTCTCTTTTTTTTTGGCACTTGCGTTTCGACGTGCCTGCTTAGCCTCCTTCGCGAGGCGCTCTTCCTCATCCGTAGGAACTGCGTACAGGGGATCCGACGCAAACTCGGAAGGGACGTACGGTCTTACCTTGTTGTACATTTGCTGCTTTTTCTTGAAATTCTGAGGCGGTGGTTGTAGAGGCTCTAAGTACGCAGCTAGCAGAGTTTGCACTTTTGCGGCGTCTGTCTGTATGCCGTCAAACGACCGGCGAAGGTTTTGGTCCATAGGCTCGTCTGCAGGTCCAACACGGCAGCTGACAACCCCCGGCTTCTCCTCGCTCATTTAGAAGATGTGGTGTAGCGGGATCAGCAAAATCTGCGAGATTGCCAGATCCAACTGACCAACTGCGCCCAGACACCGACTAACGGAGGGGGTCCCCCGATGATCCGTGTTCTGC
>NW_003303731.1:692073-696542 GCF_000142945.1 Phytophthora infestans T30-4
ACGATCCCTCAAGAAATCATAGAGTAATGCTCCACAGTTCAGATCTGCCTCGTCCCATCGATATGACCAACTCACATCCATGGGTCCCTTCCCTACTCTTCTTCATGAGACTGCATCACGCCGAATCTGTTACGATTCGTACGATCCCTCAAGAAATCATAGAGTAATGCTCCACAGTTCAGATCTGCCTCGTCTACCCAGCTAGGTTCGTCATATCCACGCCAATGCACCAGAAACTCACGGTAAATCCGTCCGTATCTAGTTCGCTTCCCCGATCTCATATCGGTGATCTTCTCGACTTCGAACTCGTCGGCTTCGAGATCCACATTCCAACTGTCTTCCGGTAGGAGAACTTCGTCGAAGTCGACGCGGTCGGATGCATCTACCGAAAGACGGACCTGCGGCCGATCCGGATATTCTTTGACCAACTTCAGCTTGGATACGTGTACCACAGGGAACAGGCGATATTCGGTACCTGTCGTTTCCAGCCTCACCGCATGTTCTCCAATCTTCTCTCTCACCCGGAACGGTCCATGCCATAGATGGGCCAATTTGCGAGCGTACCCTTCTTTCACTCGATCCAAATACAGCCACACCTGCGAACCCACTTGGATTTGATGTGGACGGGCGTCTTCGTTGTGTCGATCCGCTCGATCCTGTATCGCATTCCGCAGTCGTTCGTTCACCTGGGATCTAGCTTGCCGGTAGTATTTCTGGACTTGGTATCGCCATCGCCTTGGATCTCGGTTTCTCTTCTTGGTACTGCATACTGGAATGGCCGCTTCTAGGGTGGATTTGGGATCCCACCCATGTACCAAGTAAAATGGTGTATCACCCCGGATCCTGTCTTGGGCGGTGTTCATCGCGAAGGGGAGCCGTTCTGCGTACTCATCCCAATCCCTTTGATCCAAATCCTGGACATACATCTTGAGTGCTCTCGTGATCGTCTGCACCATGCGTTCGGCCGACCCGTTAGCTTGGGGACGATATGCCATGGTTGCTCGCTGTCGCTGCCCTAGGATCCCGTTGAGAGGGGCTCCAAAAAAAATCAAAACATAAGCCTGGCCTCCCCGAATCATGTTCTAAATCATTTCGTCTAACACCAATCCTCCGAAAAACACACTCCTCGTTACGCATTCCGCAATGTGTTTGCGCAGTTTCTAGACGCCACTAGCTTTGGCAATCACATATCCTGTAAACAGGTCCACCCAAATCAACAATTCTGTGTTTCCTTTGAACGACTTGGGCAACGAGGGGATATGATCCATGGCTATGATCTGGAAAGGGTAAGTCGCTCGAACATTCCCAGGTGACTCCCCTTCGATCGTAGGTCTGCCCTTGCCTGTCTCACAATCCACGCATTCACCGACATATCGTTGTACACTCTTGAATAGTCCTCTCCAATGGAAACATTCCCGGATCCGTTGGTAGGTCCGACCAATGCCCTGATGTCCGCCTTCCAAGCTAGCGTGGTAGTGGTGTAGGACATCCTGTTGCAAGGTTTCTGGCATCACCAATCTCATCAATCCATCCCGATCCTCGTGGACTCTCTTCGTAGGGGGGCAATAGAAGAGCAAGTCGTTCAGATCCACTGCGTAATCCGTAGCGATAACGCTGTAGGATTTGGCATCCTCCCGACTTAAGTCTCGTACATCCCCCATCAGATACTTCTTTAGTCCCAGGATCCACGCTTCCTCATTCTGTGCTTTGAGGATCCGCTCGATGCGAACTCTCTTCACGAATGTTTCCTCGAGGATCGGGGGGCTGGATCCAATCCTTCCTCTGGATCTAGTGACAGCCATCACCTGGACTGTCCTTTTCCCGGATCCAACCACTACCACTTCGTCAAGTCGGTTCAACGTAACGAGATCCTGATGTTCGGCTTCTCCCTCCACTTCGACACCACATTGATTCCGTAAAGCGGCACTGGCCAAACTATCCGCACTGGCATTCCAATCTCGCTTGACATGTACCAACTCGTGATTCAACCAACCACGCAGGTGGATCATCACTTTCTGCCGTAACAGTGTTAGGGCCGGGGCCTTGCAGTCAATCTCACCTCGCACCTGTCTGATTACCAAATTTGAATCCCCACAAATCACCAGCCGTTTTGGATCTTGTCCCTTTAGTAAATCCAAACCCAGAAGGAGTCCGTTATACTCCGCTTCATTGACGGTGAGGCCTTCCGCGTAAGTGGATCTGGCCCGTACAACTTCCCATCCGGGCAATCTCCACAGTATTGCACTGTATGCTCCTCCTCCGCGTCGTACACGAGCGGATCCATCGAAACTCAGGACGTATAGATCCTCATCCACCTGTACCGTCGGGATCGGGATCTGGATCCGGCGTTTGGGCTCTTTCTTAGGGGCGATCTTAGTCAGCGCCTCATCCATCTTAGCTCGAGGAGTGATGCTCGCGGCCAAGACTCCCAGGATCTCGTCTTCCCCTTTCGAACATTCCACAATCTCCAGCGTCCAAGGCGAGAGTAAAGCTGCCCACTGTCCCAAACGTCCTTGCAACCCGGCCGACTTGAACAGCCAGGCTAGCGTGGAGTGTCGAGTCAGGATCCGGATGGATCTTCCCACTAGCAGGTTATAATTTAGATCCAACACGCGCAGGAGCGCAAGTATCTCTTTCTCCACCGCTCCGTAGTTCAGTTCATTCGGCTTCAGTGTCCGGCTGACAAAGGTGACTGGATGACAGATCCCCTCATGTTCTTGCACCAGAGCTGCTGAGACTGCCCAGTCACTGGCATAAACTATTACCGTAGGTTGACGTTCCGGATCGAAATGACGGAGGATAGGCGTGGTCGCGATCCTGTTCCTCAGTTCCACAAATGCGTGTTGAGCTCGGATCCACCGAGATTCTGCCTTTTCCATGTTCTGATCCGTCGTCTCTATCCAGACTGGATCCTCTCTCTGTTGGTCTCGGAGTGGATCCAGCTCCTGTGTTAGGTCCTCTTCTGACGTCATACCACTTGGATCCCTTCGTGGATCCGACATCTCCCGGGCCAGAGCTCGTTGGATTTTCATCTGGACAGCTGGAGCGGTCATCGCAGCAAAATCTACCTCTCTTAATTCATACAACACCGCGGCAAACAGGGCGTAATCTTCGATGAACCGACTGTAGTAGTTCAAACTGCCCAAGAAGGATTGCATCGCTCGTAACGACTGTGGGAAGGACAAATCGGCTAATGAAGACAGGTCCTTAGGATTCGCCTCCAATCCCTCCTTGGAAACTCGATGGCCCAAGTAATCCACCTTGCGCATCCCCCAATAGCTCTTAACCACACTGATAGAGAGATTCCACTTAGTACACGCCTCCAGTAGGGATGTCACTCTCTCACACAACTGATCCCACGATTCCGCCGGGATCAGAATGTCGTCGATGTAAGATCTGCGTCCTAACACAGACGGGGTCCCAGGATCCCCTGGTTCCCCCGCTTCGAATGGATCCACTTCTGCGTCACCTTCCCCGGATCCACCCGTTTCGGGCTCCGGTATTCGGGTGAACCCATAGAGGGCGTTATCGATGAGGCGTTGGTAGATCTGGGGTGCGTTCTTCAGTCCAAACGGCATCCGGGTCCACTCGAACAGGCCAAACGGTGTGATGAATGCGGATATTGCGCGAGCTCGATCCGTCATAGTAACCACCCAGAAACCACTGGCCATGTCTAGAGAACAGTACCAGAGTGCTTTATCCAAATCTTCCAACAGCTCATTGATCAGAGGCATTGGATACACCATCAATCGAGTCAGGCTGTTAACCAGCCGGTAATCAATGCACAGACGTATATCCACCCCGTTCTTCTTGATGATGATTACCACCGGCGACGCCCACGGGGACGTTGAGAAGCTGATGATCCTGGCTTGCAGCAAGCCCTTAATAAGATCTGACAGTTTTTCTCGGAACTGAGGTGCCACCTTCCGCACCCTTTGAGCGATCGGTTTCGCGTCGCCGACATCGATGTCACATTTGACTCCGTGGGCGGCGGGCGGTAACGCATTACCCTTACCGATCAGCAGATGTCGGCTTTCCCAGATCTTCTGACGCAGACGATCCACTTCAGTGGGTTCGTTCGCCCCTGGATCCACTTGGATATCATCAATCGTGACCTCCTCGGTGGTCAGTGGTACCTCCGGGATTACCGCCATACCTTCTCCCAGATCCTCGGCGTGTAGATCCCCGCCTTCACGGTAGCAGACTTGTTCATCTTCGGTCTTTGTCTGATCCACCCTTGGATCCAGGCACCGCGACTCTCCTTCGACCGTCATCCCTTCTGTCTTCGTGGGGTCGGGTATCCTGGTACTGGGGAAGTCACCTGTCGGATCCAGCCGGTCCTCTAACGAGTCTAAACCCGACGGTTCGGGTTTGACTAGCGTTGCCACTCTCGATAGGGATCCAGGCACTTTATCCAGTGGAAAGCTTGGATCCACTTGTGGATCAGCGGGATCCGGCTGTTCGGCTTT
>NW_003303731.1:696642-699427 GCF_000142945.1 Phytophthora infestans T30-4
CAGCCAGATGACACAGCGTAGCCGCCGCGTTCAGCCACACTGCGGGTCACGTCGCCACTCACGTCTTCGTGTGCCAAGGCTCTCACGTCCTCGCTCGTCACTGTCTCCGTCGTTTTCCGTTTCCTCCGTCGTGGTCATCTCGGTGGCCATTTCCGTAGTAATACCCTCGACAAAACGTCTCCGTCTCCTCGGACGTCTCGGTTGTCTGCTTGCTCGATCCCGTGCCCGCGCCACTCGTACACCCAGATGACACAGCGTAGCCACCGCGCTCAGCCACACTGCGGGTCACGTCGCCACTCACGTCTTCGCGTGCCAAGGCTCCTGTGGTGTAGGGATTTCCAGATTCGACCATACGCCGACCTACTTTAGGTCAAGAATCGGCTCGGTCTGATAACCCAGAGCTTAGGAGCCAAGGATCACGGTAAGTACTCGGCGATCTGTCCGGATATGCTATCCGGATAGCCGCTGAGCTCAACGGCCGCCTGAAGAGTCGGTAGAGATCCGAAACGACTACATTTCACTAGATATTTGTATGAGAAGCATAGGATTAAATAGGAGGAGCCGAAAAGGCTCCCAGAAGATAACAGAGCAGAATTTTCCTAGTCCAAGACACGTGTACACTTTTCCGGTAAGTCCCTGCATAGGGCTGGATTATGCCTGCCGTCAATACTCGAGAGGCATAGCTTGTAGGGTATTGACTGGTAGCGCCAAGAGATTAGGTTGGTCCGGGTAGGACAAAGTCTCGCTACGCGCGAAAGAAAGTCCCGCATACTCAGCGGGCCGGTACGTCGGATAGCCCGGGTGCCGTAACACTTCTAGCTGAGCAGCCTCTGCGCTCGGTGACCTGTAAAAGCGCTCGCGCGCCGTCGTCCATCCTTTGGTGGAGGGCACAGGGTTGTGAACGAGCTCAGCCGAACGAAACTCGGCGGAGCCTCGGAAGTGATCTGACTTGGTTAGTCGGAACCGAGTGGAAGCGAGCCACTCGTCTGTCCCGGAAGGGCCGGACCGCGAGGGGACCACCCTCTGCGCAGGCCATACAACCGCCGACCTAACTCGGCGATTGACTGGATGACAGATCCCTTCATGTTCTTGCACCAGAGCTGCTGAGACTGCCCAGTCACTGGCATAAACTATTACCGTAGGTTGACGTTCCGGATCGAAATGACGGAGGATAGGTGTGGTCGCGATCCTGTTCCTCAGTTCCACGAATGCGTGTTGAGCTCGGATCCACCGAGATTCTGCCTTTTCCAAGTTCTGATCCGTCGTCTCTATCCAGACTGGATCCTCTCTCTGTTGGTCTCGGAGTGGATCCAGCTCCTGTGTTAGGTCCTCTTCTGACGTCATACCACTTGGATCCCTTCGTGGATCCGACATCTCCCGGGCCAGAGCTCGTTGGATTTTCATCTGGACAGCTGGAGCGGTCATCGCAGCAAAATCTACCTCTCTTAATTCATACAACACCGCGGCAAACAGGGCGTAATCTTCGATGAACCGACTGTAGTAGTTCAAACTGCCCAAGAAGGATTGCATCGCTCGTAACGACTGTGGGAAGGACAAATCGGCTAATGAAAGACAGGTCCTTAGGATTCGCCTCTAATCCCTCCTTGGAAACTCGATGGCCCAAGTAATCCACCTTGCGCATCCCCCAATAGCTCTTAACCACACTGATAGAGAGATTCCACTTAGTACACGCCTCCAGTAGGGATGTCACTCTTTCGCACAACTGATCCCACGATTCCGCCGGGATCAGAATGTCGTCGATGTAAGATCTGCGTCCTAACACAGACGGGGTCCCAGGATCTCCTGGCTCCCCCGCTTCGAATGGATCCACTTCTGCGTCACCTTCCCCGGATCCACCCGTTTCGGGCTCCGGTATTCGGGTGAACCCATAGAGGGCGTTATCGATGAGGCGTTGGTAGATCTGGGGTGCGTTCTTCAATCCAAACGGCATCCGGGTCCACTCGAACAGGCCAAACGGTGTGATGAATGCGGATATTGCGCGAGCTCGATCCGTCATAGTAACCACCCAGAAACCACTGGCCATGTCTAGAGAGCAGTACCAGAGTACTTTATCCAAATCTTCCAACAGCTCATTGATCAGAGGCATCGGATACACCATCAATCGAGTCAGGCTGTTAACCAGCCGGTAATCAATGCACAGACGTATATCCACCCCGTTCTTCTTGATGATGATTACCACCGGCGACGCCCACGGGGACGTTGAGAAGCTGATGATCCTGGCTTGCAGCAGGCCCTTAATCAGATCCGACAGTTTTTCTCGGAACTGAGGTGCCACCTTCCGCACCCTTTGAGCGATCGGTTTCGCGTCGCCGACATCGATGTCACATTTGACTCCGCGGGCGGCGGGCGGTAACGCATTACCCTTACCGATCAGCAGATGTCGGCTTTCCCAGATCTTCTGACGCAGACGATCCACTTCAGTGGGTTCGTTCGCCCCCTGGATCCACTTGGATATCCTCAATCGTGACCTCCCTCTGTGGTCAGTGGTACCTCCGGGGATTACCGCCATAGCTATCTCCCAGATCCCTCGAGGTGTGGAAACCCGCCCTCACGAAGCAGAGTTGTATATCTTAGGGACTTGACCTAATCCACCCATTGAATCCAAGACCGCAGACTCACCTTATGACCGAGGAACACTTCGGGATGGAAGGAAACGGATGATCTGTGCCTATGAGAACAAAAGGTCAAATACGGACAAGTCGTCGAGAGAAGATTGAGAATATAATATAGAGACAGCCCTTCGCATCCACAGACTTATGCGAGA
>NW_003303731.1:700117-716853 GCF_000142945.1 Phytophthora infestans T30-4
CAAATGCATAAATGCAGTACCTAGACGCTCGCTCGTACCGGATTCAAACCCGGCGAGCGTCCTAGTTTAACATCTTCTCTGCCACTTCCGGCAACATCCCTCGGTGCTTGGCTGGATCAAACCATTGGCGGATCTGGTTGTAGAATTCTTCCATCGGGCACTTGCCGACGTCGTGAATCTCGCCACACCCGCGACACACGTAGAAGCAATGATCCCCGGGATGACCTTTCTTGCCACACTTCTCACAGACCAGATGTTTCCAGCATCCAGATTCAGTGTGCTTCCGGGATCCGCACTGCGAACACCTGACTTGTGCTGCCCCGTCCATGAGATCTCGGGATCTGTACATCCCACGGTCCCCGAGTACGGTATCCCCCGGTCGAGAGTTGTCTCCTGTCTTCGCCGTTCGATCGTTGGACGCAGTGAGACAGACTCGACGGTAATCTTCAGGGTCGGAGTCCGAGCCGTCGGATCCTGACTCAGTTCCTGAGTCGGGCGCCGTGACTTGGTGGACACGTCGAGCTGGGGCCGTAGGCGTCGGAGCCTTTTGGCGATACTTGCCGGACCCGACCGCCGCCTTCTTCTGGCGGTGTTTCGCGCGATCCACCGCCCGCAGTACTTCTTCAAGCTCGTCTGCGTCAGGAAGTCGTAGCAGGGTCAGCCTGTCGGCCAGATCCACATCTCCCAACGTCTCGATGAAATGATCCACGTGTTCCCGCAGTACCTTGGATCCCCCATCCTTGATCTTCAACTTGGCCCGTAGACCGGCCACATTTAGTCGATGTAGATATTCCAACGGGGATTCATCCGATCTGCGGCGAGCATGGTAGTATTGTCGTGCCACCGACACTCCTAATCCACAGTACTGGGTCTGGAAACTGCGCAGCAAATCTGGCCACTTGTTCCTGGTTGATCTGCCCAGCTGCCGATACCAGTTCCTGGCTGGCCCCGCTAGCAGATCCGCAAAGGTCAGACACTTCTCAGCATCCGACGCTTGATCTCTCATGAGGGCCGACTTGACTTTGCTGATCCATGTTCTCGCTCGGTCCTCATCTTGATCCTTGCCCGTGAACTCCTTCAAGTCCGATATAGCTGAGATCCGTACCCTCTGGATCATGGACGATCCACCTGCCCCGGCTGTGGCCGTTGCTACCACGGCTGCCGAAGTGGATGGGCCATCCAGATCGTCTGGGTCGAACTCATCATGGGAGTTGTCCCCCTCTACTGACTCCATCTCCACGTCCCGTGCTCCATGTTCATGGAGCACTTGCACTTGTGGCACGGGCGCTCTCATGCCCTGTTCGGCCAGGAAGCGATTCATCGCAGCTTCAAAGTGCCGCTGCAGGGTGTCCGAGGAAGTGTCGGAAGAGCCTGTTGCCGTCTGGTCCACTGGCGGGACTGGATCCGTGAGGTGATTACCTCGAGCCTGATCTGACGATAATCCCACTGGCTTCTTGCCGGATCTGGCTCGATCCTGGCTGGATTGCGTCAAATCACGCGTAGGGCGTACTGGATCCCGAGCTTTCACGTTCACCGGGGCTTCCTGTCCTCGGATCCTCGCCCGCGCTTCCAGCATGGATGCCCCGGAGGGTCCTAAAGTCATGCGTCGTGGTTCAGACGACGTGTCTGACCCATCCTCAGCGGCGGATTCGTAGTTTGAGGACGCAGCTTGGCTGATCCTCGGCGACGACACTGGATCCATAGTGCGCGACCTTTCTCCGGTGATGGACTTAACTCTGGCAAAGAGGTCCCGCGTCGCGGATACTATGAGATCCAGGTCTAGCTCGAAGATATCCTCTGCTTCGAACACACCAGCTACGATGCCTGACTCCGTAAGCAAACGTAATAGATCTTTGACTGCCACCAACTTGTTCGCCGTTTTCGTTGGAGCTCTCACCGGTTCCCTTGGATCTTCGATCTGTCGTGGATTCAGGATCTGCATGACAGGATCTTGATGCAGGAAGTCGCGTAAAGCTTGGTGGCGATACACAAACTCGAGATCCTTGTCGGACCAGCTTGACCTGGATCCAGCTTGGTCTTCTTCCGACTCTGGAGCTTGCATCTTCTTCCGCGTAGTCTTACTCGTTTTCGTCTTCTTTCTTGTTTCTTCGACTAGCAGGCTTGGGTTTAGGTACGGTGTTGGCTTAACCGGTGAATCTGCAAATGCATACCGTTTCGCCTTCACTTTCCCTTGTTTTGTTAGCGGATCTTGACTTGCGTCAAGATCCGCAGGGGTCCCCGAGGGGACCTGGGGAGGATAGAGAGGTTTCTCTTCTAGATCCGGATCCGGATCCACCTCTCTTCCGTCGACAGAGTTCCTCCCAAAACTCCATCGATCCGCGGATCTTGTTTCATTCAGCAGCGTCTTCGTCGATCCGACCTCCGACGACGCCTCTTCCCCTGGCTCAATCTTCACTTGAGCATCTTCTTGGGACTCACGGTGAAATCCCGAGTCACCAAAAGATCCGGGCACGCGCACCATTGTGGTGTAGCGGGATCAGCAAAATCTGCGAGATTGCCAGATCCAACTTACCAACTGCGCCCAGACACCGACTAACGGAGGGGGTCCCCCGATGATCCGTGTTCTGCTGAACTTTCCTCACCTTGTGTACCCGTCGGTAGGGCGGGATCTGCTCTCTCGGTAACTTCCGAAGAGTTCAAGTGGTGAAGCTTGAGTGTCTTGGCGAGACGTGGGGATGGGGTGGAGCAGCAGTGGAAAATCTTCACTCTGCGTCCGTGGATGGTTCCGTATCCTAAGCGAATATTCGAGCTTATGGATCCGGGGCCTAGATCGTGGATCTGGCCGTAGGGTTGCCTTGCGGGTGTGTTCCCTTGCCTTTGTGCTGTCCTTTAAGTCGTACTTGCCGCCTCCTGTGACGGGATCTTGAGAGTTGAGAACCTCTAGGGTGTAACCGACCAAGTAGTAAATTCGGTTAACCTGTCGGATCTGCACGAGTAAAGGAAAAGCTCACTAGGTTGTAGGATCTGGCCAATGTATTATCCAGTTATCACTACCAACACTAGATTCGCAATTCCCAACCTTCTCGGAGCTCGTACGGCCAATGTAGTTCCGGTTCTTGAGGGCAGGAAGGCACTTGCGTGATACTGTGCAAATTGAGAACTGTATTGATATTTAAGCCTATACCTGCCTGGGTTTCTACCTTCTATGTCTTTCATCTGCTAAATCCCTTACCAGGCTCGGCTGCATGTCCCTTCTTCCCTTGACCCATCATCCCAGCTGTGTTATCTTCAGATCCACCGGATATATGACGTAATCATCATGGTCACCCTATTATGGGTACACTCATCCGTATCCAGGTCGCTTGGATCCACCTCACTGTAATGGTACACTCGCCGTGGATCCGAGCTCTCCAATCATCCAACATCATCTCGCAACCGTCTGTGATCTCCGTTGTCCCACGAAAGTTCGAGATCCACTGTATCCCTCATCCCTATACCCTGGATCCACTTGGGTGGATATGGGATATACTATGTACGGGTGGATCGAGGTGCGATCTTATGAAGGAATGTGGGTAGGTGTCATCTGAAGGTGGATCTAGTATCCACGACTAACGAGAAGTCAAGATCCACCGTCAGAGGGCACCGACCATCCTTCCTTCATAGGATCCACACTCGATCCACTCTTGTATAGTATATCCCATATCCATCTTAGCGAATCCAGGTAAGGGTGGATCCGAGGTAAGTCTTGGTGGATCTTGCCTTCTCGTACGTCGCTCATATCAGATCCATCGTCATTCCATACGGGGTGCTGCTCGCCATGGCTAATCCACCACAGGCAACTTGCACCCGTGCCAAACAACCCAAATCCTCTATAATCACTTGAAATTGTCACTGATTCGGGATAGTGACCCCGCGTCAGGACCATTCTCTTATTTCTGAGAAAGCACTTCACCACAAAGATCTGGTAGCGCTGCACCCCCTTAAGATCCTTATAGGCCTCTGTGACCGGCGTTCGGAACACTTTCATCATCGTGTTCTCTTTCGGGATATGAACAATAGCTGAGCTAGACGAGGAGTCGTTGATAATCTCGAGTAGCTGGTCAGTCGTCCACACGTCCTCCTTAGCAAACTTCTTTCTCATAAGGCCGAAGCCACGGTCAACAGCGTTCTTGGTGTGACCTTTGACGAAAAACTTGAGCGAAACGACATCAAGTTCTCCAGTTTGAGCTAAAGCCAGCAGCATCTTAATAACGAAGTTATTCTTGTTTTGCCCCCCACAATTGTCAGCGTAGATAGTGAGTTTTCGGTGGCCGTTCGCCTGCACGATCCGCTTGATGAAGTGGTACAGCATGCTGTTGACCTCGTCCGTTCCTTTGCCGGCAACCGATTCTTCGTAGACGTAGTTGTACTGAATACCCTTGTTAGCGTAGTAAATTCCAAAGACGTGAACGTTCACCAGAGACAAGAAATACCACTGAGACGGCGTGCTGGTAACACTAGGAAGGGTCAGATTTTGACTGAGATCCATGACGATCACTGCAAGATCCTCCGACACGGATGCCAGGTCTTTCTTGTACTCCAGCCTATACAAAAAGTTCACAGTTAAACAAAATGATCTTTGCTAAACAAAAATGATTCTTGTATCCGTACCTCATCTTCTTCGCGGCTTCAGTATGGATGCCTAGCTCCTCAGTAAGCTCCGTCGTGATACACGACCGCATGCGAGTGTGCAGGATAGCACACAAGTCACACACGTTGCTACGAGGAGACCTGATCCGAATCGTCGGACAATACTGCTGTAGGAGCTTTCGAAACGTCGAAGGGCGGGGTTCACGCACGTCCAGGTCGTTTTCAAGCACATAGGCATTCATCTCAGAGTAGAGCTGATCCCAAGTAAAGTATGCAGGCAGCAGCGTGTAGTTTTTGTCCGTGTACTGCTTGCGTACGTCACCGGCTATCGTTTTCTGTGTGCGGACTCTCACGGGAACAACATCGCCTAGGGTCGAAGCAAACGACCGAAACCAGCTCACCAACCAGCGAATGTCGATCTTTGTAGCGTTCATGCTCAGTAGACCCTTGTGTACCTTGACGGAGAAGGCGCCACGTTGAATTTGACGGCGGTAGCGAGTGATAGTTGCCGTAGAAACGCCGTAGACAGCACACCATGCATCTCTGCAAACACGCCCTATCAGTGGCAGGTAGAACGTGAAAACTTGCCTTTCCCCAGTACCCCGACGCCGCACTGCGGTGTCTGTCTTCATGAGCATCGCCAACGAAGTCAGGACGCTCTGCTTCATCTCCCGGGCAGTCATGATTGATGTCGAGCGCAGGAAATCTTCAAGTTCAGCAGCCTTCCCCTGGAGGCTATGATCGTCGCACTTGTCGTGCTGGATTAAGTCGACCACTGTGTCGTGAAAGTCCTCGCCAAACAAATTGATGCCTCTGTCCTCAGCGAACTCATCCAGTGACTCCACGTCCGAAAGTCCATCTTGAGCCTCTTCAGCACTTGACGCTGCGCTCGACTCATCCGAGACAGGCTCCCACACACTGTCGTCGGAATCCATTTCACTGTTGCCTTCTGGATCCGGTCTTAGCGACCCAAGCAGCCGTCTTTCACCGAAAACTGCGACGCCCTGCTAGGACGACGCACTGGAGCTTGCATGACTGCTGGTGGGTGTCGGAGTGGAGGAGGGGGCCGGACGCGTGTCCATTGCTCAGTTGAGTACAAGATCGCCTTCGATACACCTCGAGATAATGGGTATGTGTGGCAAAAGGCCCTGTTTGCAAAATATCACTTAAGTTCGAGTTTAACTGGCCAATCTTTAAGGCCGTTTTTCTCGATAACTCCAAATGGTTTGGAAGGATCAGTTCGTTTGACGCCGTCTCTTATGTTTCACGCGGTCTCATATTGCACAACCACGCATTATTTACCCGATAAATTGCATCTTCTCGCGCAGATCATGACTAAGGATGTAGTTATCATTTCGTTATCAGCTCGTTCATTCATACAAGTTTTACTACATTCGATTCTTTATTAGTACTTGTGCAAGTATCAGTATCCGTGCAGCGCAAAGTACATGTTCATTTACAAAGACCTCAGGTTCCTACTTCATCTCAATCGGCACCTCCATGTCTTCCTTAAATGTCGTCCGGATCTGCGAGATGCCGACCGTGCGAGCGCGGTAGTTAGCCATCCAAAATAGATTGTTATATCTGAGTCCTCGGAGCTCTGGATCGTAGGGTAAAGGGAGGCTGAGACAGCTGTACACCTTTTCAACACTTCTCATTCCCAGCTCAGCTGCCTGCCGCGCATACATTACGGTGTTGTGTATCGTCCGTGTCGCGCTCTTGAAGGACGGTATGATGCGCTCGAGATCACCGTCTTTTAAGAGCGTCAGAATGCGGCCAGCCATCGTAATAGAGCACGGGAAGGTAGAGGCCGATACGACTTTCATTCGCGTATCCGGACAGACCATGGGATCCAATAACTTGGTGAGGAATTCAAGTGATGTGTCCGAGACGCTCCACGACCCGGGACAGTTGCCAAATAATTTAGCCGTCCGCTGCAAAGCAGAGCGTCTCCATGACGAAGACGGTATGCAACCAACCGTTGTACATTTCATTTTGCATGTCGGCGTTCGATGGCTGTTGGGCCTGGAGTTAATTAGATATCAGTAGCCTTGAATCCTTCTCGCAATATTATAACTCATAAAAAATGTGGTTTCTCCTTACCCTCAGATTCTTAAAAATATAAAGCCGAATGTATGCTCCAGAAGGGGCTCTCGAGCTTCAACGAGTTTGGCGAGCTCGACTGACGAGGAGGAGACGGCCACGCGATCCTTGCCGGAGAGTAGCCCGTCAGCGCCCTGGACAGCGCCTCCTCTGCATGCCGTCGGGTTCTCGACGGTGTGCTTGGTGGTACTCCGAACACCAAGCAAAGGGTACTCTGCTCCATCGAGTCGACGTAAAAGGACAGCACGAGACCCCGAATATGGTGGGGGTATTTTAGCTTAGGCGGCCGGCCGCGAGACATATGATGAGGGATGTAGTAGTAGCGACTGAATTGTTGAAGGAGCTGGTGTGACACCGATCTGAGGTTTTTCGAGTTAGGTAGATGCGAAGGAGTTTAGCTGTAAAACCGACTAACCTGTTCAAGCTTGTAGTATTTAAGAAGTTGACGTCATTGCCGTACTTGTACAGCACCATCCACGCCGAGTGACTCGGCGTGTCACGGCACTGCGTAGTTATGTAGTGTCTGCTTCGCATGGCGGTCTTCCACGTCTCTTTCACTAGCAACTGGTACACCTCCCGTCAGACCTCATTCAGTGCCGTGCCATGACTCAAGAAGGCTTCGGTCAGCACCAGCGCGACGTCCGACTGGTCGTCCGCCATCACTTGGGTCAGACGCACGCAAATTCGGAAGTGAGAAATTCGAACGTGAGCGCGTCTGGTGCTGTCCGAAAAAAAGTGACGGATACATTTTCTAATACATCAAATTATTTATGTAACTTTTTGATTTAGGGTAATAGCATTCGGTCACAGAAATCAGTGGTATACTAATTGTGGTGGATCATTTTAGCGAAAAGTTAGCATTTATCTCTTAAACGCTGACATATCTGCTGCAGATAAGTCGCCCGTTTATTCTATATTTGGCAAGCGCTCAATACTCCCATATTCTCGGCGAACATGGTGCGCCACAAATCCTCGGTGACTGGTGGAGAAGCACCAGCAAGCCCAGGCGGGGCTGGTTACCGTGGTTTCAGTGGCGACTAGGGGCGCTGCAGGAGCTTCTACAGGAGCCGGAACTGGAGGCTCCGGGAGCAGAGCTGACGATGAAGCTGTCGAAGTGTGCAGCGGACGGCAGGCCGTTCGAGCCCACGGTGTTGCCCTCCTGTGAAACAAGATTGGGGGTACGTGGCGATGAGCAAGGTGCCGATGATTCAAGATGAAGATGTGCTGACTTACCTCCAGCTGCTCACGTTTCCGTCGTCTGTGAGGTGGAAGAAACTGGAGCTCTTGCGTCATGGCACGGTTAAAACGCTTCAATATCTTGACACTTGACGGGGAGTTGGAGAATGAAGCGATGTCACAGCTGGAACCAGTTCCGTGGCTTTAATTTCGACAGGATCTGTTGTGGTGTAGTGACTTCTCCGAATTTGCGGATAATCGTTCAAATATGCGGCACCGTCAAGATGCTCAAGCGACGAACACTCGGTCACGTAATGTACAGTGCCTCCAAGGTGCAACAGGCTCGACGATGTCACTACCGAACACACGGCGGATACTGGATACGGTCCAGCTGTCACTCAATCCAGGCTGTCCTAATTATGAATAATGGACTGGTCGGATTTGCATTCAGCGGCCAAGAGCTGACTATCTACGGGACGAACCCTAGGTAGCGGCTGAAATGATCCCGCGGAAGCCTCCGGGACCCTTTGAAGACACTAGCACCGTCTGGGAAAGGGCGCAAACCGTTGAAGAGATACCTGTGACGGTGTAAACGTCGCATGGTATGCAAGAAGATTCATAACGGATCATAGTTCACTAGTTATTTGTTAACATGATTAAGATGTCTTATTAGGAATAGCAACACAAATACAGAACAGAATTTCCACCCAAGCACACAGAACGATGTTCGGCTTCAAGGTAAGCGTTTGGTCAAGCTTGTTTGAGTGTGTTATGCAGGTCAGTGACCTCACAGCTCCGTAGCAAGGTTCATACTGCAGGGCCAACAGACTGTGTGTGTATTGGCCGATTACTAACCGGAGGTTTACGTGACGGCTTATTGTTGTCTTTTTGCACGACTGGGAGTATATGTATTACATCCCTTTATTCTCCCAACCGAGGGCGGAACACTTGGTGCCCCCGTAAAAGGCGTAACCGTGTCTGGTACCCTTTCGCGCTGTTGGGATCACAAGAATTCAATACACCTGCTGGTTTTGACCGTGCTAGTAGCGTGTTTTGATTTTAACTGGTTGGCCTATATAAGGAGTTTACAATGTCCAGTCTGTCGCGGTGTTAGGAAAGATCCTGGGTCTTTAGGTCCGCCCGAACGATCATTTGCTATCCTAGCAGGCGTATTGTTGTGGGAACTTCCTTACTACATTCGTACTAGAGTTCACGTGGGATTACCAACACCACACCTCCCATATATTCGTAAAAAGGCTTATCCGTGCCTGGTACCCTACCGCCGTTGGGACCACGAGGATTTAAAACACCTGCTAGCTTCGCTAGTGCTAGTAGCGGGTTATCACTTTCACTGATTGGCCTATAGGGATCGCGATGAATAAGCTGTCCCGGTGCTAGGGCAGATCCTGGGTTTTCTGGTCCGCCCGAACGATCGTTTGCCGTGCTGGTAGGTGTATTGCTGTGAAAACTGCCTATATTCACCAGTAGCTAGAGATCACGTGGAATTGCCAGCACCACATCAAGCCGGAGCCAGCAGGACCTGTCTCGCAGATGCTGGCTCGATCTCGTTTGAGAAAATTCTTCCGTCCGCCCCTCCACTTATGCCGCTGTATTATTCGACAAAAGAGAGAGCGCGACACTGGAACGTTCATAATGGACAATCGTGGAACACGCCCAGTGCGCTCACGACCGAAATAACGGGATATGGCTTCAAGTAGTCCGCGATCGCCTCCGGCATTGTCACGTTTGGAGCCGCAGAACCTAGGCGAGCAGCTAGCACGCCCTCTCTTCCTGCGCAGCACCAGCACACGTTGGGCTCATAGCCTGAGTCGCACTGCCAGAGGCAGCAGAGCCTACTGAGGCTCCCCTCCTCAACATTGGTGTTGCGCAGCCTTAGTTAGCGGCAATACAGCACGAGATTGTCGGACAAAGGGCCGTGACAGGCTACAATGGTGGTGCTAGAGACGAGAGCAGATAGCAAAGAAAACACCCTGCCCCAGACCACAGCAGCCAAGAAAGTAAATAAGCAAAGTTAGGCAAAGTAAGGTTTAGTAGAGCTAAGTTATCATAAAAAACATGGATGAAAATCACTGCAGTGGGCTTCACATGGCGAATAACTTGCCATTAGAACTGCTGGAGAACTACGACAAGGAATACTGATGGATGCTTCATGCTTGGGATCCGCAACTCGATTCGCCAAAATGAAAATTCAATTTTCACCAATCCCGTGACGCCCATTTCAAAAAGACATTCTCCTACTTCCCGTAACATCGCTATCGGAAAATATATGCCTGCGTAACCAAAATCAGTAATGATTATTTTATTTAAGCACAGCTAACAAGCCAATCAAATAGCAGTAGGCGACAGCGCGATGTGGCACGAAAACGTAACACAAATCGGTTACAGCAATTTTATGGTTCTAATTGGCTACAAACGCGGTAGAACAACATCCAAATGCTTACTGCGCCACAATGCTTCTTTGTGCGGCACCAAGAACTATTTCATATTATTGAGAGTTGATGCGAAATACAGCAGTCATTCAAAAACATATTTGATGGTGGTGGGAATTCCCGAGTACTTGTACTTACTCCTATTACTAATAATACTTCAAGTTGCTTGCGAGGCTTTGCTGATTAGCTTGCATCGTGTATCTTCAAAAGTGTTCCCGGCGTTTCGCAGCAAGAACGTCTTCATGCGTACTGGCAACACGTTACGATACAGAGCGGCATCATTTTTACTGTGTATAGGCTCCTTTTTAAAAGAAATGAGGACTTGCCTTCAAAATATCATGGCTAAACTCAAAATATTCTTCAGGGAGATGAAAGCACAAGACTGATTTGTTGTACACGCAACTAGCGATGCGAACTTTAGCTACTTTGAAATGGCATAGCTAGTTTAAAGTTTTCACTGTACCCGCAAAGCAACACCCTGCCATGATGTGCCGGCACGATCAATTCCTTTTGTAGAATGACACAAAGAGTAAACAGCCAATAGCTCCTAGCAAGGCAGGACGCCTCTCTTAGCTCCCTGCGATTGCGGCCGTCCCGTTCTGAGCTGAAAATGGCAGCCTACCTACCGCCCTGCCAGGCAGTGGTAACTTCTGTGCGTCGTCTTGTGCGGCAGTGGCAACAGAAGAGGGGGGGGGGCTCTTTCTTTCATCTTAAGCGACTTGTGACACAGCAAATAGCATCGGAGTCGACCTATGCGGAGCACAATGTTAGAAAGAGGATCTTAAGCAAGACAAAGAGGCGTCTTCGGCTGAGATAGACGGATGAAGGTCTTTAGGCCTTTCTTGTGAATTCGGAGTTGCTGTATTTGATACCATTCTCTCTCTCTCGTCCGTTGGTTACATCTACAGCTCTATCACCTCATGAAACGACCGCCGCTTGGTTGATATGTAACTGGTTACCTTCCTACTTCAGCATGCACAACCCCAAATGGGATTTCCAACACGCCTCTCTCGAACTCCGAAAGTTCGATCACGTGACAGTCATGATTCCCATCAATCCGCACAATCTCTGTAGTCGCGACTTATCCAATGGCTTGGTGAATCGCCAGGTATCCTTATCAACTCAATTAAGCCGCGCTGTATTTGCTCTCGTACGTAATGCCATCTGAGCTCGATGTGCCTGTTTCGACGACTGTATGTAGGGCTGGTAGCCATGACATGTGCCGCACTGCTATCAATACCAATGACTGGTTTGACCTGGAACTTTGGTACAATCTCAGTAAGGATATGGCTTTCAGCCATGGCCTCCATACTCGCTTCGCACGCTGCCACATATTCAGCTTCAGCAGTTGACAACGCGATGATAGGCTGCCTCCGCGACATCCATGCGATCGCCCCGTTTGCAAACGTGAAGACAAAACCGATAGTGCTTTTCCTCGTCTCGGGATCGCTTCCCCAATCACTGTCGCAGTATCCTGCAGTATTAGCGTGGGGTCTGCATCTCCTTTCTTCTTTGTGTACCGGATCCCGAACTCTGTAGTACCAACAAGATAACGGAGCACCCGCTTCAAAGCCCCGACATGACGAGCTGTTGGTTTTGATACAAATCTGCTCAGCTGTTCTAACGCATAGGCAATGTCGGGTCGGGAACACACGTTGCCGGGTACACAAGCATGCCAAGAGCGCCGCGATAGTCGAAACTTGAGTCGCAATTGTCTTCATCAGTAGCCGGCATTAGGCAACCCGTTGTCTCCATCTGGTTTCCGCACTTGTTCGCCGTTTCGTACCCACATCGAGACAGAACATCTCAAGCATAATTTCGCTGAGAGATAACTATTTCCTTGTCGCTATGCATCACCTCAACTCCGAGGTATTCCGAAAGATCGCCTTGGTCCTTCAAACCGTATTCGTCGTCGAGATATTCGAACAGCTTTTGACTTAAAATTGCGTCGTTGGTGGCACACAGCACGTCATCCACGTGTACAAGTACCAGAATGATCATTTTATCGTCGTGCTTGAAATAAAGACAAGGCTCATAGCACACCTCTGGAAACCACGCCTCAACAACCAGCCATTTAACTCTGTATTCCATTCTCGTCCTGATTGGCGCAGTCCGTAGAAGGCTTTTCTCACGAAATACATGCGGCCTGCAACTTTGCATGGAAAACCTTCAATAGACTTGATGTACTGTGGTATTTTGAGAGAGGCATTCAAGTAAGCAGTGTTGATGTCCCCCCCCATACACAGTCAGGTTGAGCTCCGCAGCCAGGGCGAGAACGAGCCGGAACGACGACATGCAAGCTACTGGCGCGAATGTTTCTTCGAAATCAACCCCGAGTCGCTGCCAATTTCCAAGTGTAACTAGCCAAGCTTTGACTTTGATAATGTATCCCAGATGGTCAGTTCTGACTGCATTTACCCACATTGTCTTGATTGCACGCGCACCGCTTGATATTTCGGTTTCTTCGATCTCTTCAAGCACTCCTTTTGCTTTAAGATCTGCCATTTCTTCCAGCTCGGCTATCATCCAGAGGTTTGCGTGCTTAGAGCGCATCGCCTCTCCACGGTTTCTTAGTATACGAAGACAGCTTGCCTGAATAGGTCTTCCGTCTTTACCAAGTACTCGAATAGCCAAATTTGACCAGACCACGTAGTCACGATAGCGCGATGGCGTTCGTCTTTTTGCTGATTCACGAAGTCCCGTTCGGCGTGCCTTAATAATATCACCAAGCTGATTCTTTTCGACTTATGATGGTGTGTCATCACGTTCTGCTCTCTTGCGCAAGCCAGGTGGGACGACGACGATATCGGTCGCTGGTCTCTTCGACTACTGGTTCATTTGCTTCAGCGTCTTGATCATAGTTACTCGACTTTTCGCTTAATTCCACACAGCACCGAGCTGTAAATCCTCATCATTTTCTTCACATTCTGCCTGCGATTCAGTATCAGATCCACATTCAGCTTCAACTGATTCATCGTTTTCTGAATGCATTAAACGTCACTGACCTTCTCTTCTGCGTCACAACTGGGGTCCGTATCACATTTATCGCCCCACTCGAGACTCATCGATTTCGTTGTCGATTTGAACTCGCCAGTATCATACGAGTCGGTCGGATTGACCTCACTCAGATCACCTTTCCCCTCGGTATTCATGGAGTATTCTGATTCAGCAACGATGCTGTCAGCAGTATCATATCTTGCGTCGTTTGGACCCACAGCTGCATCGTCGTTGATGAGTGAAGTGCCGAATCGTAACCACTCTGCGATATAAGCGTCGCTCGGGTCCACTTCGTGACGATCTTTGTATGCTACCTCCTCTTATACACGAACCTCTGCAACAAATTTTACAGTCCGTTCGCTGGGAACGTACACTTTGCATCCGACATTATCTTCGGCATATCCAACAACAAAAGCCACGAATGCATTTGCATCTTGCTTATTTTTCTCTGACATGACAGGTACGTGAACATACGCAAGAGATCCAAACTTACGAATGTTGTGGGTGTCTGGCCTTACCCCGAACATCCTTTCGTAAGGTATCCCCTCGATAGGTTTGCAGTACACTCGGTTGCGGCCAGAATGACCGCGGGAATCCTGATGTGTGCATTTGTGCCTTGACCATCTTCATGATTGACTGGCGCGCCCGCTCACAGGGGCTCAAATACGAGCTCTTCGGTCCTACTTTGATGTGCTCAAGCCCCCTGGATGTATACCAATCCTCCATAGCATCATACCCTTAACCAGCCCTTTGTCAACTATCAACTTCAGGTACTGAGCACATGTATGACCCAGTCTATCGTGCCAGACGTGCAGACTGTCGACGCCGTCGGCAACCGTGTAATTTACCACAGCTATATCTCGTGACTGCTGCTCCTGCGAATCCAGTTGAATCGTGTCAAACATCCAAATACCCTGTGCTTTATAGGTATGACTTGACAATTATCTTTGGAACATTGTAGGATCTCGTGGTTCGGTCACAGTCGGCCCTGAATCCCTGCTCCAGCGCTAGTCCCACCGATAACAGCCCATGCGTAGCTCCTGAAACATAGAGAACCTCGTCAATAAGAAGTTTCACAAGCCAACCTTCTACGACGGGGGTTATTTGAACTGCTCCAACTCCTTTGGTCTGCGTTGCCATAGCGTGCACAACCCCATGCACATCCACCGCACTATTTTCTGGGATAATTTCCTTCAAATGAACAAAGTAATCAGGATTTTCCACAATATTTGCAGCTGAGCCCGTGTCAAAACACAACCAAGTATGGTTTTAGAAGGGTGACGGACCAGTCATCTCAGCGTCCTTTTCCGCCAGCTGCCTCATGTTCACGCTAGCTCCGTACGCTTCCTCAGCTGCGCCGGTTACGGCTCCTGGTTCACACTGAGCCATACGTTGACGTTTCACATGACTTCGCGCCAAATTTGTCCGGTTCTGACGTTGACTGCTCTGCCTCGTTCCATTATTTGCATCGTTCTCAGTGTCACGCTCTGGACAGTTTGCCTTGAAATGTCCAGCTTCGCTTTAATTGAAGCATGCCTTATCTTGGTTTCGGTTGCTGGATCCACCACTACGCTGGCGACCTCCTCCATTTCCGTGATGGTCTCTGCTCTGATCACAGCCACTTCCGCCATGATTACCTCCTTGCTTATGTTCGCCACCATTTCTACGACCCCTTGAGCCGCGTCCACTACTTCGGCGTCTTGACTGCCGGTCCGCAGCCTTCTCGATCAGCACACGGAGCTCATCAAGCGTCAAAGTACCACCGTATCCGCCGTATTTCACTGCACCCCGGAGTTGCTCAAACTCATACAGGTCCGGCAGACTGTCTAACAACATAGACTTCATATTTATGTTGTTGACTTCATACCCGTAGCTCGCCAAGTCGGTTATCAGGTTGAACATCTTGTTTACGTGGGCCTGTACTTCATCTACGGCTGCGCACTTCATGTTCTTAAACTCCTCTGAGCGTCTCAATATCGTACTTTCACGAATCGCAGCATTCTGCCTTTTCTCGTTAATCTCACAAAGTGCAGCCCACATCTCTGCCCCGGGCTCGTGCTTGTCCCCCTGTTGGAGTCTATTGGATGGTGATCTTATCACTGCTTCTTATCAAATGCAGCTTCTGACTCTTGGCTAGTGAGTTTCGCTCGCGTTGTCTTGCCTTCAGCGATCCCCAGCAAGTCGTGTGACGGCACCTTGCGCTAGAGGAAATTATCTTCCGAGAGTATACAAACTCTCAGTGAACGGCAGTTCAGGTCCCCTCTTTATTTAAAGAGAGCGAAGTGATCTAAATAAGGTAGACTGTAAACTGAGTATATTTATAGGTAGGTTAAGTTTGGGTTTAATACAAACTATAAGTCACCTATAGAAATGCAATGTCGTTTGACCAATGGTTGGCTTTGAACGACCTTGGTACCCTGTACAAATATCCCGGAGTATGACGTGTCATACACCTGAAGTGTGAAGTGTCGCACTTCATGTAACCAGGGTACACTTAGGGCTACGTACCCCGTTACATCCCCTCCCCCCCCACTTAGGTTCGGTTTACCGACCAATCAGAATGAAGAGGTGTTCGTCACAAACTCTCATTCTCAAAGTCGAAAACCATCGACTTGGCCGCGCGAGCCTCACTTCACAGTTAGAGCCTCTAGCAGCATCCTGTGCGCTCTTCGTCTAGGTCTCCAATTCGACCGGTACCATGCCTCGTGGCACTGCAAAGAGCGGTGCCAAGACACGCTCCAAGGCTGCTGCCGGTAAGGCGCAAGCCAAGAGCACTAAGCCTCACGGCAAAGGCTCGGCACTCAAGGAGGCTACTCACGTGGCCTCCGAGTCGATCGGTTCCTCGGGTGACGCGGCTGTGGGCAAGCGAGCAAGCAAGCGTCGCAGCTCGTCGCCCTCGGCCTCAGACAATCGTCCGAGCCCTCGGCTCGTGGAACATGAGTTCGACTCTGGCAATGAGGACGAAGCCGAGTCCGAGAGCACGCACGATGCTCCTGCGGGCTCTGCGGAACGGCACAGCCCAGTGCCCAGTGAGCACAAGGACGACAGCGTGCAGTCGCTCGCTAGTGATCAAGGTGATCACCGTCCCAGGACGTCTGTGCGCTCTGAGAGTCCGGCCATCAAGCTAAGGGCACTCCCAAAGCTGGTGGCGATGAGGAAGAGAATCCTCGCAAACGTCTCTCACTTGCCGAGGGTCTTGCGCGTGCTAAGGTCTCTAAATCCGAAGGCGCAAAGCCCTCAAAGAAGTGTACGGGCCTCTAAGTCCCCACTCCGCGAGGAGAGGGAGACTCGACACTCCTATCAGAGTATCTTCGACTTCTCGGATGAAGAGGAGGAGATGGAGGAAGAAGAGGAAGGGTGCTATCGTGAGCTCCGGGAAGGTCTCGAATGATCTCGACCAGCAGCAAGGAGGATTTCCAA
>NW_003303731.1:716953-718272 GCF_000142945.1 Phytophthora infestans T30-4
ATGCTCATGGCCAGACGGCTTCGCCATTGGTCTTGCTTGCCGACCGACACGAAAGCGTTGCTGTCCGTGGCTCGGACCGCTCAACATTCCTGTGTGACTTGCACACTGCTGGATACGCACTTGGTTACTACAGTGACATACCACCAGTGCTAGCGACGCCAGTCGTCATTGAAGTAGACAGATCAACCCTACTTTCGGTTTGCAATGGCAGACGTGGGACCCCGACCGCCGCCGTCCAAGAGACGTTACGGGAAGCCTATGGTGTGAGTGACGGCATTGCGGTCGTATAAAGTGTCGGCAGAGCCCACAAGACGACGAGGGAGGTCTAATTGGCGGCGATTGACCGAGGGATAACTGATTTGATTATAGTGGGTGACTCCCGGCTTGCAATCCAGCAATCCATGGGGGTGATAGCATGCAAGAAGGAAACGTTGCAAGTGGAGCTAGCTCGACACAAGGATCTCACGAAACAACTCAACTCGGTCCGGTATCGACACATAGCGCGACACTATAACGCAGCGGCTGATTCTCTCGCTACAGAAGCACTGGAAGCTAAAGCTGGACGAGTAATTCTCGGGGCGGATAGGAAAGCAGAGCTGAGAATGATTAACCGAGTAGCCGAAGAACTGTACGTCACAGGCAACCCAGCGGAAACACCGATTGTCACGGCAGTCACTCGTAGCCGAGTACGCCGAGTTCACTTTGAGGACGAGCTGGATGTAGACTCGGCTAGAGCAAGAGGAGGAAGTCAGGATCATGAAGCCATGTCTACAAATCCTGGAGAATCCGCGTTTGAAAGTAGTGGAGATGAATTCGAACAAGTCAGCGGGGCGTCGACTCGGCGGACTAACCACACGACCCCGAATGTCGAAACAAGGTCGCAGATGGAGTCAGTCCAGACAGCTCAGAATGCCAACGACATTGATCCAGTGACGGTACAGACTGAGCGGAGACGACGAATCGCGAAGGCACAAGATGAAGAACTCAGGTGGGCCGATCTGAAGGCGTACCTGAGAGGTGAAGTGGGAGAACCTTACACACCGGCGAGCTCAGAATGCCGCCAAAGTCGCAGAAGTCTTTGTACTCAGCGAAGACGGCCTGTTGTACCGCCGAGATGAAGCCCGCCGACTAGGCGAAACTCGGCGGAACCGAACCTCTCATTTGAGATTGGTGATACCGTCAACCATGGTCGACGAAAATACTTCATAAACTGCCACAACTCGATCGAAGGAGGGCATCAAAGGCATCGTCAGAACTTATCACCGAGTCAAAGCCGACTACTACTGGATTTGATCTGTACGCCGACGTGGTGAAACATG
>NW_003303731.1:718372-807066 GCF_000142945.1 Phytophthora infestans T30-4
CCACCAACAGGAAGAATTCCAAGCTTCCAAGAGTGTGTGGGGGGGGTTCGGTGGCGGCAACGTCAACCAGGAGCCGCCATCAACCTCAAGAGGGTATTGGCCTCCCGAGGAGAGCTCTAGGCTGACCTCTTCTTAGACGTTCTCGTCGCTCCTCGTGGCCTTGTGGGCGGCCACACTTCTAGGGGCATCTATGAACGAGCCCTTGCTCGGAAAGAACAGTTGTTCGGTGACAACTTGGAGGCTGCTCGGTGTGTGCTTCTCGCGCCACACCGCATTCCCCTTAAGGACTTCACGACTTGTCGTAAGAAGCCCGAGACCCGGGGTGGTCTCTATCCTCGTTGGGGATACCCCTGGGCTATGCCCGAGAACTGTCCTACGTGGAGTTCTTGTGAGGACATGTTCTGGGCATGGGTGGAGACTCTCAAGTACTCACCCACGGAGTTACGGGAACTCCATGAAGATCAGCTGCTGTCCCGCATCCTGGACCAGCGTGATCTTCGTGTGAGGTTTCCCACTTGATCAGCAAGCGCATGCTGCCAAGGGACATCCTGGAGCGCGCGGCTTCTAGCGCTCACGATGAGCGCGGGTACGGTATGTATCTATCGACCGTACCCCGTTCGGGCAAGAAGCCCCGGACTACTTATGAAACTGCCGCCGCTTCTGTTCCCAGATTGCGACAGCCTTCGGGCAGTCAATCAGGAGCCGTTCGATCGGCTCCCACGAGTTCTCGGAGTGGGCATAACCCCTCCACTTCACGAGGAGCTGTCGCTTGCCGCGACACCGTTGCTCCTGGAGGATCCGCTCCACGTGGTAGTGGGCTTCTCCATTCCGGTCAAGCAGAGGCGGAGGTGCCCTCGTACGAGTACGAGTACTCGGCGCCTCCCGAAAGCCACTCTCGTCCGAGTGCTCCGACTGCGGGTCCGACACAGGGCCCTGAGGTTGACCGCCTCCGTCAACGTGTCCTCGTGCTTGAGATTGTACTTGGCCTTGGGACTGGCGGCGATGCTGCCGCCCAGGCCGGGAATCAGGGCGAGCTCGCTCGTCTTGCGGGCCGCCTGGACCTGTTGGAGCGAGAGGTCGCGAGTCTGCACCTGCGGGTGGATCGCCGGGCCTCTTCGTCCGATCTGGACGAGGCCTTTCGCATGATCCGACGGATCGAAGCTTTGTTGCCACGTCCGGAGCCGCCTGCGGCACACTCCCAGACGTACGCGTATGATGCGTACCCGGCGTACTCAGCGTACTCGGCGTATGGCGCCAAGGTCCGTTCGTATGGAGCCCCTCCGGTGTACGGTCTTGACCGCAGCCTTGCCGTCCCGACCGAGGCTTAAGTGCCTGCTCCGACGTC
Source organism: Phytophthora infestans T30-4 (assembly GCF_000142945.1). Lineage (NCBI taxonomy): Eukaryota > Oomycota > Peronosporomycetes > Peronosporales > Peronosporaceae > Phytophthora > Phytophthora infestans. The sequence goes on from NW_003303731.1 coordinate 719,718, forward strand.
CTCGTCGACGACTGTGACCGGCCCTCGCTTCGAGGAGCTGGGTCAAGGGGGGTCTGCGAGTCAGCAACCCCCTGCGGGTCAAAGTACCGCTTAAGACGTCCATCATAGAACGTCGGGTGCGTCGTCATTGACTTTGGAAGGTCGATGGTGTACGATGCACCATGTCTGGCCAGGAATGCAAATGGTCCGATGAGGCGGTGCTTCAGCTTGGAGCTGCCGACAGAGCTGACAGTGTCAAGAGGTAGGTTCCTCGTGTCTAGTAACACTAAGTCTCCCACTTTAAATACACTTAATTTTCCTCTTCCATGTTTGTCGGAGTACTCCTTTTGTTTATCTGGGGCCGCTGCCATGGCATCGCGGACCCTGCTGACAATGCTCAGCTTGGTATCCATAAAGGATTCCACTTGTTTCCGCAGCGAAACTGGTCTCACATCCGAGACCTGGGAGGAAAGAGCTTTCGGAGCCTCTCCCCCACTTAGAATAGAGGAGTCAGTGTCTCCTCGAAGAGTGAGAGGCACTCTGGGGTGGCGGAAGCTGTTCAAGTACAACGTGAGCCCCGTGGACGCGTGCACCGCGTTGTTGAGCGCAAACTCAACAACTGGAAGCTGCGTCGACCACGTACGTGGTGCTGCCACGCACACACTGCGCAGAGTGTCCTCGAGCACTCGATTGACGCGCTCTGTTTGGCCGTCTGTCTGCGGATGGTCCGCAGTGGACATCTGCAGACAAGTTCCCAGTAAAGGGAACAGCGTTTTTCAAAACTCAGCAGTGAACCGCGGGTCTCGGTCCGGGACAATCGTTTCCGGGAGACCGTGATAGCGGAACACGCCTTCGACGAACTACCTTGCGGTTTGTTCGCCCGTAACAGTGACGGGAACTGGAGCAAGATGTACCATCTTGCTCAGCCGACACACGAACACCAAAGCTCCGGTGTTGCCGTGTCCGTCGGCGGGAAGCCCAAAGATGAAGTCAAGACTCATCGACTTCCAACAGTCAGCCGGTACGGGCAGGCTCTGTAGTGGAGCCGAAGAGTGCCCTGCGGGCTTGACCCGCTGACATGTTTCGCATGTCTTAACGTACCGGGCGACCCACTTGTACATGTGGGTCCACCAGAAGGCCTGAGAGACCGACAGGAAGGTCTTCGCGACCCAAGTAGCCGCTGGAAGGCGCGTCATGCGCCTCCGCGAGGATATCGAACTTCAGACCCTCGTCGTTGGGTACGACCACCCGTGGAGGATCAGTGGGCTCCACCCGGTAATAGAGGAGACCCTCTTAAAACTCATATCGGTGGAGCCGTGAGCGCTGTCGCGACGAGAGCCAGTCGGACTTCGCGCTCGTTCCGGCCATAAGGAACTTGATGATAGGCGCGACAGCCTCATCGTCCCGATACGCCATGCGTATCCGATCATATAGATCTGTTGTCACCCGCGTTATGTGGGCCAACTCATAGTCAGGACGCCGAGAGAGGGCGTCCGCAAGCACGTTGAGCTTGCCCGGCTTGTATTCGACGCGGAAGTTGTATTCCGCGAAGAAGGACAGCCACCTCGCCATCCTTTGGGAGAGGTGAGGCGAGTTAGTCGCCGTCCTCAAGGACGCGTGGTCTGTGTAGATCACAAAGGGCCTAGAGCCCAGAAGGTGAGCGCGAAACTTCACAAGGGCATATTTCATTGCCAGGAGCTCCTTGTCGTGGACAGGGTAGTTCCGCTCGGCGGCTTTGAGTTGCCTGGACTGGAACGAGATGACTCGTTCGTGTCCAGCCGTGTTGGCCTGCAGCAATGCACATCCGATGGCGTAATCGGAGGCATCGCAGACGACGCTAAACGGCTTCGTCTCGTCCGGCAGGGCCAGGACAGGGGCCTCTTGGAGACTGGCCTTGATGCTGTCAAAAGCATCCTGGTGCTCCTGCTCCCTGCGCCAGTCGACGTCCTTCTGAAGGAGGCTCGACAAGGGCTTAGCGAAGCCCGCGTACCCTGCGCTGTACTTGTGAAGGTAGTTGGCGAAGCCCAACCACTTTCGAAGATCCTTCTGGGATCTGGGCGTCGGCCATGCTGCTATGGCCTTGACCTTGTCTGGGTCAGCCCGAACGCCCACGTTGCTTACGAGGCAACCGAGAACTTTAATCTCTGGTGACGCGAAAACGCACTTGTCGATATTGGCGTAGAGCTTGTTCGCTCGCATTACGTCCAACACTCGACGGAGGTGTCCTAGGTGCACCTCCATGGCCGTCTTGCCTCCTTCGGCACGGCTATGGACGAATATGTCGTCTGTACGAAGGTACGCAAAGGGCGGAACAATTGCGTCATCAGGCGATTGAACGTCGCCGGGGCGTTAGACAAGCCCTGCGGCATGAGGAGCCACTCCCAAAGCATGCTGCTTGGAGTGCTTACCGCGGTGAGCGGGATGTCGCTCTCTCGCATCAGGATTTGGTACCAAATCCAGCGCACTGTGCAGTACGCTCCCGGCCGTGTTGTTCAACAACACATCCTTTCGTGGGATTGGTGTTTGGGCCGGCACCGTTGCGTTGTTCAGCTTGTTATAAGCGTGAACCAGACGCCACTTTCCGTTCGGCTTACGAACGCAGAAAGTCGGCGTCGAGTGCGGGGATTTCGACTCCCGCACCATGCCTGCCTTCGCTTTCGCGGCGAAGAAGGCATCAATGACCTCGCACTGCTCGCGTGGAAGATGCCATTGTCTCGTGACACAGTACTTTGTGCCAGGCGCGAGATCGATCTTATGCCGTACGCCTTGATCCGGTGGGAGCTGGGTCGGTGGGTGTTTATTCACCACGTCCGCATACTCCTTCACCAAAGGATACAACGGATCCTTGGGGTTCTTAAGAATCTCAGAACCCAAGCGCGCCTGACGCTGCTTGTTCAGGTCTTCCAGGACGTTCTCGTCCAAAACAGAGGAGGCGTTCAGCTCCTCCCGAGTGGTCTCAGGTCTCATGAGTACCATCTCAGCAATCTCTCCAGTCTTGAGGTTGGTCAGGAAAGACTCAGCCGTCATTTCCTCGAGGTGAAGTATCTCTGCAACCTCTGGCAACGGTTCCAAGTGGACACCAGATGCCTTGACGGGTAAACCGGTCTCGCCATCGAAGATGTGATAACACTCTTCCACCGGCCTTGTCGGAGGAGCCCGGGCCCTGGACTCCGAGTCGCTTGAAGCGACGTCGATCGGAACGAAGTTCGGATCCGACTTGAGGCGGCGGCGGCGTCGTTGACGACGGCGACTGTGACGGGAAGCTTTGCTGCCCATGTCTAGGGATGTCGTCGCTACGATATCCGAGGCACTCGTGGCCTCGTGTGGTTATTGGGTACCCACACAGGAAGCGTGTTCGACGCCTTCCTCTTTAGTTAAGGTCTGGGCGACCGCGTGTGGCACTGTATTACCCACACATGAAGCGTGTTCAACGCCTTCCGCTTCAGTTAAGGTCTGGGCGACCGCGTGTGGCACTGTGTTACCCACACATGAAGCGTATCCGACGTCTTCCTCTTCAGTTAAGGTCTGGGCGACCGTGAGTGGAACTCTGTTACCCACTCTGAACACGCTGTTCTCAGTGTTCGTGACAACTGCAGCTGTCTGCGGAACTAAGTTACCCGCCTGTGGACCTAAGTTACCCACTTGGCCAGCGCCTCTTCTGGGCGCTGCCACCATCAAAACATCCTCGGAGTCGTCATATACGTCGACAACTCCCTAGCATCGGTGGGATGCTTTGGTACCCTGGCAACCCTTGCGGGCGCCCCGGGTACTGACAGAGGTGGAAACATGACTCGCCAATGCTCTGTCGGACTGCGCAGGGCGGCTGGCACCGATTGCCTTGCCTCGCCAGTCGACCCAGGGCTCGTGCTTCTCAAGCCAGACAATGCCCAGGATCATATCGTACGGATCCATGTCGAGAACAGTGAGCTGTTTGAGGCTGTCAAAGTCTTCAAACTTGACGGTCAGATCCACTTGGACGTTGACGACCTTCCCGTCGGTCAGTCGCACTGACACCGTCCCGTTGCCCTTGCTTTCTCTCAAAGCATCGGGCAACTTGTTGCTATTACAGGCAACCGTCTGGCGGCGTGCGAAATTCGCCCCAGAATCGATCAGGATTCTAAAGAGATGATCGTATCCCCGTACATATCCGTGTACTACGAGCAACCCGCCGCTGCTCTTCGCCGATTCGAGAGTGCGAAGACTCTCAGGGGCTAAGTCCCCGTGGTACGCGCCACCTGTGCGCCCTTCATGAAAACTTAGTTCTTCCCATATAAGGCGCCTCGCCCCTACTGGTTCCCAGCGTTCCCCTGTCCCCGGGGTCCTGGCTTCTGCCAGCGACCCTTGAGGACGGGCTTGGGAAAGGACCGTCTGCGGAGTCTTTCCGCAGGACAGTCGCGCTTGAAGTGGCCCATCTTCCCGCAGCCGAAGCAGCGGATGTCACGCTGCTCGGCGGACCCGAGCTCCATGGGAACTGGTCCGTTGGGGCTTGTTCGGCCGGGATCTGACAAGGAACTCCCAGGCCATGCTGAGGCCGGCGTACGCGCCTGGCGATGGCTGTACTCTTCTTGAAGAGCCGCTTAAATCGCCTCTTCAAGAGTGCTTGACTGCACCCGGAACAGCTGAGTGCGTGCGGGGCCCACTCGAAGGCCGTCCATGAACACAGTCATCTTGATGTGTTCGTTGAGTGGGTTTCCCACTAGGGACGCCGTAAGCTCCCGTATCCCTTGCATATACTCGTGCAGTTCGCGCCTCCCTTGTTTAACCGCGAGGAAGCACGAACGCTGGCGGTACTCGTAGTTTGCTGGGAGGAACGCGGCTCGGAGCTGTTCGCACAGCTGAGCCCAGGATGTGAAACATCCAGGGGATGTTGCTTCCCGTGTGTACACCCAACTCTTAGCACGGCCGCTAAGGTTGGAGAGTGCAAAAGCAACACGCAGTTGCTCGGTCGAGATCAGAGCCGCGTCCATCGCGAGCTCTACTTCTCGGACCCAGAAGTGAAGGTTCTCGCCTTCCTTCCCTTCATACGGCTTAACCTTCAGCCGTATTGGCTTCGAGTGAGGCGGATTTGCTTCCGCCGCCGGAGCCTGCAGGTTCTCCCGCACACGCGCGATGAGGCCCTGCTCGTACGCGTCGAATGCATTGACGCGCTCGAGCTGCTCAGCCGGTGTTGACACCACCAGGCTCTGCAGGGCCTCCATCCCGAAGATTCCTGCCATCTTCCGAACCGACTCAAACTGAGAGTCGTTCATATGGGAGAAGTCGTTCCTATCCATGGCAACGAACTTCGGAGAGGTTCAGGTAGTCTACCCGCGGTGGCGTGGATTGACTACTAGTGCTACCAAGTGTGACGGGGTCACACAGCACCTTGCGCTAGAGGAAGTTATCTTCCGAGAGTATACAAACTCTCAGTGAACGGCAGTTCACAGGTCCCCTCTTTATTTAAAGAGAGCGAAGTGACCTAAATAAGGTAGATTGTAAACTGAGTATATTTATAGGTAGGTTAGGTTTGGGTTTAATACAAACTATAAGTTACCTTTAGAAATGCAATGTCGTTTGACCAATGGTTGGCTTTGAACGACCTTGGTACCCTGTACCAAATATCCCGGGGTATGACGTGTCATACACCTGAAGTGTGAAGCGTCATACTTCATGTAACCAGGGTACACTTAGGGCTACGTACCCCGTTACAAGTCGTGTTCACGGAAGATTGTCCGCAGGATCAATTTATAACTCTGCCATCCCAACCGTACGGGAGTTATTCTGTCTTAGCCTCACTACTCATATTTTGTTAACTTAGAGCGAGAGTTCTCTTGGGCTCATAACCCTGTTAGAAAGAGGATCTTAAGCAAGACAAAGAGGCGTCTATCGCCGAGATAGACGGATGAAGGTCTTGAGGACTTTCTTGTGAATTCGGAACTGCTGTATTTGATACCATTCTCTCTCTCGTACGTTGGTTACATCTACAGCTCTCCTTCCTCATGAAGCGACCGCCTCTTGGTCGATATGTAACTGGTTACCCTCCTACGAGCAGCCATTTCAACATGCACAATCCCAAATGGGATTTCCAATACACATCAGCCACTGGCTGACAGCCAGCGGTCGTCTGCGAGTGTGACATCAATTGTGATCTCAAAGATGTTTAAATTCCTTAGAAGTTCACTTTATGGCCAATTAGATGGGAAAACGTCAGAACGTGTATCAATTGGGCAAACGTTTGTCATAAGCGGCTACAGAACCAGTTAGAGTGATGGTCACCGGCAGGTTTGAACCGAGCACACGTACTGTCACAAGTTTTGGGGATAAATAGGGCGAAACCCATTGTTCAGCACAGAAGACTCGGCCCATTTACGAGACAATCACATTCCAGCAAGTGAGCGACGCCGAGATGGCGCGATCTGTGGCGCTGTCAAAGAGAACTGCGCCGTTGTACGCAGAGCAAGAGCGCATCTCATGCGTTGCGCATTCATCTAAAGTCGGGTATTTCAAGGCGAAGAGCAGGAAACACCGGTACATGAAGAGGCGGGCCCCAGTCCGAGATTCTAAGCGGGCTTACCGCTGTGGAGTGATGAAAACGGCGCCCCTTGGCGAGTTTGCCTCCTTCTGGAGGGGGCCATGCTTCAGAGGCCCGTGTATTTCGCGTGTAGGGAAGACTGGGGCGGAGAGCCGACGTGAAGTCAAAGCACTTCCTTTCATTACGGACCTAAACCCGGAGTTGAGTGACCTTCTACATGTTCCAACAAAACAAAAAAACACGAAATTGACTTCTTTGTTGCTCTATAGCGACTGAGGGACACTCTTTTTAAATGTGTTATGTGCTATCCGATTGCGTGCATGAACGCTTGTTGTGGCCTTTCTGATGGCAACTTGAGCAGCTCTGTGAAGTTCTATTTTCGTCCTCTCCAACACTTATTATGCGCTTCGTCTTGGGGCGTCCCGGTTTCTTTGTGAAAACTGCAGGTAGCCATTCGGAACTCTGGGTGATGTCTGATTCTAGCGGTATAAAGACAGCTTTAGCGTGAAATGCATTGGCATACACCGACACTTTATAACACGGCTGAAAGTGTGTGTACACGTCCAAACGGTTGCCAACACTTTCAAGCGCCGCGATTAGGTGCCTACACGGCATGCCCATTTGATCGACGTAGCTACGCGTACAAGTCCCGTTCCGCAAATTCACTCGGCGTCGGATTCGTACTGAGCTGCATACTGAGTGGACGTAGCAAATCATTCGAAGCATGTTGGACCGAGTATTGGCCAATGTCTGCACTCTGTTTTCTGTGTAGCTTTTCGGCCCCAGGTGTCAAAACGAAACCTTTATTTGCCCACAATCTAGCATTTTCGGATCGCTTGAAGCATTCGTCAACAAAAGAACCGCACATTGCTTGAATAAATCGATACGGAGGTAGCTTTCTCATACCCTTCACAAGCTGAGTACCAAATACGCTCTCGACAAAGTTTGAAGTTCTCCATCCATACAGAGGGACCTCACCGATATTAGCATACACGCACCATCGTTCAGGGGGTATTTCACTCAGATAATTTTTCACATCAGGTCCGAGTTCCAATCCAATCCACTCCAGCCGACTGGTGTACAGTTCTTTTGTATCCGAACTTTGTAGCGACCAAACGAGATTCTTGTGTCCGTGCGTAAACTTGCGAAAGCGCCCTAGGAGATTGCGAATAATGTTAAGTGTACAATACTTTAGGTTCAGACGCATTTCAGTCGCCACGGATATTAGAGAGCCGCTGCGATCACAAAACATCGGAACTCCTCGAAAGCTGTACCCGTGTTTATCCAAGGTCGAAAAAAACCACTTGTAGTTGTTAAAGTCTTCCGCCTCCACCAAGCCAAAGGCAATAGTCACGTTCCTTAAGTTTCCATCTCTGCCAACGAGATGCATTTGCACTCCACTGTACGATGGGCATTCGGAATGGCTACAATCAACCCCAACAACTCCTTGACGCGCGCGAACAGCATCCGCAAACACCTTTACAATCACAATCGCTCGTTTGAAATGTCCCAATGAGTCCTTTTCCGCTAGAGCGATGCTACCAGGGTTTAACTCCGAAAAGTTCGAGAGGTAACTTGGAATTTTGCTGTACGACTGCACTAGATCCTCCTTACTGATGTCATCAACGGCTTCTTTGGCACGGTAAAGTGTTCGTCGCTTTTTCCCAAGCGAAATTCCATCTCTAGACTGGATCTGATCAATGAGTGCGCCTGCTGTGACGCTGCCGTCAGCACGCACAGCACTTTCAAAAGTTGGAAGCTCCGTTATCTGCCTCCGGGTTAGATTAGCGATTGACAGACAGCTGACATGGTCATTAGCAATTAAAGAAATGTACCACGGTCCATACGTCTTGTCAGATCGACGTTTCCGATACACACGCACGGAAAACTCGCATCCATCAGAGCTACACCCAATGAGTCTGTGGACTCCACTTCGTTGCCTGACCTTGACTGCCTTTCCGAGGCTAAGAGCATAGTCTTGTACAGCATGGAGAGCGTCCGTTGCTGACTCAAATACCATGCCAACCGTCAAGCACGCTGAACCGCTTGAGTCGCTACCCTCACTGATATCATCCACGTCGACATCCATTGTTGTCCCTCAGTCGCAATATTCGTTTATGGAAGCGCAAAGTATGCGAGTTTGCCCTGGGACTGTGGGAGGTAGGTCGCTGAACGTCGCGATTTGTGGGTTTGGACCAAACCCACTGTAGCCACTTCTCGGCCAGTGATCTATAGTGCACTACACATTTTGACACACAAACCTCACTTTCATACACCTGTTGGCGTTTGTTTTGAGACTGTCACATACTGTCAATACCGATGGCAGCCCATACACCTATTGACACACGTTTCACACATACTGACAAAACGTTTCAGGATGATACACGTTCTGACGTTTTCCCCAATTAGATGTCGCTGCTTCAGCCTTACCACCCATTGAACACGACGCCCCGCTGCCCACGACTCTCATCCATGGTTCATATCTTCCGCTACTCAGTCGCGCTACTCTGCCTTGCCTCAGTTTTATCGTTTGCCGCCACCGTAGTCCCCCCACGACAGCACAGACAGGTTCTCAAAGAAGCTGGTACGACGAATCCTTCCCCAGCGCCGTCCTCGGTGGACTCCACCGACCACGAAGACACACAGAATGTCGTTTCCTGGGACGTTCAGCCCGACGGTTCCGTCTCCAACAAGCGGCAAGTCCCAGCTCCCTTTGAAGGCAGCAGGACACACATTCAAAGAGACGAGAACGGACATTGGAGGATCGTACAATACGACGAGGTCGAAAGCACACCCGCGCACATTTCTCAAAAACAGCCTCAGGATGGATCAGTTAATGCACAGGATGTCCACCATGTGGCAGAGGACGCAGCCAACGAGGACTGGGGAGCGGACAGGTCGCCTCAGCTCTTCCTGGAAGCGTCCGACACTTTTCTGGCCTTAGAGGACCGTATTGCTGAGGAAGGGCACACTCCAGAACTAGTAGATCAGTTGGTAAAGATAGCAAGCGCCCGTGAAGGTGCTGGTGACCCAGAGACAGCAGACGACTGGGCTTTTGCCGTAACAAAGCTGTCATTCATGCAGCTGCTCGAGCCCAATTTGGAGTCGTTAGATGAGCAGGCTTTTGTTGACGCTATACACAACCTCAACATCGCAGCCGGGGCTGGAGTGCAGTCAGCCCTTGGTGTGCTAGCAATGCTGGATCTACTTGGAGTACCAGACCCCGAGGAGCTGGAGAATCCGAGTGTGCAGCCACTTTCACGACAGGAACGACAAGCACGAGCAGACAAGGCGCTGTCAAGTTTATCTGCTGTTAAAGACTTTATGGCAACAATGGCTGTAGCGTACGGTACTTTGTCCGGAAGAATTTCAATAACGACGAAGGATGCAGCAGGCACTCCATCTGACCCCGAGGCTGTTTGTGAAGCAGCTCTGCCTCTATTCCACAAATGTGCAGAAGAAAACGTGCATATTATTGTCGATGAAGGTGGTGAGCGTCCTGTAGAGATCGCTCGTCTCTCCGATGAGCTACTTGACCCCACGGGAGGAGGCTTCTTTGACGAGTACGGATTCGGTGACACTAATCCCATTCACGATGAGAACCAAGCTCTGCACGAGTTAGAATACTACCGTGGGCTTGCGAATAACCCAATGGATGAACAATATCCTCAAGCTATGCAGCGTCTTGGAGAAATGTATTTTTTTGGCAACCAAGCAGCTCACGTCGCCGCAGATCATGGACTGGCCGCGCAATACTTCCGTCAAGCAGCAGAAGCCGGTGATCCGCTGGCCCAAGCTAACTATGGTATGCTTCTCGCTAACGGGCTGGGTGTGGAGAGAGATGTACCACAAGCACTGGTGTATTTCAACCGTGCTGCTCGTCAGAACCAGGCGTTTGCCTTCCACGGTCTCGGTGTGCTGTACTTTACTGGAAATGAGGTGCCTAAGAACGTGACCCGTGCGCTTGAGTACTTTGAAGAAGCCATTGCGTTAGGCTACGCAGAGTCACACTCGTTTCTGGGATCTGTGTATCTGCATGGTGACGGAGGTGTGCCAATTGACTTCAAGGAGGCTTTTTATCACTTCCAGGCGGCTGTGGACGGCACAGATGGACAGTCCAGCCAGGCGCTGTTTAACTTGGGCGTCATGCACTTTCGAGGCATCGGCACTCCACGCTCTTGCCGCACAGCTCTGCCGCTTTTCCGCGCGGTGGCGCTACATCCCGATCTCATTTCAGGACTTCCATTCTCGCTCATTAAAGCGTATGAATGTTACAAGAAAGGAGACTACGTGCGTGCGTACTTGCACTACCGACTAGTTGCAGAACTTGGTGATGAAGATGGACAGTGCAATGCTGCCTTCTTATTAGAACACCATGGCGAGAGTATCCTCAAGTGGCGCTGGCTTGGACTTGGAACGGCAGTAGAAGACTCGGGTAATCCTTCGCTACGTGAAGCGTTTGCCTTATACTCGCAAGCGGCGGCGTTAAATGACTCGGAAGCTGTCCGGAAGACAGGTGCTTGCTTTCATGGGCCGTGGGTCGGTGTGTGCGCGAACGACCCCAGGCGCGCATTAGAGCGATACCAACTCGCAGCAGAACTAGGAGACGCGCAGGCTGGTTTCAACTGCGGTTTGATGCTACTGACAGGCGACGGTGTCCCGCGAGACCTCACAGCAGCTCGAAGCTATTACGCCGACTGTAGTGAAGCTGCGTTCCCAGCTAATGTACCATGTGCTGTTGCACTTGTGGGGCTTGACGTTCTGCTGAGCGTACAAGCAGTTGTTCGACAGCTCTGAAGATCATCAGACTAGAAGAAGGATATGTTATTTGATAAGCGATAATGAAGCAGCATTCTGCCTAGTTAAAGTTATTGCTCGAATTCTCATAGCATCTCATCTCTTGAGTGCAGGAAGCATGGAGCATCAGCATATTACACAAGCTGCATTTTCCTTGATCTAAACAGTATCGAACGCCTTTGCGTCGTTATCCCACGACTGTTTCCTCTTCTTTGGCTTGAATCCAGCAGCGATTGATGCAGAGCGCATCGCTCCACGTAGTATGCGAACTTGCCACCACTTCCGGATTTCATCGAAGACCAGCACGCTCGACGCGATGCAGCAGATGTACAATAAGTCGCCAAGTGTAAGCGCCTCCGTCTGAAATGTTGCCTGGAGTGGTGGGAAGTAGATGACCAGCAACTGGCCAAGAAGCGATGCGCCTACTGCGTACACGAAGAACGTGTTGGAGAGGATGCCAATCTCGAAGATGGACTTGTCGTCGGACCGGCATGACAACGCGTTGAACATGTCAAACATGACGAACGTCGTGAAGCTCATGGTCCGGTCTCGCTTGCTGATCGTGCCATCAGCACTTAGCTCCACCCAGAAGACGTAGAGAGTGCCACACACGATAAAGCACGCGGACGTGAGCACGCGACGAATCATCGTGCGTGTAATAATACTGGCGTCCTGAGAGCGTGGTCCTTCCTTCATCACGTCATGGTCTACAGGCTCAACACCTAGACTCTGTGCTGGAGGACCGTCCATGATGATATTGATCCATAGAATCTGCATGGCATTCAACGGAGACGGGAGATTAAACAGCGTGGAGAACGCGATCAAGCAGAGAGCCGAGATACTCGTACTGAGCTGGAAACGCAAAAAATGTTTGATGTTGTGGTAGATCGACTTGCCTTCTTCCATCGCACACAGGATCGTACTGAAGTTGTCGTCCAGCAGAATCATATCAGCTGCCTCTTTCGACACATCCGTGCCGTTCGTGCCCATAGCGATACCGATGTCTGCGGCTTTGAGTGCAGGTGCGTCATTAACGCCATCACCAGTCATTGCCACCATCAGTCCAGCCTCCTGAAAAGCGCGCACAATCTTAAGCTTGTGGTGCGGAGACGTCCGATAAAACACACACGTCTTTAAGATGCGCTGCTCCAATTCGTTCATGTCCATAATCTCCAGCTCTTGACCAGATATCACCAGTTCGTCCACACTGTTGCTTCTCTCATCGTCGCAGTCGACACTGCCGAAATTACCGTTCGAAATGATGCCAACTTTCGTCGCAATCGCAATGGCTGTCTCCTTTGAATCGCCCGTAAGCATGATCGTTTTTACCCCGCTAAGTGACAGCTCCAGCACAGACTTCTCCACCTCAGCACGAGGCGGGTCCGAGATTCCCACAAGTCCCGCAAATATCATGCCACGATCCGAATGCTCACCGAAAGATAGCGCTAACACACGAAGGCCACGTGCCGCCATATGCTGAGAAGCCACGAAGATTCGTTCACGATCACCTGGAGTCATGTCCTTCTCGCGACCACAGTTGTCTTCAATCTTATCGCAGCGCGACAGAATCGTCTCAGTCATACCCTTTAGGTACCAGCGAGACGACCGACCCGACGGGGACTCGCAGCACACAGCCATCCACTTCTTTTCCGAGCTGAAAGGCACTTCGCTGACACGACGGAACTGCTGAATAATTGCTGGAGTGATCCCCACTTTCTGCGCACACAGCAGAACGGCTCCCTCTGTGGCCTGGCCCAGCACTTCTCGATCCACAATGTGCGCGTTGTTGCACAGTGCTCCAGAGAGCAAGCAGTGGTAAACGTGGGGGTGAGATGTCTCCGTAACAGGCTCACCACGCATAGTCACGGCCGATTGGGCGCTCTTCTTCATCATTTCAAGCTGCGACAGTGATCGCTCTCGCGCACCAACGCCGTTCACCTCGGCTGTCACACTCTCGAAAGGGACAAAAATCTCGATCACTTCCATCTTGTTGGTCGTGATCGTGCCCGTCTTGTCCACACAAACCACATTGATACATCCCAAAGCCTCAACAGCAGGGAGTTTCTTGACAATAGCGTCGCGTTTGGCCATCTTCATGACACCAAAAGCCAACGTTACAGTCACACAGATCGGCAGACCCTCGGGGATAGCAGCCACAGCCAACGACACTCCGATCTGCAGCATCGTGAGAATACCTTTGTGTTGAATAACACCGATAACCACAATCACAGCGATCACAGCGAGAGAGAACATACTCAAGTGTTTGCCTAGTGTGTCCATACTGTTCTGCAGTGGAGTCTTGCGCTCCTCCACGTTGTGTACTACATCAAAGACCTGTCCAAACTCAGTGCGAGACCCTGTTCCAACCACAACAGCTCGGCCACGCCCAGCACGCACCAGTGTACCCATATAAATCACGTTTTTACGCTCTGCAACTGGATGCAAATGGCTATCGGCAATAGAGTTTGTGATCTTGGCTACAGGCGCATTCTCGCCCGTGAGATTGGACTCGTCCACCTCGAGATCCACCGCCTCAATGAGTCTCGCATCTGCTGGTACTCGATCTCCCACATCCACGATCACAATGTCTCCAGGTACCAGCTCTTTGGCCAGCATATCCACCACTGTGCCATCCCTCAGAGCTTTACAACGCGGAGGTACTAGCTCCTTTAACGCCTCCAGCGTCTTCTCAGAGCGATATTCCTGCACGAAAGCCACAGTCACCACAATCGTGATGGCTACAGCAATGGAGATGGCGTCATCTGTGTGACCCATGGCTACACTCACGACTCCCGAGCCCATGAGCAGCATGATAAGCGGGTCTTTGAACTGTCCTGCGAACTTGATGAGCATGGACTCTTCCTCGTCACCTGCCAGATCGTTGAGCCCACACTGACGTTGTCGCTCGCACACTGACAGCTCACTGAGTCCATAGTTGGTGTCGACACGCAACTCCCGTGTCACTTCTTCGTGGGAGCGAGATGACGCCTGGCTCAACACACCGCCCTCCATACTCAGCAGCGATAGCGACAGACTCTGTCCATGATTCAGCGACAGCGAGCGCTGGGTCTTCAGTACAGGAACTCCGACTGCGGTCTCCACGTCGCTAGAAGTCGTTGCCATGGCTGCGGACCCTGGGGTTCAAAGAAGCCGTTCGCAGGCTGTAGCGTACAGATTTGGATGGGGCCAGCACGATCGCACACAGAGAGTAGCGGTGCGTGCGTTTTGTATGGAAAAACTGGAGAATCACACGAGAGCAGCACCAGATAAGCTGAAGAGGACACCGAGATCTCCTCGGTTGATTCTCCCAAAATGGCACAAAAGTCAGTAATCGGTTGCACTGGACTATCAGACACTGAAACTGGACACTGCAAGTGTGAACCGTCAAAACGCGTACTTTATTTTGATTAGTTAAAAATGGATGAAAACATTTAGACCAATGGAGATGTTGTGTTGTGCGGGGCAGCATAAAAATAAGGACGACCTTCGCGTCCAGGTTTTCCAGATTTCGAAAATACTCAGATTTCTGATTCTCCATGTATTGTCCAGGGATACCCCCATGTTTCTTCGAGGTTTCCTTATACAGAGTGGAATCAGTCGCGCGTAGTATATTCCGAGCGGATATATTACGCGACCAGGTATTCTCCAGTAGGAAAACCCCGGAAAAAGCATGTGTGCGAGACTTGAGCAAAAGTCAAAGTGACGGCAGTATAGCGTTGCAGATAGAGGTGGAGCCAATCAGACATTGCCCCAAACACAGGTATTGTCCAGGGATAATACCTGGGGAATACATATGTGATCTACCTGCGAAGAATCCGAAGTGAGCGCAGCTGATCAGTGTCGGCGCCACAGGCGCCGACACTGTCCAGCTGCATAATGTGAGTCCAGGTATTTACCGGTTGGTTCCCAGGTATAGCCCATGTATTGTTATTTGTTAGCTGCTAGACCACCTGTTGCTCTTCTTCTGGCTTACTACTTCCGCTTCATCTTCAAAATTGCGTGCAGCATTGACCAACGCAGCTTGGTCAACCCTTTCGCCGAGACGTCACTTGGAGCTGCATCGCTCACACAACTCCAAAAGAAACGGAAAACGAAAATACCACAACTGTCGCTGTCTTTCTGGATCGGGTCCACTACTTCCAGGACTGAGTAAGTTGTATCCTTCGTTGCCTTCACCAAAATCTTCGCCACTAGCAGTTGCAACGATTTCCGGTGCTTCTTGCCATTCATGCTGTCGTACACTTTGACTTGTTTGGCACCTCGATCGATTACTATACCACTCCAGTGAACACCCCCAAGATTAACAGGCAAAAGAACGAAATCTTGCACTTCGACTCCTCTAACAAAAGAGCAGAGTGTTTTGTCACCAACGCCACTCTCCTCATCTGTTGGGGGCAACATTTGCTCGTTCGCTCGTTTAAAATGATCCAAGCTTTTCGCCATGTGCCAATCGGAGTTTGTCTCCATCAACGAGTACTGGACGGGCTGACCTTGACCAAATTGATCCATTGCAACGATACTCAGAAGCTGGTAGTTGTATCTATACAGAAACCCTGTTAATATCTGATAAAAACCTGAAAAAAAACTGGAACATTTTTCACCAAATACTATGAAGAAACTCACTTGTTCGTCTTGTGTGTGCAGTCCATCTGGAGCACCTCTGGGAAGCTGTCCTGCATCGCACGCATGTGATCACTCGAGAACGATATCACTCCGGTGTCGCCGTGCGCACTTTCGTTCACCGTGGCCACATTAGCTGGTGACTCCTGGTTAAAGTCCAAGATCATCTCTGCAACAGCGTCATCATCAGAAAGATCAACATCTAGATAGATACACAGTTCTTAGTTAGTCAGGACATTTCCCACCCAATACCACACTAGCATAACTTACCTGACTTCTTCATCCTAGCTATCAAGTTGCGAACATCATCCATGGTGACAGAGTGATTTGAGTTGCTGCGAATGTAGTCGTAAATACTCGAGGTTCCAGCTTGCGCATCCACAAGCAACTCAATCCCGGGCATAAGCGGTGAATCAGCAGGAACCTGGTGAATACCTGGATAATACCTGTAAACTTCCTCGGAGACGAAATGGTTATGAGAGTACACCTCACGCTTCATCTTGATGCACCATGTGCCATCGTCCTTCTTCGAAACCTGGGCCAGCATCTGGAACGGACACTCTGTGCGGCGCAGCGTGTGAGAAGTCCTCTTACCCGACGATCGTTCACGCTCCGGCCAGCCATGAGTGCAAATATATTTTCGCTGAAACGGTTCCATTTCTACGGGCACCAACGGGATCTCAGAATCAGGGCGACCATTGTAGCGTACTTGTGCACGGAGGTCAGCATTACGGCGCGAAACTCCGATCACCTCTTTGATCACAATCTTCTGGCGCGTCGAATCCATGTACTGCTTTAAACTCACTTCGAGGTCCGCCCAGGATTCGTGTTCCGCCTTGAACGGGGGGCCTGGACCAGCTCTTCGTCTTCTACCATGGAAGCCGACCTCTTTTTGCCTTGCCGGTTCGCACCGGTCTGCCGCAATTTGTTTGTCTGAATAGTATTCTCCTCCCGGTTTTCTTGGTCCGATGCCTGGCTTTCTTCACCCTCCTCCTCCTCCGCCGGCCCCTCCTTCGAATCTCTTGACGCTTCAGAAACACATTCTTTGGCACCTTCTTCGTGCCCTGGTACCTCCGCCAGAGCGTCCGCTGAATCACCATCCATTCCCTCGCTGGCACTATCTTCTTCGTCGACTACAGCGTGAGGGCCAAACTGGCCACGAATCTCATCAGCACGCTGGCATGCTTGGGATCTCGCCGCGCGGGTACGAGCGTCCATTACACCGGCGAGCCGGGCTGCCTCCATTCTGCGAGCCTCCTCCTCCTTGCGTGCCTCTTCCGCCATCTGCGCCTTGATCATCGCTGTCTTGTGCGTTCGCGCCATGGTGGGGTCTTCCGAGGGCGCTCCGGTGTCCTCCGGGTGCGCTGCCAGCCGTCCGCCACGTGTCACGCTTCCCCCCTGGAACTGAGTGGCTGAGGCCAAAAGAAAAATTACGGTAAGAAAAACGGTTTTAGTTACAACTGGAAAATACGTGGACGCACACCTGGAAATTCCCTGTTTGGAAAAACCTGGACGCGAGGGGTGCCGTAAAAATAACCACTTCACTTTCCCTCATTTTGTGGACAAATCCGATTAACATGGAAATAGATACCGGTAGCGCGCTTCCCATGCCCTGGGGTCATTATCGTTCCTTTCGGTCATCAGTTAGCATTTTGCAGGGTTTTTTTTCATCCCTAGACAATCATGGAGAATGCTCAGCGCGTGGTGGCAGATATCGTGGCGAGATGCCAATACCGCGGCGTGGAGGTGTCTGAGACGCTTGCTGCGTTTATAGCGCGGTTGGTTGTGCATCGCAGTCAGCGTCATCTCGTCCTAGAGCAGCCCATGTCCCCCCAGGATGAACTATACCTGACGGAGCAGTGCGAAAAAGCGTTATTGCGCAATGATGATCCAGCCATGGAGACCGTCAAGATGCAGCTCGAGTTCGACTTCACATACGCAAATCTCGAAGAGGAATTGCGCACACGAAAAGAGCGCAAGGAGCAAGCAGTGGTCAAGCTGCAGCGCACGATCTCCTCACTTGTGCCGGAGAAAGCCACTGACTTCGAGACGCTCTCGACGCTGTACAAGCACATTTTCACACTGTTGATGCTAGATGCAGATGGACTCAGCAGAAGCAACAACATCAACGACGATGACGACGGTGAAAACACATGTAAAGGGAAATCTAATTGTTCCAGTAAGCAGGAACAAGCAGAGCGTCGTTCCATGGAGAAAGAGGTGGCTGCAGCACTAGAGAGTGTTTTCCCACGCATCGGCTTGAAGTCCTTTGCAACGATGTCTCCTGATGACAAGCGCTTTCAATTGGATGAACTCATGCGTATCGTTGAGGGTATCCGCTTATTCAACAAGGAACTGGGAAAAGGTGGCGCGGGAATTGCAGCCAGCGCCCGAGATATCCAGGAAAGTGTTGCAGCGTTGGCAAAACTTGTGCGAGACGAGGTTCGCGATGCCAACGAGATCTGTACACAGTACACTGAGGTGCTTCTGCATGTGCACCACCAATTAGGAACTGGGGAGGAAGCACACTCCGCGGAGCCATCGCCAAGTCTCGACGAAATCGCACGATGGCAAGACGAGCTGAGCAATCGAAGACAGTTCCTCTCCTACCTGCAGAGCCTTGAAGAGGACATCGCGTTTTCCCACGAGAAAGTTGGCACGCGACTTCAGATGTTCCAGGCCGATATGAGCGCACTGCAGAATCTTGTGGGGGCTCGGACGTCACTGCCAAAGTCACACGTCTACCCGCTCTTTGAAGCTGTCTCCCATTCGTGGGCTGAGCTGCACCAAGAGCACGAACTGCTACAGGCTCGTGCTCGCGCTCTACGATCCTTGCTACGCTTCAAGTCGACCTTTACACGCACGCTTTCATCTGAGTCCCCCATCGTACGACAAGCACGACGTGGAGGCTCCATCCCGCCTGAAGATCTCTTTTCTCATGTTGAGACGTTTCCTGTTGAAAGTCAACTTGCTGTTGATGGCAAAACGCGGAGCTTTGGCTTGGAAGGTGAAGATTTAGATGGCGACGAAGACAACAGCAATCCCAGCGAGGAAGAAGGCTCGGGCTTTCCCATTCGGATGCCAGTGGAATCGACACCGGAGTTCATGCAACTGCCACTAGATTATCAAGGCTTCTGTCCATGGACAGTAGTGGAGCGTGGAGGCCTGTTGCTGCCTGGAGATCCGTCGCTGGGAGTCGTCCAGTATCGCAATGCCTACCACGTTTTCGTCAATGAACGTGCACTAGGCGAGTTCATGATTCATCCACGTCGCTACGTCCAAGGAGTTCTGCGTCGTGCAGGTCGTCAACCAGCCCTCATCTATCTGCTACGTCTGCAAGAGTCTTTCCCGAACATCACGTTGTCTTCGCTTCTCAAAATGTGCCATCGCTACCGTGCTGAAGGAGCTCGAGGGATGCATCTATTGCTAGCCCCACTACCGTCACAGAAAGTAGACGCCAGCACTGCCACACCCACACACTTCATGGAGAAGCGCATCGACTACAATTACGACTGGAACGAGTGGAATCTCCGTCGCAAAGCCATCAAAATCGCCAACCTCCGACATTGTCGCACCGTAGGCGCACAAACAGCGCTCAGTAGTTTCCGTCGCGAGGTCGATACTCAGGTATACTTACCAGGCGATTTGAGCTGCCAAACCAGCAAAACTAAAGGGACCAATCCCTCTCGAGATACGACCTACTTCACAGGATTGCGCAAAGGTCATCTCTACAGCATCGACGACGCCAAACGCGCCGAAGCCAAAGAAGCGAAGGTAAGTGGAACGGACTACAGGAAGAATCGTCGCTCCAAACACAACGAAGTCGACGCAAAAGACGGCAAAGCTATAGAGGAAGATGACAACCAGCCAGTCGTCGTCTCCTACACGTTTGAATTGTCATAGTAAAATTTGGTTTTCATCTAAAAAAATTCGAGCCATAAAAAATTTAGCGCCTTGAAAAAGTGAGAGGCTCAAGCTTGAGAAAACAGCGATACCACGTGACCCTGACACGAGGCTGCGGTCTTGGATCGTGGGTGCTTACACGCTGAAGATGAAGTCCGTGAACTTGTCCGTGTCCACCGACTTACCGTCGGCCTCCAAGAGCTCCGGAAGGTGCTTCTTGATAAACTCGACCTGGGTTGCGTCGAAGCGCTCCTGGATCTGTTCGAGACTGAGCTCGTCCCCCGTGAGAATGTCCAGCGCCTCGTGCACGTCGTCCTTTGTGGATCCACTCTGCAACTGCAGCGTACAGAAGGTGGCGAACCCCTCGAATGAGATCTCGTCATTGTCCTCCACATCGATCTTATCGAAGTAATCGTGGCAGTCGTCTTCACTCAGACTCAGACCGAGACCCTTGCATGCCATGATGAACTCGTCACGAGCAAGGACACCATCGTTGTCCAAGTCAAAGTGGTCGAACACTTCCTTAATCTCCTTCGCCTGTTCGGGAGTCAGACTGCCCACCTCGCTCAGAGCCAGCTCCTTCTCAAGTGACTTGACCTTATCACGGACAGCAATCTCAAGCGACGTGAACTGAGCACGCAGACCGTGGATCGTGTCTGTGGTGAACGGGTTCGTGTGCACCTGCAGACGCTCCAGCTCCTCGTGGATACGCTCGAGCTTCTCCATGTCTTCGGTAAGCGGAACAATGATCTCCACGACCATCGCCTTGGCTTCCTCGAGCTGTTTCGTATTAGCTTCCTCAACCTCAGCGGCCGCATCCTTAGCCTCGTCCCCCTCCTCACTCTCCGGAGCGACAGTTTCAGCGGCGGGTTTAGCGACCTCCTGAGTAACAGAAGTCTCCACTCCAGTGATCTCTGGGTCTGCAGGCTTCCCCTCCATTTCTTCCTCCAGTGCAACGCCAGTGTTAGCTCGAAACAGGCGGTAACGAAGCTTCACCATCGAATTGAACTGGTCCTTCAGTGACCCCTCGACGACGTTAATCGACTGCGTGCTCTGAGCACAACGTTCCTTGATGCGGGCAGACAAGTTGGCGAACTCACGGCAAATTTCGTCACGCTTCTCCACAGTAGCGAGTTCCTGTTCGTAGTAGCCACGCTTCTCAGCCAGCGAGTCCAGCAACTTCTGCACACGAGCATTCGTCTTCTCGATGAGCGCCACATCGCTTTCACGACCAGCTTCGGCCAGGATCTGCTTCTTCGCAATCAGCTTCTCGTTCTCGCTCACCACCGCGTTCTGAACCTTGGGGACGAGCACTGTATCGAACTGACGCTTGGCAGCAACCACACCTGCTGTAGACACGTCCTGGAGCTTTGTGGCCGCCTCCACTTCCTCGTCCATCTCTTCGATGACGTACTTGAGGTTCCGCATCAATGTCTTGGCATCCTTCGCAACGGCGTCCATGTTCTGCTGCAGACGCAGACTCTCTTGCAGTCTGATCTTCACACCTTCCACCTTGTCTTCAGCCATCTCCACGAAATTCTTCATTGCCTCCACTCGCTCCAGCGTGGCCTTGGTCTCGTTGTGCTCCTCTGAGAGTCCATCAGCTTCACTCACGACTGTAGCCAGCAGCTGCTTATAGCGTGGAAGCTCAATGTCCTGCAGAAATGCCACGCTCTCCAGCTTCTCCTCCGCGTCGGCAGTGGACGTGACGCCCAGATCTTCAGCAAAGAGAGACAACGCCTCCTTCTCCTTCGCCCAGGACTCAACCTTTTCCAAGTCTTTAACCACCTTTTTAAGGAAAATCTCAGTCTTCTGGTAGCTTTCCAAGTTTTGGCGCAGTTTCAACTCGAAAGCCGTCTCCAACTCGTCCAGCTGAGCCTTCAGAGCCTGTAATTTCTCAATCGGAGGGTCTAAGTTGGGCACGGCGCGTCCGTTGTTCTTGCAACTGGCAATCCAGCGCCCAGCGCAGCCTTCCACAGCCACAAACTGCGCCTCACGCGGAGGCTTCTCGTTCTTCTTGTACTCAAGGTGACGCGCCAGCGCTTCTTTGATGTCCGGGATGTGACGAGGCTGGCTGAGCGTCTGGAAACGCTCCGTCTGCTGCTGTAGCCACTCCAGCAGACCCGAGGCGTTTTTGTTGAACTCTGCGGACAGTTCCTGATGACGCTGCGCGATGTTCAGCGCCTTGGAGATCGTCGTCACAGCCTTTTTCTTCTGCACACCCGAGGCGAATTCCTTGAAGAGCAGAGACACATACGTGGTGATACTCTTCTCGTCAGGTTTGGCTTGTCCAGCCACGTTCTCCACCTCCAGCAGCTGCGGGATCCGGAGTTTCTCTCGGGCAATGTCGAAAGCGAGCTTAACGTTGGTCTGGGCGTCCTTGGGGTTTAGCGAGTTAAAGTCGAGGAGTGTGGGTGCATAGCGATGGATCAGGGCACAGAAGGCCATACCGTCGGCCCAACTGCTAGAGAAATTCTTGACTTCGACCGTGGGGTAGTCGGCCAGTGAGCGGTTGACCCAGAGCAGCAATCCGTCCTTGCCAGAGACGCCCTCGACGTCGATCTCGGCCACTTGGAAGGCCTTGATGAGGGTCCACATTAGGCCTAGCACCAGCTTGTTGTTGCCATCCAAGATGTCCGAAGAGCCAATGTTCGTCACGTTGACGTTCTTCTTCTGCATGAAGGCGAAGGCGAAGTTCAGGTTCTCCATCTTTTGGATACGCATGCGAGGTTTCTTGTTAAATTTCTGTCAGCAGATAAAGAGGAAGCTGGTAAGCACTACAAGTTTTGAGCATCCCCCCTCCTTCCAAGATGTGTGACGTACGCGGCACACTTTCTCCCGGCAGATAATCTGCAGCAGCGAGATGAGGCGGATACCATCCTTCAGATCCTCGTACAGGTCATCGATGGTCATGCGCTTGCGCGACAGGTACGTGTTGGCCCACTACAGAAGCATCATAACAGTTAGGTAAACGTCTACCCCCCCCCCTCTCGCAGCTGCCGCGCTTACCCTGGTGAAGGTGCTCTTCTGCACGTCGACCCACTCCTCGTTGTAGCCAGCCATACTGTCTGTGGTGCTGTGTCGTAAAGAGGACGGGACGGGTTCGCTCTCGGGCTCGACGCGATCTTCCGCGGTCTCTTTGCTCTCTTGTTCTTCGTGTTTCTTGGGGGCGACCAGCAACACTTGCACTGGGTCCACTCCTCGATGCGAGACTGCGCACGGTCGGTCTGTCGTTGTAGTTGTGTCAGTTGTTGCTGCTGCGTTCAGGCGAGGCGGTTCCGATCTGCTTCGCGCCTGTCTCGCGATTTCTCGATTGGCTTGTTGCTGCCAAAAAGTTTTGAGTCGATTTACACTTGTGCCAGACCAGCACTCTTCTGCTCGAAACTCTCTACACGGCCAGAAAGCCTCTGAGCCCCAGCCCTCGGACCGTGGGCCAACGGACGAGCAGTATTTGACTTCAACTCGGTAAGATCCGACAACGGGCCGCAAACCCACGACCATGTGCATTACTGCGCATAAATGCGACGTACGACAGAGCAAGTCTGTACGGACTCCGTACTACGGAGCCCATGAAGAGGTCGGTCGATACGGTGCAACCGACACTGACCACTGGGCATCGGAAAGTCCGAGGAGCTGAGTACAAAGTAAGGATTTCGTAGCTCGTAGTCCAAGGAGCTGAGTCCGTATTATAGTACGGATTCCGTAGTCAGTGGTCCGTTGCCAGTACTACGGATTCAGCTCTTAGGACTTTCCGATGCGCAGTGGCCCAGTGTTGGTTGCGCGCCGTATTGACTTCTTCATGGCTCAGCTCGTCACCAACAGCAACAGGCCAGCCGCTGCTCGAGCATGGCGCAAAGCCTCTTGGGGTAATCGCGGTCTTGTCAATACGACAATAACTTCAACTGCTTCCGAATTCGAAGCAGAACTTGCATACACCAGCGTTGTCAAGCATGAACTTGGTCGCGTGTGGAGTATGTACCAGATTGTTTTGCTTTTTATCCGACTAAGTCATTTTTCTTTTCTCGTGTTTTCGAGCACACTGTCGTTGGAGCACGGGTTGACTGCAATGCCACGACCTATACGCTGGCTTATCAGGTTGAAGGCTTTGCGGGCTTACGTGGCAACTCCTGTTTGGTCCACGAAATGCTACGACACAGTCCGTTTCCCAGCATCGCTGCATGTTCAACCGCGCACAGCCTTCATCTAATTGTAGCGAGCGGTCCGAGTTGTATTTTCACGAAGTGATTGGTCACTTATTGCAGCTTACACCGGTATTTGCCAGATGCCCCCTACCAATACGGCGACAAAACCGACGAACGGTTTGCAACTTTGGTTGCACTGAGGGAGGCGATACGGGTGCAATTATGCTTAATACAACAATCAAGATATATAGACAACGGTTGCAAAAGTTGGTGTCAGATCTCCCACATCAGCACAAAGACTTCGAAGCAAAGAATCGATACAAGGCAGATTTACGTAGATTGATGTCGTTTAAGGACGGTATTGACTACGCTGCTATTCCCGAGTTCACTACGGAAGCACTCCTACGTATCACGCCGGTCGCTGATGAATAAATGGGGATTGTAACGAGGTACGTATTAGCCAAGTGTACCTCAAATTACATGAGGTGTGACACGTCAAACTTCGGAAGTATGACACATATTTGGTACAGTCACACCTCCTTATTTGAACCTCTATAACTGGCCACTACTGTAACGGGGTACGTAGCCCTAAGTGTATCCTGGTTACATGAAGTGTGACACTTCACACTTCAGGAGTATGACACGTCATACTCCGAGATATTTGGTACAAGGTACCAAGGTCGCTCAAAGCCAACCATTGGTTAAATGACATTGCATTTCTATAGGTAACTAACAGTTTGTATTAAACCCAAACTTAATCTACCTATAAATATACTCAGTTTACAATCTACCTTATTTGGGTCACTTCGCTCTCTTTAATAAAAGAGGGGACCTGTGAACTGCCGTTCACTGAGAGTTTGTATACTCTCGGAAGATAACTTCCTCTTGCGCAAGGTGCTGTGTGACCCCGTCACACTTGGTAGCACTTGTAGTCAATCCACGCCATCGCGGGTAGACTACCTGAACCTCCGAAGTTCGTTGCCATGGATTGGAACGACTTCTCCCATTTGAACGACTCTCAGTTCGAGTCGGTTCGGAAGATGGCAAACATCTTCGGGATGGCGGCCCTGCAGAGCCTGGTGGTGTCAACACCGGCTGAGCAGCTCGAGCGCGTCAATACATTCGACGCGTACGAGCAGGGCCTCATCGCGCATGTGCGGGAGAACCTGCAGGCTCCGGCGGCGGAAGCAAATCCGCCTCACCCGAAGCCAATACGGCTGAAGGTTAAGCCGTATGAAGGGAAGGAAGGCGAGAGCCTTCACTTCTGGGTCCGAGAAGTAGAGCTCGCGATGGACGCGGCTCTGATCTCGACCGAGCAATTGCGTGTTGCTTTTGCACTCTCCAATCTTAGCGGCCGTGCTAAGAGTTGGGTGTACACACGGGAAGCAACATCCCCTGGATGTTTCACATCCTGGGCTCAGCTGTGCGAACAGCTCCGAGCCGCGTTCCTCCCAGCAAACTACGAGTACCGCCAGCGTTCGTGCTTCCTCGCGTGTAAACAAGGGAGGCGCGAACTGCACGAGTATATGCAAGAGATACGGGAGCTTACGGCGTCCCTAGTGGGAAACCCACTCAACGAACACATCAAGATGACTGTGCTCATGGACGGCCTTCGAGTGGGCCCCGCACGCACTCAGCTGTTCCGGGTGCAGTCAAGCACTCTTGAAGAGGCGATTCAAGTGGCTCTTCAAGAAGAGTACAGCCATCGCCAGGCGCGTACGCCGGCCTCAGCATGGCCTGGGAGTTCCCTGTCGGCTCCCGGCCGAATAAGCCCCAACGGACCAGTTCCCATGGAACTCGGGTCCGCCGAACAGCGTGACATCCGCTGCTTCGGCTGCGGGAAGATGGGCCACTTCAAGCGCGACTGTCCTGCGGAAAGACTCCGCAGACGGTCCTTCCCCAAGCCCGTCCTCAAGGGTCGCTGGCAGAAGCCTGGACCCCGGGGACAGGGGAACGCTGGGAACCAGTAGGGGCGAGGCGCCTTATATGGGAAGAACTAAGTATTCATGAAGGGCGCGCAGGTGGCGCGTACCACGGGGACTTAGCCCCTGAGAGTCTTCGCACTCTCGATACGGCGAAGAGCAGCGGCGGGTTGCTCGTAGTACACGGATGTGTACGGGGATACGATCATCCCTTTAGAATCTTGATTGACTCTGGGGCGTCGAAGAATTTCGCACGCCGCCAGACGGTTGCTTGTAACAGCAACAAGCTGTCCGAAGCTTTGAGAGAAAGCAAGGGCAACGGGACGGTGTCAGTGCGACTGGCCGACGGGAAGGTCGTCACTGTCCCCAACGTCCAAGTGGATCTGGCTGTCAAGTTTGAAGACTTTGACAGCCTCGAACAGTTCACTGTTCTTGATATGGATCCATATGATATGATCCTGGGCATGCCCTGGCTTGAGAAGCACGAGCCCTGGATCGACTGGCGAGGCAAGGCAATCGGTGCCAGCCGCCCTGCGCAGTCCGACAGAGCATTGGTGAGTCATGTTCCCACCTCTGTCAGGACCCGGGGCGCCCGCGAGGGGTGCAGGGTACCAAAGCATCCGGCAGATGCTTGGGAGTCGTCGACGTATATGACGACTCCAAGGATGTTTTGATGGTGGCCGCGCCCAGAAGAGGCGTCGGCCAAGTGGGTAACTTAGGTCCACAGGCGGGTAACTTAGTTCCGCAGACAGCTGCAGCTGTCATGACCACTGAGAACAGCGTGCTCAGAGTGGGTAACAGAGTTCCACTCACGGTCGCCCAGACCTCAACTGAAGAGGAAGACGTCGGATACGCTTCCTGTGTGGGTAACACAGTGCCACACGCGGTCGCCCAGACCTTAACTGAAGAGGAAGGCGTTGAACACGGTCCTGTGTGGGTACAACAGTATCACACGAGGCCACGAGTGCCTCGGATGTCGTAGCGACGACATCCCTAGACGTGGGCAGCAAAGCTCCCCGTCACAGACACCGTCGGCAAAGACACCGCCGCCGCCTCAAGTCGGATCCGAACTTCGTTCCGATCGACGTCGCTTCAAGCGACTCGGAGTCCAGGGCCCGGGCTCCTCCGACAAGGCCGGTGGAAGAGTGTTATCACATCTTCGATGGCGAGACAGGTTTACCCGTCAAGGCATCTGGTATCCACTTGGAACCGTTGCCAGAAGTTGCGGAGATACTGAACCTCGAGGAAATGACGGCTGAGTCTTTCCTGGCCAACCTCAAGGCTGGAGAGATTGCTGAGATGGTACTCATGAGACCTGAGACCACTCAGAAGGAGCTGAACTCCTCCTCTGTCTTGGACGAGAACGTCCTGGAAGACATGAACAAGCAGCGTCAGGCGCGCTTGGGTTCTGAGATTCTCAAGAACCCCAAGGATCCGGTGTATCCTTTGGTGACGGAGTATGCGGACGTGGTGAACAAACACTCACCGACCCAACTCCCACCGGATCGAGGCGTACGGCACGAGATTGATCTCGTGCCCGGCACAAAGTATTGTGTCACGAGGCAATGGCCTCTCCCGCGCGAACAGTGCGAGGTCATTGATGCCTTCTTCGCCGCGAAAGCGAAGGCAGGCATGGTGCGGGAATCGAAATCCCCGCACTCGACGCCGACTTTCTGCGTTCGGAAGCCGAACGGAAAGTGGCGTCTGGTTCACGCTTATAACAAGCTGAACAACGCAACGGTGCCGGCCCAAACACCGATCCCACGAAAGGATGTGTTGTTGAACAACATGGCCGGGAGCGTACTGTACAGTGCGCTGGATTTACGGATACTACCAAATCCTGATGCGAGAGAGTGACATCCCGCTCACCGCGGTAAGCACTCCAAGCGGCATGCTTTGGGAGTGGCTCGTCATGCCGCAGGGCTTGTCTAACGCCCCGGCGACGTTCAATCGCCTGGTGACGCAATTGTTCCGCCCTTTGCGTACCTTCGTACAGACGTACTTCGACGACATATTCGTCCATAGCCGTGCCGATGGAGGCAAGACGGCCATGGAGGTGCATCTAGGACACCTCCGTCGAGTGTTGGACGTGATGCGAGCGAACAAGCTCTACGCCAACATCGACAAGTGCGTTTTCGCGTCACCAGAGATTAAAGTTCTCGGTTGCCTCGTAAGCAACGTGGGCGTTCGGGCTGACCCAGACAAGGTCAAGGCCATAGCAGCATGGCCGACGCCCCGATCCCAGAAGGATCTTCGAAAGTGGTTGGGCTTGGCCAACTACCTTCACAAGTACAGCGCTGGGTACGCGAGCTTCGCTAAGCCCTTGTCGAGCCTCCTTCAGAAGGACGTCGACTGGCGCTGGGAACAAGAGCACCAGGATGCTTTTGACAGCATCAAGGCCAGTCTCCAAGAGGCCCCTGTCCTGGCTCTGCCGGACGAGACGAAGCCGTTTAGCGTCGTCTGCGATGCCTCCGATTACGCCATCGGATGTGCATTGCTGCAGGCCGACACGGCTGGACACGAACGAGTCATCTCGTTCCAGTCCAGGCAACTCAAAGCCGTCGAGCGGAACTACCCTGTCCACGACAAGGAGCTCCTGGCAATGAAATATGCCCTTGTGAAGTTTCGCGCTCACCTTCTGGGCTCTAGGCCCTTTGTGATCTACACAGACCACGCATCCTTGAGGACGGCGACCAATTCGCCCCATCTCTCCCGAAGGATGGCGAGGTGGCTGTCCTTCTTCGCGGAATACAAATTCCGCGTCGAATACAAGCCGGGCAAGCTCAACGTGCTTGCGGACGCCCTCTCTCGGCGTCCCGACTATGAGTTGGCCCACATCACGCGGGTGACATCGGATCTATATGATCGGATACGCATGGCGTATCGGGACGATGAGGCTGTCGCGCCTATCGTCAAGTTCCTTAAGGCCGGAACGAGCGCGAAGTCCGACTGGCTCTCGTCGCGACAGCGCTCACGGCTCCACCGATATGAGTTGAAGGAGGGCCTCCTCTATTATCGGGTGGAGCCCACTGATCCTCCACGGGTGGTCGTACTCAACGACGAGGGTCTGAAGTTCGATATCCTCGCGGAGGCGCATGACGCGCCCTCCAGCGGCCACTTGGGCCGCGAGAAAACCTTTCTGTCGGTCTCTCAGTCCTTCTGGTGGACCCACATGTACAAGTGGGTCGCCCGATACGTCAAGACATGCGAAACATGTCAGCGGGTCAAACCCGCAGGGCACCCTTCGGCTCCACTACAGAGCCTGCCCGTACCGGCTGATTGTTGGAAGTCGATGAGTCTTGACTTCATCTTTGGGCTTCCCGCCGACGGACACGGCAACACCGGAATTTTGGTGTTCGTGTGTCGGCTGAGCAAGATGGTACATCTTGCTCCAGTTCCCGTCACTGTAACGGGCGAACAAACCGCAAGGTTGTTCGTCGATGGCGTGTTCCGCTATCACGGTCTCCCGGAGACGATTGTCTCGGACCGAGACCCGCGGGTCACTGCTGCGTTTTGGAAAGCGCTGTTCCCTTTACTGGGAACTCGTCTGCAGATGTCCACTGCGGATCATCCGCAGACAGACGGCCAAACAGAGCGCGTCAATCGAGTGCTCGAGGACACTCTGCGCAGTGTGTGCGCGGCAGCGCCACGTACGTGGTCGTCGCAGCTTCCAGTTGTTGAGTTTGCGCTCAACAACGCGGTGCACGCGTCCACGGGGTTCACGCCGTTCTACTTGAACGGCTTCCGCCACCCCAGAGTTCCCCTCACTCTTCGAGGAGACACTGACTCCTCTATTCTAAGTGGGGAGAGGCTCGGAAAGCCCTTTCCTCCCAGGTCTCAGATGTGAGACCGGTTTCGCAGCGGAAACAAGTTAAAGTCCTTTGTGGATATCAAGCTGAACGTGATCAGCAGGGTCTGAGATGCCATGGCAGCGGCCCAGGACAGACCGAAACAGTACTCTGACAAACGTGGAAGAGGAACTTAAGTGTATTTAAGGTGGGTGACTTAGTGCTATTATACACGAGGAACCTACCGCTAGACACTGTTAGCTCTGTCGGCAGCAACAAACTGAAGCACCGCTTCATCGGACCTTTCGCAGTCCTGGCCAGACATGGTGCGTCGTACACCATCGACCTTCCAAAGTCAATGACGACGCACCCGACGTTCTATGTCGGATGTCTTAAGCGGTACTTTGACCCGCAGGGGGTTGCTGACTCGCAGATCCCCTTTGACCCAGCTCCTCGAAGCGAGGGCCGGTCACAGTCGTCGACGAGGGCGTCGGAGCAGGCACATAAGTCTCGGTCGGGACGGCAAGGCTGCGGTCAAGCCCGTACGCCGGAGGGGCTCCATACGAACGGACCCCGGCGCCATACGCCGAGTACGCTGAGTACGCCGGGTACGCACCATACGCGTACGTCTGGGAGTGTGCCGCAGACGGCTCCGGACGTGGCAACAAAGCCTCGATCCGTCGGATCATGCGAAAGGCCTCGTCCAGATCGGACGAAGAGGCCCGGCGATCCACCCGCAGGTGCAGGCTCGCGACCTCTCGCTCCACCAGATCCAGGCGGCCCGCAAGACGAGCGAGCTCGCCCTGATTCCCGGCCTGGGCGGCAGCATTACCGCCAGTCCCAAGGCATAGTGCAATCTCAAGCACGAGGACACGTTGACGGAGGCGGTCAACCTCAGAGTCCTGTGTCGGACCCGCAGTCGGATTACTCGGACGAGAGTGGCTCTCGGGAGGCGCCGAGTACTCGTACTCGTACGAGGGCACCTCCGCCTCTGCTTGACCGGAATGGAGAAGCCCACTACCACGTGGAGCGGATCCTCCAGGAGCAACGGTGTCGCGGCAAGCGACAGCTCCTCGTGAAGTGGAGGGGTTATGCCCACTCCGAGAACTCGTGGGAGCCGATCGAACGGCTCCTGATTGACTGCCCGAAGGCTGTCGCAATCTGGGAACAGAAGCGGCGGCAGTTTCATAAGTAGTCCGGGGCTTCTTGCCCGAACGGGGTACGGTCGATAGATACATACCGTACCCGCGCTCATCGTGAGCGCTAGAAGCCGCGCGCTTCAGGATGTCCCTTGGCAGCATACGCTTGCTGATCAAGTGGGCAAACCTCACACGAAGATCACGCTGGTCCAGGATGTGGGACAGCTGCTGATCTTCATGGAGTTCTCATAACTCCGTGGGCGAGTACTTGAGAGTCTCCACCCACGCCCAGAACATGTCCTCACAAGAACTCCACGTGGGACAGTTCTCGGGCATAACCCAGGGGTATCCCCAAACAGGATAGAGACCACCTCGGGTCTCGGGCTTCTTACGACAAGTCGTGAAGTCCTTAAGGGGAATGCGGTGTTGCGCGAGAAGCACACACCGAGCAGCCTCCAAGTTGTCGACGAACAACTGTTCTTTCTGAACAAGGGCTCGTTCATAGATGCCCCTAGAAGTGTGGCCGCCCACAAGGCCACGAGGAGCGACGAGAAGCTCTAAGAAGAGGTCAGCCCCAGAGCTCTCCTCGGGAGGCAAATACCCTCTTGAGTTCATGGCAGCTCCCTGGCTGACGGGTGCCGCCACCGGACCCCCACGCACACGCTGGGCAGCTTGGAATTCCTCCTGCTGCTGGTCGAGGTCATTCGAGACCTCCCGGGGCTCAACGATAGCACCCTCCTCCTCCTCTTCTTCCTCCTTCTCCTCCTCTTCATCCGAGGAGCCGAAGAGACTCTGATAGGAGCGTCGAGTCTCCTTCTCCTCGCGGAGTGGAGACTTAGAGGCGGTACGCTTCTTTGAGGGCTTGGCGCCTTCGGCTTTAGAGGCCTTAGCGCGCGCAAGACCCTCGGCAAGCGAGAGACGTTTGCGAGGATTCTCTTCCTCATCGCCACCGGCTTTGGGAGCGCCCTTAGCCCTAACGGCCGGACTCTCAGAGCGCACAGAGGTCCTGGGACTGTGATCACCGTGATCACTAGCGGGCGACTGCACGCTGCCTTCTTTGTGCTCACTGGGCACTGGGCTGTGCCCTCCCACAGAGCCCGCAGGAGCATCCTGAGTGCTCTCGGACTCGGCATCGTCTTCACTGCCCGAGTTGAACTCGCGTTCTACGAACCGAGGGTTCGGACGGTTGTCTGAGGACGAGGGCGACGGACTGCGGCGCCTGCTTGCGCGCTTGTCCGCAGCCGCGTCACCCGAGGAACCGATCGCCTCGGAGGCCACCTGAGTAGCCTCCTTGAGTGCAGAGCCTTTGCCGTGAGGCTTAGTGCTCTTGGCCTGCGCCTTACCGGCTGCAGCCTTGGAGCGTGTCTTAGCACCGCTCTTAGTAGTGCCACGAGGCATGTTAACGGTCGAAGTGGAGACCTAGACGAAGAGCGCACAGGTTGCTGCTCGAGGCTCTAACTGTGAAGTGAGCCTCCGCCGCGCTCGCGCGGCCAAGTCGATGGTTTTTCGACTTTGAGAATGAGAGTTTGTGATGAACACCTCTTCATTCAGATTGGTCGGTAAACCGAACCTAAGTGGGGGAGGATGTAACGGGGTACGTAGCCCTAAGTGTACCCTGGTTACATGAAGTGTGACACTTCACACTTCAGGAGTATGACACGTCATACTCCGAGATATTTGGTACAAGGTACCAAGGTCGTTCAAAGCCAACCATTGGTTAAATGACATTGCATTTCTATAGGTAACTAACAGTTTGTATTAAACCCAAACTTAATCTACCTATAAATATACTCAGTTTACAATCTACCTTATTTGGGTCACTTCGCTCTCTTTAATAAAAGAGGGGACCTGTGAACTGCCGTTCACTGAGAGTTTGTATACTCTCGGAAGATAACTTCCTCTTGCGCAAGGTGCTGTGTGACCCCGTCACAACTACACTGTCTACGGTAATTAGTCTAGGTGCGAAAATAGTCTCAGCTCAAAGTAGTCTAGGTCAGACTATTTATTGTTTAGCCAAAATATCGAGATTCATAAATAGTCTGACCAACACAGGTTCATAAATAGTCTGACCTGAGCCGTGTGGGTAAGAGTGCACATTGGTACTCAGTACGGCTGGGTTCGAGTCACCCATTACTTTTTTTTCTCACAACAATTGGTTTTGATGTTTGTGGCTCTCGAAGTGCCGACCAAGTGCAAGTACATATACAACCCAGAATCATTAGAAGCTATAGCAACAGGTGTCTGATGTTACCTCCGCTTCGGTGGTAGGGGTGAAGGACTGGATGGTAGAGCGCCGTAGCGCTCCCTCCAGTTACGTTTTAAGTCCTCATTCTCTGTTTTATTGGCAAGTCGGCATGGAAGTTGCTACAGCTACTGCGCAATGTGGAGGTTGTGGAGAACCCGTTGGTCCTGTTCATCGCTGTCCCAAGTGTTTGCGCCACATGCATCCATTTTGTAGTCGACCCACTGGAGCCGAAGGCTTTGGGCAGTCGGTGGTGTGTCCAGACTGCGACAATACCGATCGAGTCAGCGACGGCACATCTCAGGCCGACGACTTCGAAGGCGAGCTCAAGTACACGCGATCACGCTCACCCCGTTCATCCAGACAATCGCGCAGCACACAGGCTGTCAGCAGCATCGCTCATCGCCGGAAGGTCGTCCGCTGGATGACAGAGCACGAGGCAGTCAAAGGCGACAAAGGCATGTTTGCAAAAGCTGTCGACAAATTCCCTGGTGTCTTCAACTCGATGACTCGGGCAGCCAGCTTAGCAAAGGCAGTGGACTGGTGGAAGAAGCGTGGGCGTATACTGGAGGCAGATCGTGGTGCGGCTGTTGTTTCGACGCGTCGGCGAGGTGGAAGACGTCGCGTGAGTTCCAAGGTCATTGCGGGGCGTGGGCGACCAAGAAGCGCGTGGGTAACGTGGCTGTATCCCTTGCTTTTGGACGAGTTTGACAGACTCCAAAAGCTTGGCGTGAAGTTCGAGCCGGCGCTTTTGCAGCAGCTCGCGAAGCAGATTCTTCGAGACAGCTCAGCGCCCTACACTTTCAAAAGTGTTGACCCAAAAGGTGCGCTGATCATCGACAAAATCACCCCTCGCTGGGCTCAGGGCTTTATGGAGGCACACCAGATTGTTATCAGGGCCCAGGCAGGGAAAAAGCAGCTCAGCCAGGCCAAGCTTCAGCACATCGGGAAGGAAGTGGCGTTTCACCTAGGCGAGCTTCAGCGTGGGTTTGCCGACGGATCGCTCGATGAAAACGCGATCGAGAACATCGACGAAACTCATTTCGTTGTCGACTTCGACAACGGCAAGACGCTTGGGTTTTGTGGCGACGAGACTGTGAAGTATGCTGACGTGGTCTCCGAAGGTGAAGGAATGACGATGGTCGTGCGACTCTCAGGAGGCCCAAGCGCTCGGATTCACCCACCAATGATGATCTTCATGAATTCGGCGGGGAACTATCCTATTCACGGAGCTCCAGACAAGACCCCCGGCGTCTGCTATCGCTCAAGCAAGAAGGGGTGGATGACTCAAAAGCCGTTTCGAGAGTACCTAAAGAAAGGAGGGCGATGAGAGCAGACGTTCATGGGCGCAAGACGACTATCTTCCTCGACAACTGCTCCGGCCATTTGGAAGCGGGAGAATGTCGTTCAGAGCTCGACGCTATCAACTCCAACCTCAAGTTCTTTCCGCCAAACGCGACGGATCTGTGCCAGCCAGCTGACTCGGTCGTCATTTCCAAGATCAAGGACGCGTGGAAAGTCAAGTGGAACGAGAAGAAGATGGAGTTGATCAAGGAGAACGGGTGGCAAAACAAGGTTCGCAAGGATGGCTCGTGGTCAGACAAGCTTCAAAACCCAGGTAAGATGTTTTTCTTGCAATTCGCTTCAGATGCGGTCAAGGCGGTCAATCTTCAAAGGGATAAGAACGGAATGTCATACGCGTGAAAGGCAATGATGCGATGCGGTCTGTCCCTCGGCATCGACGGGACGTGGTCGGTTTCTCAGCTTTACCCGCATCTCCAAGACATCATCAAGAAGCACGAGGCCCATTTTGAAGACGAGCCTGTTGACACGGAAAACGCGTAGAAATACAGCAAGGTGGTCATTTGCTAACATAGATAAAACATTGTAAAGAACGAAAATTTAGTCTTAGTTGGAGCAGTCGTCTGAGCGACGACCCTCCACGCTGAGGTTTGCCGGCTCGAGTCTCACGTTTTGTGTATTTTTTTGTGACCGGTCGAAATTCATAAATAGTCTTAGCACTTAAATAGTCTGTGTCAGACTATTTAATGTGAATGGCCTGAGAAACCATACACACAAAATAGTCTCGGTCAGACTAATTACCGTAAACAGTGTAGCTCTTAACTTGAATGTAGTATCTCAAAGCAAACGAGACTATAATGAGGTTCATTATACCAGTCCCTCTAATTGACTAAAACCCTCTCTATTCGCTAAATGACAGTCAATTCCGGAGGTAAAACTCTCTATCTGTACAGGTGACCGTCCACCAGCCATATAATCCTTCTCACTTTTAAATTCTAGCTGAATCCCGTCAATATTCCTTTTATAATCCCCGCTCGCACCATGACACCGCCACACTCAGCAGACATTGGCAACTATGAGCAGAAAAGGAAAGAAACCCGATAAAGCTCGTATCACAATAGCATTATGTTGTAATGCAACGGGTACGCACAAGTTAGACCCGGTCGTGATTGGCACAGTAGAAAACCCATGCTGTTTATTGGCGGGGGTGCTCGTGCGCTAAAAGGCAAGGCTGTTCAAGACCACAATAGCAAAAAAGCATGGATGACAGCCCGAATATTCTCCGAGTGGGTACAAAGTTTCAACTTAAAGATGGCTGTTCAAAATCGCAAGGTCCTGCTGTTGATTGACAATGCCTCGAGTCACAAGATTACCCGGTTATATTCAAACATCGAGGTACGCTTTCTTCCTCCTAATCTAACGTCGTCTGTCCAGCCTTTGGATCAGGGTGGGTTATATGAATTTGTGTAGTTACGGTACAACCAAGAAGATGATTCACCTGTACCTGCATCGACAGCCCTTGCTAATTGCGTGGAGCTTTCAGCATTTCTGTTTCAGTGCGAGGGGGACACTAAAGACCAGCAGAGCATGCTGCAATCTTTGACAAAGCTAGTACGAACGCAAGTGGTGAAGCGTAGGCGACAGCGGACACTCGATAGTTACTTTCAGCAAGATGGCTACATGTAGCCACTTCTCTATGTGACCAATTATATAAATGAAAAGACATTTTTTCCCGAACCAATCGGGCGTCATTTATGGAGGTGTGACTGTACACGGTATTAGGGTCGTCCGAGGCCAACCATTGGCTGACATTGCTTTTCTATAAGGGACTTATAGTTTGTTTATTTAACTCAAGCTTAGCCCACCTATAAATATCTTCAGTTAACAATTTACCTTAAATTGTCACTTCGCTCACTTAGGCAAAAAGGGACCTGTGAGCTGCCGTTCACTGAGAGTTTGTATACTCTCGGAAGCCAACTTCCTCTAGCGCAAG
Source organism: Phytophthora infestans T30-4 (assembly GCF_000142945.1). NCBI lineage: Eukaryota > Oomycota > Peronosporomycetes > Peronosporales > Peronosporaceae > Phytophthora > Phytophthora infestans. The sequence continues at coordinate 756,056 of NW_003303731.1, forward strand.
GTGCTGTGTGACCCCGTCACACTTGGTAGCACTTGTAGTCAATCCACTCCAACGCGGGTAGACTACCTGAACCTTTCTGAAGTTCGTTGCCATGGATAGGAACGAATTCTCCCATCTGAACGACTGACAGTTCGAGTCGGTTTGGAAGATGGCTGGCATCTCCGGGATGGAGGCCCAGCAGAGCCTGGTGGCGTCAACGCCGGTCGAGCAGCTCGAGCGTGTCAATGTGTTTGACGCTTACGAACAAGGGCTATCGCACATGTGCGGGAAAACCTGCAGGCTCCGGCGATGGAAGCTAGTCCGTCACACCCGAAGCCAATGCGTCTGAAGGTGAAGCCGTATGAAGGGAAGGAAGGTGAAAACCTTCACTTCTGGGTTCGAGAAGTAGAGCCCGTGATGGACGCGGCTTTGATCTCGACCGAGGAGCTCCGCGTTGCTGTTGCGCTCTCCAACCTTAGTGGTCGTGCTAAGAGTTGGGTGTACACGCGGGAGGCGACATCGCCAAGCAAGGAAGGCACGATCTGCATGAGTACGTCCAGGAGATACGGGAGATCACAGCTAGTGGGAAACCCACTCAACGAACACGTCAAGATGACTGTGTTCATGGACGGCCTTCGAGTGAGCCTGGTGCGCACTCAGCTGTTCCGGGTGCAGTCAAACAGCCTCAAAGAGGCGGTTCAAGTGGCTCTTCAAGAAGAATACAGCCATCGCCAGGCGCGCACGCCGGCCTTAGCATGACCAGGAAATTCTGTGTCGAATCCTAGTCGAGCAACCCCCACCGGACCAGTTCCTATGGAACTTGGATCCGCCGAGCAGCGCGACATTTGCTGCTTCGGCTGCGGGAAGCTGGGCCACTTCAGGCGTGACTGCCCCGCGAAAAGACACCGCAGGCGGGCTTTCCCCAAGCCCGTCCTCAAAGGTCGCTGGCAGAAGCCAGGATCCCGGGGACAGGGGAACGCCGGAGGTGGGGCTCCCTACTGGGGGAGAACTAAGTCTTCGTGAGGGGTGCGCCGGTGGCGCGTACCACGGGGAGGTAGCCCCTGAGAGTCTTCGCACTCTCGATTCGGCGAAGAGCAGCGGTGGGCTGCTCATAGTACACGGGTGTGTACGGGGATACGATCACCCCTTTAGAATCTTGATCGAGTATGGGGCGTCCAATAATGTCGCACGCCGCTAGACAGTTGCTCGTAATAGCAACAATTTGTCCGATGCTTTGAGAGAAAGCAAGGGCAACGGGACGGTGTCAGCGCGACTGGCCGACGAAAAGGTCGTCACTGCTCCCAACGTCCAAGTGGATCTGGCCGTCAAGTTTGAAGACTTTGACAGCCTCAAACACTTGACGGTTCTCGACATGTATCCCTACGATATGATCCTGGGTATGCCCTGGCTCGCGAAGCACGAGCCCTGGATCGACTGGCGAGGCAAGGCAATCGGTGCCAGCCGCCCTGCAAAGTCCGACAGAGCATTGGTGAGTCATGTTCCCACCTCTGTCAGGACCCGGGGCGCTCGCGAGGGCTGCCAGGGTACCAAAGCATCCGGCAGATGCTTGGGAGTCGTCGACGTATATGACGACTCCAAGGATGTTTTGATGGTGGCGGCGCTAGGAGGCGTTGGCCTAGTGGGTAGCTTAGGTCCACCAGCGGGTAGCATAGTTTTGCAGACAGCTGCTGCTGTCACGAACGCTGGTAATAGCGTGTACAAGGTAGGTAACAAAGTTCCAAACACGATCGCCCAGACCTTAACTGAAGAGGAAGACATAACACAGTTTACACGAGGCTCGGATGTCGGCACCACGACATCCCCAGACGTGGGTAACGAAGTTCCACGTCAAGGTCGACGACGACGCTGCCGCCGCCGAGAGTCGGATCTGAACCTCGTTCAGATCGACGTCGCTACAAGTGACCCGGAGTCCAGGGCCTGGGCTCCTCCGACACGGCCGGTGGAAGAGTGTTATCACATCTTCGATGGAGAGACCGGTTTACCCATCAAGGCATCTGGTGTCCACTTGGAGCCGTTGCCAGAGGTTGCAGAGATACCGAACCTCGAGGAAATGATGGTCGAGTCTTTCCTGGCCAACCTCAAGACTGGGGAAGCTGCCGAGATGGTGCTCATAAGACCTGAGGCCACTCGGGAAGAGTTGATCTCCTTCCTCTTTCTTGGACGAGGACGTCCTGGAAGAGCTGAGCAAGCAGCGTCAGACGCGCTTGGGTTCTGAGATCCTCAAGAACCCCAAGGATTCGGTGTATTCTTTGGTGGAGTATGCGGACCTGGTGAACAAACACCCACCGACCCAACTCCCACCGGATCGAGGCGTACGGCATAAGATCGATCTCGCGCCTGGCACAAAGTACTGTGTCACGAGACAATGGCCTCTTCCACGCGAGCAGTGCGAGGTCATCGATGCCTTCTTCGCTGCGAAAGCGAAGGCAGGCATGGTGCGGGAGTCAAAATCCCCGCACTCGACGCAAACTTTCTGCGTTCGGAAGCCGAACGGAAAGTGGCATCTAGTTGACGCTTATAACAAGCTGAACAACGCGACGGTGCCGGCCCAGACACCAATCCCACGAAAGGATGTGTTGTTGAACAACATGGCCGGAAGCGTACTGTACAGTGCGCTGGATTTGGTAGACGGATACTACTAGATCCTGATGCGCGAGAGCGACATCCCGTTCACCGCGGTGAGCACTCCAAGCGGCATGCTTTGGGAGTGGCTCCTCATGCCGCAGGGCTTGTCTACCGCCCTGGCAATATTCAAATGCCTGGTGACGCAATTGTTCCGCCCTTTGCGTACCTTCGTACAGACGACATATTCGTCCATAGCCGTGCCGAAGGAGGCAAGACGGCCATGGAGGTGCACCTAGGACACCTCCGTCGAGTGTTGGACGTAATGCGAGCGAACAAGCTCTACGCCAATATCGACAAGTGCGTTTTCGCGTCACCAGAGATTAAAGTTCTCGGTTGCTTCGTCAGCAGCGTGGGCGTTCGGGCTGACCCAGACAATATCAAGGACATAGCAGCATGGACACCGCCCTGATCCCAGAATGATCTTCGAAAGTGGTTGGGCTTGGCCAACTACCTTCACAAGTACAGCGCAGGGTACGCTTGCCTCGCTAAGCCCTTGTTGGACCTCCTTCAGAAGGACGCCGACTGGCGCTGAGAGCAAGAGCACCAAGATGCCTTTGACAGCATCAAGGCCCGTCTCCAAGAGACTCCTGTCCTGGCCCTTCCGGACGAGACGAGGCCGTTCAGCGTCGTCTGCGATGCCTCCGACTATGCCATCGGCTGTGCATCGCTGCAGACTAACACGGCTGGACGCGAACGAGTCATCTCGTTCCAGGCCAGGCAGCTCAAAGCTGCCGAATGGAACTACCCTGTTCACGACAAGGAGCTCCTGGCAATGAAGTGTGAAGTTTCGGGTTTAACTTCTGGGCTCTAGGCCCTTTGTGATCTGCACAGACCACGCATCCTTGAGGACGACGACGAATTTGCCTCGCCTCTCCCAACGGATGGCGAGGTGGTTGTCCTTCTTCGCGGAGTACAACTTCTGCGTTGAGTACAAGCCGGGCAAGCTCAATGTGCTTGCGGACGCCCTCTCTCGGCGTCCAGACTACGAGTTGGCTCACATCACACGCGTGACAACGGATCTATATGATCGGATACGCGTGGAGTATCGGGACGATGAGGCTGTCGCGTCCATCGTTAAGTTCCTCGCAGCAGGAACGAACGCGAAGTCCGACTGGCTTTCGTCGCGACAGCGCTCCCGGCTCCATCGATATGAGTTTAAGGAGGGCCTCCACTATTACCGGGTGAAGCCCAATGAACCTCCACGGGTGGTCGTACCCAACGACGAGGATCTGAAGTTCGACATCCTCGCGGACGCGCTCGACGCGCCCCCCAGCGGCCACTTGGGTCGCGAGAAGACCTTCGTGTCGGTCTCTCGGACCTTCTGGTGGACCCTGGGTCGCACGATATGTGAAGACATTTGAAACATGTCAGCGGGTCAAACCCGCAGGGCACGCTTCGGCTCCACTACAGAGCCTGCCCGTTTTAGCTGACTGCTGGAAGTCGATGAGTCTTGACTTCATCTTTGGGCTTCCGCAACACCGGGATTTTGCTGTTCGTGTGTCGGCTGAGCAAGATGTACCATCTTGCTCCAGTACCCATTACCGTCACAGGCGAACAGACCATAAGGTTGCTCGTCGATGGCGTGTTCCGCTATCACGGTCTCCCGGAGACGATTGTCTCGGACCGAGACCCGCGGTCCACGGCCGCGTTTTGGAAAACGCTGTTTTCTTTACTGGAACTCGTCTGCAGATGTCCACTACGGACCTTCCGCAGACAGACGACCAGACGGAGCGCGTCAATCGAGTGCTCGAGGACACTTTGCGCAGTGTGTGCGCGGAAGCCCCACGTACGTGGTCGACGCTGCTTCCAGTTGTTGAGTTTGCGCTCAACCACGTGATGCACGCGTCTACGGGGTTCCTGCCGTTCTACTGGAATGGCTTCCGTCACCCCAGAGTGCCTCTCACTCTTCGAGGAGACACTGCATCCTCTATTCTAAGCGGGGAGAGGCTCGGAAAGCCCTTTCCTCCCAGGTCTCAGATGTGAGACCGGTTTCGCAGCGGAAACAAGTTAAAGTCCTTTGTGGATATCAAGCTGAACGTGATCAGCAGGGTCTGAGATGCCATGGCAGCGGCCCAGGACAGACCGAAACAGTACTCTGACAAACGTGGAAGAGGAAACTTAAGTGTATTTAAGGTGGGTGAATTAGTGCTATTATACACGAGGAACCTACCGCTAGACACTGTAAGCTCTGTCGGCAGCACCAAGCTGAAGCGTCGCTTCATTGGACCGTTCATAGTCCTGGCCATGCATGGTGCGTCGTACACCATCGACCTGCCCAAGTCAACGACGACGCTCACGACGTTCTACGTTGGACGTCTTAAGCGGTATCATGATCCGCAGGGGGTTGCTGACTCGCAGACACAACTCCTCGAAGCGAGGGCCGGCCACAGACGTCGACGAGGACGTCGGAGCAGGCATTCAAGCCTCGGGCTGAACAGCAAGGCTGCGGTCGAGACACCAGAGGGACCCCGTACGAACGGACCCCGGAACCATACGACGATACGCCGAGTACGTCAGTTACGCGCCATACACGTACGACTGGGGGTGCGCCGAATGCGGCTCCGGACGTGCCAGCAGAGCCTCGATACGTCGGATCATGCGGAAGGCCTCGTCCAGATCGAACGAAGAGGCCCGCCGTTCCACCCGCAGATGCAGACTCGAGACCGCCCGCTCCAACAGGTTCAGGCGGCCCGCAAGACGAGCGAGCACGCCCTTGTTCCCGGCCTAGGCGGCAGCATCTCCGCCACTCCCAAGGCCAAGTGCAATCTCAAGCACGAGGACGCGTTGACGGAGGCGGTCAACCTCAGGGCCCTGCGTCGGGCCCACAGGAGAAGCACTCGGATGAGAGTAGCGTTCCGGAGGCTCCGAGTACGCGTACTCGTACTCGTTCGGTGGCGCCTCCGCCCCTGTTTGACCGGAACGGAGAAGTCCACAACCGCATGGAGCGGATTCTCCAGGAGCAACGGCGTCGCGGTAAGCGACATCTCCTTCGTGAAGTGGAGGGGTTATGCCCACTCCGATACTCATGGGAGCCGATTGAGCGGCTCCTGATAGACTGCCCGAAGGCTGTCCCAATCTGGGATCAGAAGCGGCGGCAGCTTGATAAATAGTCCGGGGCTTCTTGCCCAAACGGGGTATGGGCACTCCGTTTCCGCGCTCATCGTGAGCGCTAGAAGCCGCGCGCTTCAGAATGCCCCTAGGCAACATGTGCTTGCTGACCAAGTGGGCGAACCGGACACAAAGATCACGCATGATGTGGGACAGCAGCTGATCTTCATGGAGTTCCCGTAACGCCGAGGGTGAGTACTAAAGAGACTCAACATAGGCCCAGAACATGTCCTCAGACGAGCTCCAGTTGGGACAGTTCTCGGGAAGAACCGAGGGGTAGCCCCAGAGGGGGTAGAGACCACCCTGGTTCTCGGGCTTCTTACGACAAGTCGTGAAGTTACCGTCGAAGATGTCCAAGCAACGAACCCTCGGTCACATGATGTACGGTGACCCCAAGGTGCAAGAGACTCGACGGTGACACTACCGAACACTCAGCGGATATTGGATACGGTCCAGATGTCACTCAATCCAGGTTGTCCTTATTACTAATAATGGATAGGCCGGATTTGCATTCAGCGGCCGAGAACGGACCATCTACGGTACGAGCCCTCTCGGTGGCGGTTGGGATGAGTTCGCGGAAGACTCCTTCGCGACTCTTGAAAGGGCACGAGCTGCTAAAGATGCGCATGTGACAGAGCAGACGACGCTTGGCGTGCAAGAAGATCCATAACGGATCATAGTTCACTTGATATTTGTAAGGATACTTAGGACTTCTTATTAGGAATAGACCCGAAAGGGCAAACATAAATACAGAACAGAATTTCCACTCAAGCACACAGAGCGACATCCGGCTTCAAGGAAAGCGTCTGGTCAAGCTTGTTTGAGTGTGTTATGCCTGTCGGTGATCTCGAAGCTCTGTAGCGAGGGATCATCCGACAAGGCCAATAGACTGTGTGTTTTGGCCGATTACTATCGGGAGGTTCTACGTGACGACTTATTGTTGCCTATTTGCACGACTGGGAGTTCTTGTATTGCATCCCTTTTATTCTTCCGGCCGAGTGTTGAACACTCGGTTGCCCTCGTAAAAGGCTTACCCGTGTCTGATACCCTTCCGCTGTTGGAATACGAGGATTCATAACACCTATTAACGTTGCTCGCACTAGTAGCGTGTTCTTATTTGTACTGGTTGGCACATAAAAGTAGTTTACAAGGTCCAGTCTGTCTCGATGCAAGTGCAGAACTGCGGTCTTCAGGTCCGCCCGAACGATCGTTTGCTATCCTAGCAGACGTATTAATGTGGGAGCTTTGTAACGGGGTTACATGGTGTGGAACACACAGGGGTACGAATTATCCGGAGAGTTAACAAAATCTCAGTACATAAGTTGGAGAGTTAACAAGGTCTCTCAGTACGTTGGCTGAAAGCCACACGTGATGCATTTGATTAATTTTAACTATGCTAGATAGTTAAACAGATACATTTACCCCTAGGCGGCTTGGCCGCAATAATAGTAAATAAAACACTACTGGTTTTGAAGCATAAAAGTTAAGGTATTAACTTTGAGCCCTGGTCTTTGTCCTTTGGATAAGGAACTTAGTATTAGTGACTCTTTGAGTCGAACGTCTTCCTCTGACGCTAAAGCTACGGCAGCCCCGTTGCACTCGGTAGCACTTGTAGTCAATCCCGCTCCTGAATCGGTTGACTGTATCCTCTGCGAGGATGGAACACCCCGTGTTCGCGAATTTGCCCCCGGCGCAGCAGGACGCGCTTACTAAGCTTATGTCCTTGCTTGACCCGGAGGGCGTGGCTCATCTTGCATCGTAAGGTCCAGAGGCGGTCACCGCCAGGCTGGAATCGTTCTCCCGCTACGAGAGCGAGCTCTTGGAGCTCGCACAAGAGAAGATGAGCTCCGCAACGGCGGCGGCGGCGATGACGCGTGAAGAGTCTATGAGACTCAAACCGCTCCTGGTGAGCGCAAAAACCGTCGAGAGAAGGATGGAGAGAATCTCCTTCTCTGAACCCGTGAGGTCGAGATGGCCATGGGATCGGCCCTGCTCCAGTCTGAGCATCAGCGCGTGGCGCTGGCTATCTCCAGGCTTGGAGGTCGCGCTCGCGAATGGGCATTAACGTGCGGCACGTCTGTTGACGCTGCATTTCCCACTTGGGATCAGCTGAAGTAACAGCTTTCGCGCGTGTTCGCGCCGCCTAATCAGGCGTACCGTATCCGGTCGAAGCTCCTTGCTACCCGCCAGGGTAAGAAGGATTTATTGGGTTATGTCCAAGAGTTGAGAACTCTTATCGCCGGAATGGCGGCGGACCCTCCTCCGGAACTGGTCAGCGTGACCGTGTTCATGGAGGGACTTCGTGCGAGCGCAGCTAAAACGGAAGTGTTCCGTGTACACCCTAACTCTTTCGAAGAGGCGGTGGATGTGGCATTGAATGCCGAGCACAACTTCAGGTCGGCGCGACCTGGTTGGAGTGCTGGTAGGGCAAGCTCTTCGAGCGGTCCAGAGACGATGGACCTCAGCTATGCTGAAGATGAAGAAGCGGAGCTTCTTGCTGCGGAGCAGCGCGCCGGCATCTGCCGATGCTTTGTGTGCAATAGCACTAAGCACTTGAGGGCCTATTGCCCTCTACGCAAGAAGCGCGAGGCTCCGGCGAGCCAACCCTCCGGGGCATCGCCGGGAAACGGCAACTCCCAGTAGGCGCGGGGCGGCCTACTGGGGAAGAACTGAGTTATGTTGTGCCTCGAAGAGGTAGAGGGCAACGGGGCTCAGCCTTGAAGAGAGCTGAGCTCTCTTACGAGAAGAGTGTGTGCAAGCCGGGCTTGCTGGTCGTTCAAGCGAACGTGAAGGGCTTTGCAAAGTCATGGAGAGTCTTGATTGACTCGGGAGCCTCGGGCAACTACGCCCGTCGCTCCACCCTGGAAGGGAGTCAGCTGTATGCTGAGGCACTGGAAGTGCCAACGAGATGTCCGTCTCGCGACGGGGACACTGGTAACTGTGTCGAAGGTCTCTGTCGACCTTGGAGTGAAGTTTGAGAGCTTTGATAGCGTGGAACGCTGTTTGGTCTTAGACCTGGATGCGAGGTATGACCTCATCCTTGGCATGGCATGGCTGGAACGTCATGAGCCATGGATCGACTGGAAGTCGAAAATGCTGGGTGCGTCGCACCCTGCTCCTAGTGGATCTTTGGTGAGTCATGAACCCACCTCTGCTAGGAAGCAGAAGTGCTTCTGGCGCGAGCACGAGGCCGAGGCGGTCGTAGTGCTGGACATTGGTATGTTAGAAATTGTTAGCAACGAGGTTGCTGTTTGCCCTGAGGGCGTACGTGGTGCGGCACGTTATTCGCTGAGCGGTGCAGGTCAGGTCAATGACCAACAGCTAAGTCCTGGTGAGGACGAGCGCGGAGTGGCGCGTAATCCACTGAGTGGTACGAATCTGGTCGATGACCTACCGCTGCGTGGCCCGAGGGTCGCGGACGACTGCGAGTCGAGGCATCATGGGCGTGGCCCAGGAGATGCAGGTGAAGTGACTGTGTGAAGGACAAGGACCTCTTGGCTTTCAGCCGAGTGTCGTGCGAGACACTGTATCCTCTTCGAGGAGTGATGGTGCTGCTGCACCCGGTGGTAGTGACGGAGATGTCGCCACACCGCCCTCATCCGGCCGGGCTCGGTCGCGGAGGGAGAGGAGAAGAAGACGCAGGGCGTCTGTGACGTCTTCGACGTCGGACGATGTGTCCAACGTGACGAGCGGTGATGCTTCACGTGATTGCTGTGAACAGCTGTACACACGCGTGAGCGGAGTGACGGGGGAGGTAGAAGGCGACATCAGCCTTGACACTCTGCCCGCTGCAGACGCTCTGCTAGAGCTGGACGAGATGTACATTGTCGAGCTTGGCGAAGCCTTAAAGGTAGGCGAGCTAGCCGAGGTGGTCCTGCTGGGACCTGAGGAGGAGTTGAACTCCTCATCCGTCGTGGACGACGCGGTCCTAGAGGACACCAAGAAGACGCTGAGCGGCAGAAGTGGATCGGCGATCCTCGAAGATCCTTCGGATCCCTTCTATCCTGTGGTGAAGGAGTATGGAGACGTTGTCCCACCGATGAGCCTGCCTCCGGATCGAGGCTTGTGTTATGAGATTGACCTGGTTCCTGGAACCAAATACTGCGTGACAAGGCAATGGCCTTTGCCGGGAGAGCAGTGTGACGTCATTGACGCATTCTTCCGTGCGAAGCACGAGGCAGGGATGGTGCGTGAACGTAAGTCTCCGCACTCGACACCCACGTTCTGTGTCAGAAAGCCGAACGGCAAGTGACGCATTGTTCATGCTTTTAGCAAGCTAAATGCGGTCACTATACTGGCGCAAACGCCGATTCCTCGCAAGGATGTTCTGCAGAACAACATGATAGGCTGTACGTTGTACAGCGCGCTCGACTTGATCGATGGTTACTACCAATTGCTCATGAGAGCGAGCGACATTCCGCTGGCAGCGGTGTGTACTCCGAGCGGTATGCTCCGGGAGTGACTGGTGATGCCCCAGGGGCTGTCGAACGCACCAGCAACGTTCAATCGTCTAGTGACGCAGTTGTTTAGGCCCCACCGGGCGTACGCTCAAACGTACTTTGACGATATATTCGTCCATAGTCGTACTGAGCACGGAAAGTCGGACGTGGAGAACCACATTGACCACTTGCGAGCGGTGCTCGAGTGCATGCGCACTAATAAGTTGTATGCCAACTTGGACAAGTGCGTCTTTGGCGCGGAGGAAATACCTTTCCTCGGGTGCTTCATTGAGAAGCGAGGCTTAAGGGCAGATCATGCCAAAGTCAAGGCCATCGTGGACTGGCCGGCTCCCAAGAACCAAAAAGACTTACGCAAGTGGCTAGGCTTAGCCAATCACTTGCACAAGTACAGCGCGAACTACGCGGAGATGGCTCAGCCATCATCAGATCTCCTTAAGAAGGACGCACCATGGTGCTGGAACGTCGAGCACGACAAAGCCTTTGAGGCTGTGAAGGAGAGCCTCCTCCAGGCTCCGATCCTTGCGCTACCGGACCCGGATAGTCCGTTTAGCGTCGTCTGTGACGCCTCCGATTTTGCAATCGGTTGGGCTTTAATACAAGCAGATGCCGAAGGGCGTGAACGCGTGATTGCGTTTGAGTCTCGCCAGCTTAAACCTGCAGAGAAGAACTATCCAGCTCATGACAAAGATCTACTTGCAATGAAGTATGATCTAGTCAAATTCAGGGTACACCTGCTAGGCTCTAAGCCTTTTGTGATCTTTACTGATCATGCGTCGCTACGCACTGCGACACAGTCGCCTCATCTCTCTCAGAGAATGGCAAGATGGCCTTCCTTCTTTGCCGAGTATAACTTCGAGGTGAAGTACAAACCGGGGCGGCTTAATGTAGTGGCCGATGCGCTCTCGCACAGGCCCGACTACGAGTTAGCTCATGTCACGACAGTGACGTCGTCAGTGCCTGACTTGATACGCGGAGCGTATGCACAAGACGACATGTGCGTAGCGCTGCTACGGGCTCTTGGGAGCGAAGAGTTTAAAGACTCTGACAAGGAATTGTCTAGGCGCTTACGTGCGAGGCTGCATCGCTACTCGCTCGATGGCGGCCTGCTGTACTACAGCACCGACTCTGAAGATAACCCTCGTGTAGTCGTTCCTCATGATGAGGATCTAAAGTATCGAATCCTCTATGAGGTTCATGATACGCCCGTGGGCGGCCACTTAGGTCGGGAGAAGACCTATGGCTCGGTGAGCTCGATGTACTGGTGGCCCAAGATGTATAGGTGGTTCAGCACCTATGTACGCACGTGTGAGACGTCTCAACGGACAAAGTCCGCGCCGAGCACGGCAGCGCCATTGGCGAGTTTGCCTGTCCCGAAGGGATGTTGGCAGTCCATAAGTATGGACTTTGTGTTTGGCCTTCCCAAGGATAAGGCGGGAAACACGGGTATTGTGGTCTTTGTAGACCGATTGAGCAAGATGGCTCATTTAGCGGCGGTGCCGGACACCATTGATGGTGAGGGTACAGCTCTGCTTATTTTAGACCGAGTCTTTCGCCAACATGGCTTGTCTGAGGCAATTGTCTCGGATCGAGACCCGTGCTTCACCGCGAAGTTCTGGACGTCCCTCTTCAGAGTGCTCGGCACTCGTTTGGACTTGTCCAAAGCGGACCATCCGCACCCCGGCGGTCAAACCGAACGCGTGAATCGCGTTGTGGAGGATACCCTCCAAAGCGTATGCGCTGAGGCGCCAAAACGCTGGAGCCAGATGCTTCCACTCGTTGACTTCGCATTAAATAATGCGGTGCACGCCTCGACAGGCTACACTCCGTTCTATGTGAACGGCTTGGTTAACCTTCGCGTCCCACTGACGCCGCCACGCAGTGGCTCAGGGCTTGATGGAGGAGGGATAGCCGAGCGGCTAGCTGACGTCAGCCCTGTTGCAGTTCGCAAGCAAGTCGATGACTTTGTCTCTTTGAGACTGAGCGTAATGCATCAAGTACGCGACGCTATGGCTGAAAGCCAAGACATGCAGAAGTAACGTGCAGATGCCAAGGGCAGACACAATGTTGAGAGGTTTGAGGTCGGTGACCAAGTTTTATTAAACGCTAAAAACCTACCTACTCATGCAGTGTCTGCGGTCTTCAAGACGAAGCTGAGACCTCGGTTCATAGGACCGTTCAAGGTCATGGCCAGGAAGGGCCTAGCGTATACGCTCAACCTTCCGAAGAAGATGCGCACGCATCCGGTCTTCTCTGTTGGCTTGCTTAAGCCATATCAAGACTCGGCTCAGGTGAGCGCGGAGGCGTTAGCACCAACGGTGGCTGAACCACGGACAGCTGCAGGGCAGCAGGTGGTAGAGCCACGAGAGGCTGAACGACAGCAAGTGGTGGACCCACAGATGGCTGAACAACCGCATGTGGCAGAGCCACAGGCCGCGGAGCGAAGTGCTCGAGCTGCAGGAGCAAGGCAAGCTGAGCGTTCAGCCGAGCGCCTAGACGCTCAAGGTCCGAGACCTGGTTGTGAGTCAACAGTGGTGGCTCTAACCTATCCACAAGGTGGATCATCTCTTCAAGATCGACCGATGGGCGGTGGATGTGAACGCTCGCATCGTGGACGCCGGCGTCGTATGGACGCAGACGCCGTTCCGGCAAGTGCTGACTCTCCCCGCGAGAGCCCAGCTGAGGCAAGGCCTCCTCCTGCTCTGCTCGATGAGCATGGTGAGCTCCACTTTCACGCGGAACGCCTTGTGGCGCGGCGTAGACGCCAGGGTCGTACCCAGTACTTTGTGAAGTGGAGGGGTTACCCTCACTCACAGAACACACGGAAGTTTGAGGTTAACCTCCGGCAAGATAGCCCTGACGTCGTGGACGCTTACGACCGGGCCCATCCTGTGCCGAAGCGCCAACATGACGTACGAAAGCGTCGCCAGGCGCTGGGCGCCTCCCACTAGAGTGGAGAGCGAACAGTTCAGTAGTTGAGCTCAGGCTCTGACCAGTGGCTGCAGCAGCCAGCTCGTACGTATGAGCGGTGCTCGCAGCGGGAGCAGGAGGTGGAGAGACCTCGTGGTGTTGGGGACGTGGTCCCGAAGGAAGCAGGTGCTTCGTGTTGTGCTGAACAAGGTTCAGGCACAAGCGTCTCGATTAACGCATAGTTGTTTTGAAACAACTTGCTCGATGAGCATGATCCGATGTGGATGCGCTGTAACAGCGAATGTGGTATGTTCGGACGGGGATCGAACCACTGGTCTTTGGCTTTCCAGGCCGGAGCTCTACCATTGAGCTATAAGGGCGATGCCCGTACGTCAGTCCGAGAACGGACAACTCATGGTATGAGAGGGCTGCGCCCGGGTGGATTTGAAACACCGACCTGTGGCTTCCAAAGCCAACGCTCGACCACTGAGCAGAAAGGGTGCTGCCCTTATCAAGGTAGCCGCTGAGCTGTTGTCGACGACTCTAATTAGTCAAGAGCATTGCTCTAAGCGGTTTGCAACTCTTGGGGTAGGCGCATGACGCGACCGTAGGTCTGAGACCGCTTGAGAGCAAGATGCGCGCTGCGTTTGGAACATTGGGTCGACGACGAGAAGTTGGGCATCAACGATGCGTAGGCGTTTGTGAGCTCAGTTAAATTCCCGCCGACGGACACGGCAACACCAGTATTTTGGTGTTCGTGTGTCCGCTAAGCAAAATGGTACATTTTGGTCCTGTGCCCGTTACCGTCATTGGCGAGCAAACCGCCAGGTTGTTCGTCGATGGCGTGTTCCGGTATCACGGCCCCCCGGAGACGATTTCCTGGGCGGAGCTGTACAATGCTGGTGTGAGGTGTAGTAACCTCCGCCGTCTTAACAAGACGTGACCTCGCTGAGGAAAGTTTCGAGAACGGAATGTTCTCATCTTAGTGGGGGAGAGAGTAACGGGGTTACATGGTGTGGAGCACACAGGGGTACGAAGTACCCGGAGAGTTAACAAAAAAACTCTCAGTACATAAGTTGGAGAGCTAACAAGGTCTCACAGTACGTTGGCTGAAAGCCACACGTTATGCATTTGATTAATTTTAACTATGCTAGATAGTTAAACATATATATTTACCCCTAGGCGGCTTGGCCGCAATAATAGTAAATAAAACACGACTGGTTTTGAAGCATGAAAGTTAAGGTATTGAGCCCTGGTCCTGGGCTGTAAGTGTCCTTTGGATAAGGAACTTAGTATTAGTGACTCTTTGAGTAGAACATCTTCCTCTGACGCTAAAGCTACGGCAGCCCCGCTGCAGCTTCCTAACTACATTTGTAGCTAGAGTACAAGTGGGAATTCGAACACCACAACTGGTGCCGCGACCCGGGAATAGAGTGTGACCATTGTGAGCTGTTTGTATGGCCTTCCAGTTAGCGAGCTACCAAGAAGAAAGAAAAGAAGAAACATGGCGAAAGGAGAACCGACGGTACCCGCTACTCCTGCCAAGTCTGATGGAGCTCGCAACGAGAGTAGAAGTCCGGACGTGTCGGCTGCACGCTGCCACCGATCTTTCGGTGAGCTTCGAGGACGAGACGGACATCGGTCCTGACGCCCATGATTACGACGATTACGAAGACAAGACGCCGGCTCCAGAGCCAAGCGCAGCGACACCGGAGACGGCCATGCTTTCATCAGAGCTGAGCGGGGCGACCAGGTCCCTTTCGAGGAACCTCGCCGACGAGTTAGACGATGCTGCGGGATTAGGACCGGTCTATGAAGAATATTATGATGGGATCGAGGGTTCTAAACCTTCGGTGGCGAGTGCAAAGCGTTCAGCATTTATGAAGGCACCTCGCCCACCAATCAACGGTGATACGCCAGTCGCCAAGCGCGTTTTCGACCGCGTACAGGCGCTGATGTAGAATGATGAGTGGATGCAACTGTTAAAGCCCATACCCCAGAGACAGGCCGACTGGCCCGCGCTTGCACAGGAAGTTCAATACCCAGTCAACTCCGTTTCGACTAGCAAAGTTACCGAGTATTTAGTGTCGCTACTATTGTCGCTGGGCTTCGAGAACAAGACGTACCCATCGACGATGTCGCTCCAAAGATTGGCGCTCACATGAGGCCGGAACTGCTCTCTCAAAATGGAAGAAGAAGGTTTGGGAGGCATTTAGCAGTGGGCATCAACGCTGGAATGCAGCCTGTGAGTCGACCGACCATTCATGATGGAGATCCGTCCAAGATTCCCTGCCGCAAACACCCCAGAGACTCGATCATACTCACCCGAAGAGGAAGACCCTCAATCCGAGTCAATGCGTCAGATGAACGAGCTGCCAACGCTGAACGACGCGGACCCGACACCGAGGATCAAAATGGCATCACACCGACCATTGGATCGCATCAAACCGCTCTCAGGCTCTCGCAACAAGAGAGAGAACTGTATGCAGTGGCTCCGTGGGTTTGTCTACGAACTGACTGGGACGCACACAGATGCTGACAAATGGTGCATCCCATTTGAGCTAAGTCTCCGGGACGGAGCCATTCATTGATTTTGTCAACTTTTGAAGAAGACGAAGCGCAAGTAGAAGCTGTTGAGCGATGCGTTCATCCGCTATTTTGGCTCGTAGTTCACGCAGACGGAACTGTCCCGTTACTACTCTGCAAAGCGGGAACGTAGCGAACATCTGTGCGACTACATAAACAGGCTGAATGGCTACGCTCGGAACGCCCGTCTACACTTCGAGACGAGTGATCGCGACGCGAAAGAACACGTACAGCAGTTCCCGGCAGCGTGCGATGATGACAAGTTGGCGGAGAGTCTCTACCACACTCGAGTCACCGACATTCACGAGCTCGAAGAGATCATCGAAGATGTTCTCAAGGGCAAGGAGCAAATGGCTAAGCGTGATAGTGAGTATCGATACTCCAAGAATCGTGATGCGCGACGCGACGATGCGTACACCCGCAACAATCGACGTGATGACCATTGCCGCGATGACAATCGCAACAAACCAAGAGTGACGCTCATTGAAGCCTCGGTGGATGATCTAGTTGCTGAATTGGAGGACCGTAAAGCTGTTCCAGGGGGTACTGAGTACTCAAATGAAGATCAGAACGCTTACGACAATGACCAAGACGTGTATGACGACTATCACTCCGAAAATGTGGATGGTGATATCCCATTAAACTAAGGTCAAACTGTGAGCAATGATAATCCAGGAACGCCTCGCTGAAGAGTTTCCAACGTCGCTGAGTCTTCTTCGGCAGCTGCATATACAACTCTTCGCCGCGCGTCCCAAGCATAGCGAGAAGGGTTCGCACCAGGCACTTTGGGGCATCCTGGTGCTCTTCATCTCGTAGATGAAACGCTTGAGCCACTGGAGCGATGCGTCAGAACGGTAGCGCTCCCATTCGAACTCGGCGATTTGGTCGAGTGAGGCGTGGGCTCGGACTTCTAGGTACTGAGTCGAGTCTTCTTCAGCCGCGTCGAAACTCAAGTTTCGGATATATTCCTTCACGGTTTTTTCACGGTTTCCTCTCGCATCGAAGGCGTCATCGTCCTTCTCGTAAGCCTCAGCTTCGTCTGCAGCGTCATACAATTCGCGGTAACGACCTGCATTCCGCTGTCCACGACTCGGCGCTCGCTAAGTCGGGCTGAGCTTCATCGGGGTCAGCATGTGGAAGTCCTCGAAGTATGGAGTGCCTTGCGTAGCGCGGAACACTTCACGTCCCTTCGTCTCCGGGGTCTTCGGCAAAGGAATTTTGCTTGGGTCTTCGCCGAGTGTTTTGAACTCGGCTACTCGGCTGTACACTTTCTTCGTTCCACCAGGGGCCTTCTCCAATCCAAACGCCACTATCAACTTCTTCTTCCATTGCCAGAGCTCAGCCCCACCGCGGGTCAGACTCCAGTCGGACAGGATGAGGCTGTTTGGTCGGCCGTTGCACCGATAGTCCATCGCCTTCAGCAGCAACACAGTTTCTTCCACCAACTGATTGATGTTGGCTGCACGCACCGGTTGAGTTAACTCGGGACCCAACATCAACCACTTTGCCTGCGCCATCGCTACAGGCGCGAACATCATCATCCATTCCAATCTCGATCTCATCTTCTCGCCGAGTCGAGACAACACTTTATTGGCGCTCGGCGTATCGGCGTTCCTCGTCGCTTTCGGAATAAGGGGCGGACGGTCCCCTTGAGCAACGCCATGCTCTTCTTCATCTTCTTCATTGTCCGCACCTTCGTCGAGCTCGGCGGATAAGTTGCGCTCGACAGGACGTGGGGCTCCCATGCGTCCCACCTGCAGCGTCATCTCTTCCACCTCGCCAAGTAGCTCGGCGGTAGTCTTCGTTTCTCCAAGCTCAGCGGTCTCGGCCTTCTCTTCATACTCTCCTTCACTTGCATCTCCGTTCTCGCTCTCCTGGTCTTGGCCATCCTCGTCGAACTGGACAGTTCGTCCCACCTCCATCGTCATGGCGATGAGTCGTTGATCCGCAGGGTCCGACCCCGCGAGAGGCGATCCTCCAGCCATCGCTGGGCTTCCGTCGCTCGGCATTGCTGATCCCTTGACCATCTTCACTCTTCTCTTTCTCTTCTCTTCCTCTTAACTTGGCTAGCTGGCATCTATAAAAACAAGCACACACTCCTGTTCCCGGGTCGCGGCACCAGTTGTGGTGTAGTAGAACACACAAATACCGTCAGATGTGGATTCCTTACACAAACCACAACAATTCGCCGAGTTAGGTCGGCGGTTGTATGGCCTGCGCAGAGGGTGGTCCCCTCGCGGTCCGGCCCTTCCGGGACAGACGAGTGGCTCGCTTCCACTCGGTTCCGACTAACCAAGTCAGATCACTTCCGAGGCTCCGCCGAGTTTGGTTCGGCTGAGCTCGTTCACAACCCTGTGCCCTCCACCAAAGGATGGACGACGGCGCGCGAGCGCTTTTACAGGTCACCGAGCGCAGAGGCTGCTCGGCTAGAAGTGTTACGGCGCCCGGGCTATCCGACGTACCGGCCCGCTGAGTTTGCGGGGCTTTCTTTCGCGCGTAGCGAGACTTTGTCCTACCCGGACCGACCTAATATCTTGGCGCTACCAGTCAATACCCTACAAGCTATGCCTCTCGAGTATTGACGGTAGGCCTAATCCAGCCCTATGCAGGGACTTACCGGAAAAGTGTACACGTGTCTTAGACTAGGAAAATTCTGCTCTGTTATCTTCTGGGAGCCCTTTCGACTCCCCCTATTTAATATATGCTTCTCATACAAATATCTAGTGAAATGTAGTCGTTTCGGATCTCTACCGACCCTTCCGCTGGGTTCTGGCGACCGTTGAGCTCAGCGGCTATCCGGATATCGTCATCCGGACAGATCGCCGAGTACTTACCGTGATTCTTCGTTCCTAAGCTCTGGGTTATCAGACCGAGCCGATTCTTGATCTAAAGTAGGATGGCGTATGGTCGAATCTGGAAATCCCTACACCACAGCTCCATGATGTGAAGCAGCCACAGCTCAAGTCCTCGGACGACTTGCCGTTAAATTTTGGGGGGTCTGCCTTCTGCTTCTGCGTGTTTGCACGTGCCTGGCTCTCATACATCTCGGGCTGGGTTAACGCTTGTTACTGCATAAATGCTTGATTTTCTGCTGGGCCTACATGGACTGTTGCTGCTGTGCCTGTATGGCTTGCTGCTGCACTCACGTCGGCCAGCAACCGGTGGTGGAGTTTGTGCCGCGTTTCCGGTGGTGGAGTTTGTGCCGCGTTTCCGGTAATGGCGGCAGCCGGGACCGAGGACGGGCCCGAAGTTTCTGCAGCGTCACCGCTTATTGTGTGAGTCCGGTCTCCAGACGTGTTTGCGTCGTGCATGTCAGCCATGTTGGCTGACATCGGACTTAAAAAAAAGCGATACAGTATATCCGGACTTGCGAGCGCAGCTGAAAGTTGGGACTGGAAACTGAAACATTGAACTAGAAACTTGAATTCGACTCGAGTATAAATTCGAAATTGTTATGGGCTCTTCTGGAAGACGAATGAGTCTTGATCACTCGCGTGAATGTAGGCAAAACGAAGACTGAATTGAGTTAGAATGCCTCGAGTCGGCAAAGAGTGAAAAGCACGAGACTCTACCGAGCCTAGTGCAAAGACTTAAATCATGAAAACTGAAACTACGGGGGTTGCGATCGTGTGGCCTTGCGACCATGAGTAGCATCTTGAAAGAACCTTGCTAAACTTTAAGGGCTATGTCCATCAAAGATACATACAGTGATAGTCAATTATAAAAATAGAGAGATTGTTTCAATATAATTAGAAACATCATTCTTAAGCAAGGTGAACATGGTGCTGGGGGCTCAGGTTTTTGTAGAAATAATTGCACGGCTTACTGACCCGCATTTTTGCTGAGACTGCTTAAACTCATTTTGTGAAATTATTATCAAATTAAAGTCGCTTTAGGTATTCAGATTTTTTTTTGAATAATTATCCCGCCGAAGCGAAGCAGACGCCGGAAGACCTAATTAAGCACAATTAAACCAAAACTAACCCTGCGTAGCGGCTAGTTTTTGTAATAACGTTAGTTGTACTCTGTTTTCGTTTGATTAACTTTAGAGGCAATTTGTAAATGTATTCTGGGCTGGAGGCGATGGGGTACTCGATGGAGGCTTCGAAGTGGAAAACCGACTAGCTTTGAGGTAAGAGCCGTTTTGCCGAATGAGATGAGTAACTACCACACAGCTTAGTTTTTATGGTTGTAATTTACTTCGAAGTTTTAATTAAAAAAGACAAATTGAGGCTGCGTCAAACAAAATGATACTGATGAGCCATTTAGAGTTATCGAGATATTCGAGCTTAAAGTTGGCCAATTGATTTTCGCACTTAACCGAAACAGTGACATTTACTGTAAACTTCCATCGAAAAACTGTAAAACTACCCTTATTCAATTGCTTTTAGCAAGAGCTTTTAAATAACACTTGAATTTTTAAAATTGAAAAATATTGAGCTCACAACACTCCTAAATGTATCGTCATTTCGAGGGCCCATAAATGACCACAACTTCTTCCGTTTTAAGCATTCTGTAGCTTATAAGGGCTCAAAAGATCGCCCCGCTTTCGTTGAGAGTGCTTAAATCGCGATTCGTACTTAGGTTCATCAGTATCATTTTGTCTCATAGATTTAATCTAAATTATAAAATCTCAGTACTTATTAGTAAGAAGTTATATTACTGATTTACGGAAACTGTTCTAGACAGTTCTCTGAACACAAAATGAACATACACGTACCATAAATATGAATATTCTCGGCAACATCAGTTGCGCACTTTACCTGCAAAATGAAGGACGATGGAAGTTCGTCGTTGCGTGCGCGCCCGCAGCAGGTGATAGACGCTATTCGAACTCTGCTTAAGAAGCTCACACACTAACATATTATGCTCTCTTTTTTTCGCTTCGTGATGTTCTCTGAAGTCTCAGAATCAGCTCCCCACCATTTTGGTTTGTCTTCCCTCGATTTGTCCGCTTCTAAGTCGTTGGTAACCTCTCACTTCATGCAAACAGGGTAGTGCTGCTGCTGGTATGATCGGGCGAATCTTCTGCCACCCGCTAGACACCGTCAAGGCTCGATTGCAGGCTAGCACGTCCACCGGTCAAACCATCACGTCGCAACTCAACCTACGGTCTTTCAGGTCAGAACTTACTTTTACTCTATCTACTCGCATCGCACTCCAACTAATCTCCAATATGCAGTTTGCAACACCTACGAGGCCTGTATCGTGGCATTGGGGTGAGCATTCTGGGCTCAGCGCCTGCGACTTGCCTCTACATGACGTCGTACGAGGTCTGCAAGGACGCGCTCATGGACGTCGAGATCGTCCGCAGTAGTCCGTCGCTGCTGTATTTAGGTGCTGGAATGGCAGCTGAGACTCTCAGTTGTGTACTTTGGGTACCCGTTGATGTTATCAAGGAGCGCATGCAGGTGCAGGTACAGGCTTTGAGTGCGTCGGGAGCTACGCGGGAAATCTACTACCGCAACACTCTGGATGCTGTGCAGACGATCGCGCATATGGAACGCCTTGCTGGTCTGTACAAAGGCTACGCTGCCACTCTTCTTTCTTTCGGCCCATTTTCGGCTCTCTATTTCATGTTTTACGAAAAAGGCAAAGCCTTGGCGCAGAATCGACTCGACGTGGAGGAGCTACCAGCACAATACACACTTGCAAGTGCAGCTGCTGCAGGTGCTACTGCGTCGTTCCTCACCAACCCGCTGGACCTTATCAAGCTACGCCTCCAGGTATATCAATAATCTGTTCTATTCAATCAGGGATTTAATTGTCGAATCCGCACAGGTACAACGTGCGTACGCGTCGCAAGGAACTCCAGCGGCATATCGCGGCATCATTGACGGTCTGACGCAAGTGATAAGGTAGATTTTGTTATTATCCCTACTGGTCCAGTTGATTGACTTCCAGCGTCCTCCTAGCTCACTAAAACTTTGCACTGTTTTCTTTGTGGTGCGTAGACAGGAGGGCGTGTTCGCACTGTACAAAGGTGCAGGGGCCCGTGTTGCTTTCCACGCACCATCGACCGCAATCACCATGTCTCTTTTCGAGAGCTGCAGACGAGTTTTCGCCTCTCTTCTCGATGACTAATTAGACGTGCAAATAGCAGACTTATTTCTTTGGTTTTGACGACACCGTTTTGCCTCCTTTCACCGGCCGAGCATTGTTCGATAACGATCTCATCGCCTCAACCGCGTTCGGAATCTGCTCTAGCTCTTCCTGAACCAATACCCAATTTGTACTGGACACCAAAGCTCTCTGCTTGTCTGCTTTTCCTTCTCGAATTTGAGCTTGGTGGAATGAGTTGGCGCTTGTATTTACCTCCGTCCCCATCGCAAAGAGCTCGCTTCTGGCTCACGCCTAATAGTCGAAAATCAGAATTTGCATTATCATATCGTAGCACCTCGGTGTGGTCAATAGCACCACGCAGCTCTAACTTTTCACGCTTCCGCTTCAGACGAGACGCTTCAAAGGCTTGTTCCTCACCAGCCACAACATTTTCCCGTTCCTCCTGGAGATCATCCAAGTCTTCTGCTGCCTCCTTCGAAATCTGTACCGTGTTGTATTCGACTGGAGCTCCTCCACATCCGCCAGCTGCAGCGTTTATGCCATTCCAAGTCGATACCAGCAGCGGACAATCATCATGGAGACGCAGTTCCAACACACAACCTGCCGAGATGCCATGTTCCTCTACATAGAACCATCACGTTCGTCTCTTCACCGATGAGAGTATCACCCCAATAGATCTGCTGGTCCCAAATAGATAATTGCTGTTCTGTGAGGTCTTCCATCCAGTACTTGATGTAGTTGACAGTATGGTGGGAGTTCACGAACAGCTGAAGCAAGTTCTCTTTTTCAGTAGATGCCTTAAGTAAAAGGTCTTCATCGTCTGAGCTGCTATCTGCGGCTTCTTCCAGCTCCAGCGTCACCTTCGGTAAGATGGCAACCGCAGGAGGCAACTTCAGAAAAATGTGGAAGGACGCCGTCTTTGATCGCTGAAGTTTTGGCGTTAAACGGTCATGCAAACGTTTGCGCACTGGTGAAGTTTCCCGTTCTCCCTCTTGGTCGCGCTTGAGCCGTTTACGAGGAGTCCGGGTTATTACCACTTTAAATTATATGTACTGCTATTATAAAAAAGTGTAGATCCACCCAAAATGTGGACGGGACCACACACACAGAAAACGGGTCACCACCACCACCTTAAAATATACGACCACCACAATAGCACAATCAGTGCCAAAGTATTGAAGTGTTGAAGATACAGAAATAGATAGATATACACGCTCGTCGCACTGTCGCTCATGAAAATTACGTGGAGACATACAAAATGGAGAGTGAGAACGACGATCTTTTAGATGGAGCAGGCCAAGATCCCGTTAAACATGCGCAACAAGCGTCCTCAGTGGCGGAGGCTTAAACCGAACCGCTCATGTGGAGACCTGCGTTTTCGACTCTGAAATGTGAAAAAGTTCTCGAGTGTTTACGTCGACTACTGAACAACAACACGCTACTATTTAAGCTGGTGCGGTGGTTCAATTTCCGCGTCGAACACGACCGAGTTCAGCTTAACAGTGTCGACATTTGAGACACTGAAGCTTCACTTGACAGCAACGAGCACAGGTGCAAAGTGGTAGAGCCAATTCCAGACTGTAGTGACCGATTCGTTCAAGACGTTGGAGAGATGCTCTTTCGCGATGCATTAGCTGTACTCGGAGCCGGACCAGACCGCAATCTTCATGCAGATGAAATAGGCCTTCCGCTTGGCAGACAAGGACTGTAGCGGCGAGATCGACGCGGACGAAGTGGCAGACATGCTGGAGACCATCTTCGCCCAGTCTGGCGCGGTCAAGCAAGGCGAGATCCACAAATACGTCGAGGAATTCATGCGTGTGGTGAACAAAGATAACAGCGGCTTGGTGTCGTTCGAAGAGTTCGTCGAGGCGCTGGAGAACGGCCTCAAGCTCGAGGTGGAGGTGTACACGCCATGTAGACCCAAGGCCTCGGCTCTGGTAGCCAGACCGGAGCATGGGCTGGCAGCTATCAATGCGAACGAGGACGATGCGGGAGATGCGAGCGAGAACGACGAGTCGAAGGTCGCTGACGTGAACCCTGGCGACAAGATTCAGTCCAAACTTCCACCTTTGGGTGTGCAGGAAGCGAATGTCAACAATTCGCGAGCCGCGATGCCGTCACGTGAGAGCTAACGCAACTCGTCCCAAGCTTCGTCCGTTGAGAAGAACAAGAGAGGCTCGGCGGCTGCGTCATCGGCTCCTGCCATGTGTCGCGAGCACGACGTTCTAAATGTGGAGGAATTCTTCGGTAGCGACATCGCGGCGCAGATGAAGACTGCGTACGTGGAATGGCTGCTGGAAGAACGTTGCTACGAGAAGGTGTCGATGGAGGAGTTCTTACTTCTCAACTGTCTCGTCAGTGGGGCGGAGGGTATTGCCAAAAGTCTCATAGAGATGGCAGAGATCGTCGTAGCCTCCTAACAACAAAATTCGCATAGATATATCGAAAACAATTTATTTTTCTTTATGATGAGGCCACAAAAGTCACTGTCTTGTGGCCTCAACTACAGCGTCTTTGTAGCCTGGAAGGTCTTGCTTTGATCCAGACCTGCTTCATCACGCGCGTGTAGAGTTCCGGACGGTAACCGAGTGGGAACAAAATCTCGAACTACACGAACATCGGAGCGGTGATCAGAGCCTGGTCCAGGCTGTCGAAGAGTGCCGGTTTGCGACGATCGAAGACGCCGTGACCAATGAGCTGCAGGAT
Source organism: Phytophthora infestans T30-4 (assembly GCF_000142945.1). Taxonomy (NCBI): domain Eukaryota; phylum Oomycota; class Peronosporomycetes; order Peronosporales; family Peronosporaceae; genus Phytophthora; species Phytophthora infestans. Next base: position 780,514 of record NW_003303731.1, read on the forward strand.
CCAGGCTGTGGGCGTGGATGGCCAATGCGTGCATACTGTGCACGTTTATGGCCTTGGCACCCTCGACAACGAAGTAGTTGGCAAGTACGATCCAGACGGAGATGATGGCGACGACTCCCAAAGTGCCAGTACTTTGACTACGAGCGCGACCCAATCACGCACTTTTTCATGTCGAGCTCATTGCACTGCACCAGCAAACATGGTAGATGAACGCAGAATCAACATGCTAGAAACGTTCATTTTATAACATCAATGAACGTACTTGTGCTTTTCTTTGAGCTGCGTTGGTGGTCGGTCTGGGGTGCCGCTGCTCTGGACGGAGTGTGGTGCTGGAGCTCTTGGGCTCAAGTTGGAGAGTGACACTGGAAAGCTAACTTAATGGCAAAGGGGCACGTGGACTCCACCGTCCCAGCCACAACCTCGTAGAGTGTGGTCTCTGCTCGGATTCCAGCCGAAATGTAGTGCCATGGCACGCTACAAGGGAAAGTGAGGCGTCGTTGACAGCGACTTGTTGTTGCTGCAACTACAACATGATCGCTACAACTTAGTGCTCGAATCACTTCACCTATGCTAACGATTCGAACAAAAGAACTGACATGGAGTGTTTATTAGCTTTGTGCTAAGTGTTACTGCTTCCTAAATGTGTGGACACTCCACTTTTATTTAGTGAGTGCTAGCTGTCCACCATTCGTGTGCATTCTCCATTTATTTTGGTGGCGGCTCCAACTTATTTGGTGGAGTTACACCTACCTCGAGCTTCCATCTCCACCGAGGTCTCATCGCCTTGAACATCTGAGTAGACAACGCAACGCGAACGAACATCCGTCCCTGCTCGTTCTCGTTCACGACCATAAATGTTTCCGCTTACCAAGCAAGTGTAGCTACCCATGTGCAGCTCCTGTCGATCGCACTGCTCGAAAGTGCAGATATGTGGCGTTCCGTGACGGCGACAAGCATAAATACCATCGTCCAAGAACTGGAAGTTGCGTTGGCACATTTTACTTTGACACTCTGCAATTCTCTCCACCTGAAATCGGGTGTATTGATCGCCAAGATGAATTTCAGACTGCTCAAAGCCACATATCACTGGTGCACAAGTAGATTCCTCGGGTTCTCCCTTTTCTTCCTGTTTTACTCTCTTGAATGCAGGGCATTCATCTTGTTGCTCAATTACATTTCGGTTACGAGGCTGCTGCATCTGCCACTTTTGGAAGGCTGCGGATTGCAACTGGTCGAATAACCAGTTCTGAATGAGCCAGTACGCTCGCATGGGACACACGCGTCGATCCAGCTCTGCGTCACCAAACGTACTTGTGCAGCTTTCGTCACAAGCGTGGATATATTTGTGCAACAAACAAATGTATACACGACGGCGGGGAGATCCCGCACATTCTAAATCTCGGTCCATACTCACAATTTTTCCACAGCCTTTACCTGTGCAAGGCTCCCCGGTCTCGAAGCGCAGTTCGGTTGCGTTGACTGAGAGTAACTTGGCCCACTTGGCAATCCGAGCCATCACATCCATCTTGTGCTTAACGCGTGCCATCCATTCCAAGGACGCAAAGTCAGTTGGCGCCTCTAACTTCACTTGATCCCTGACTACTTCACCAAGCTGCTGCGATTGCTGAGGGTGTGCAGCTTCCCGCAGTTTTGCGTCATACACTGTGCGTCTCTCGGGGTCACTGAGCGTTTCATACGCTAATCGGAGGCGCGCAAACTGCGTTGAATCCACTACACGCAGCTTTTCCTCATCTACCTCCACCTCCTCCTCTTCCTCAATGTTCCTTTCACGTTTACGTTTGCGACTCGTAAGCTTCTTGTCTGGATGCAGCAGCAGCGCTAGTTTACGGAACCGTCTTTTGATGTCTTCGGAGGTGACTTTTGAGTCATTTTCCAGCTCTAGGAGCTGGTAAAAGTCTAGTTTCTTCGTGTCTTTGTACTTCTTCGCACTGGACGAGCCCATCGTCGCGTCCTGGTACGGATTCCAGCTACGTGCTAGCTGTTTCAATCGCACGTCCACGGCCTTCCATTGACCGCTTGGACTATCGTGCAGCTGACTGCGGAGTGTACGCGCGTCGGTCGGCAGAATCGAGCCGCGTGACTCGAGCAGCAAGATTTTGTCCAACAGCGCGCGGCGCTTCGTCAGCTCCAGCGGCGACAGGCCCGCTGGATGTGTGCTCGTGCTCGTGTTCGGATCCATGGATGGATTTTAGATAGTTCAGATGAATACGATAAAAATACACTTCAAGCTCTCTTGGTCGGCAGGTATTGTCCAGGTAGAGTTTTAACGGTTTAAATTACTCTCATTTTCTTCTTTTGATTCCTAGCCACCAGTTAGGGAGACACGTGGCAGCCCCCCCCCACGCCCCGAGGATGGCACGCACGAACAAGACTGCCCAGATCAAGGCGAAGATGGCAGAGCAAGAGCGTGTGGCCGAGGAAGCTCGTCAGGCTAACCTCGCTCTCTTGCGTGCGGCGCGTACGCGCTCAGAGAGAGCACACGCCAGAGAAAGTATATAGACATCTCGCCCTAGTCCAACTGAAGTAGCAGAGGACAGCAATGCTCAAGAGCGAGTGGAGGAGGCAACAGAAGACGTCGCAGATGAAGGAGGAGATGGCGAGGAAGGGCAGGGAGGTGTGGACACGTCGAGTGAAGCAAAGAAGACTACGGGCGATGAAGAGGACGATTCGGTGGAAGATGAAGAGGATGCAGAGGAGGAAAAGGTCGCTTCGGGCGAAGGGGGAGAGGGTGAAGTGGAAGAAGATGAAGTGGAGACGGAACCAACGAGAAAGCGTCGTCAAGGAAAGAAAAGAACCGTCTCCGATGTCGAAAAAGAAGAGCTGGTTCAGGTCCCTGTATTTAAGACGCATCATGATTCGTGGGCCTCGCTGGAGCAGTCTCTCAAGGAATACATGGAGGCGACGCGCCAACAAATCGTGGTGAAAGAGGTGATCAATGTAGCCCGCAGGAATGCTGATCTTCGGCGCCAAGTGAGGTACCAAGGGCTTCCTGACTCAGAGTTGCCTCTCGTCCCTGCAGAGATGGAACCTTATCAGCGCAAGTTTATCTGTACGCATGGGTGGTCCGAACGTGACAGATCAACGGGAAAGCGGACGTCACACAAGCTGAGTACTACCGATTGTCCGTTTCAGATGCTGGTTCAAGCTACCAAGCGTAGTGACGGTCAATGGGGCGTTGTGATGAAGCGTGAAGTGTACGCCCATAATCATCGTGTCTCCGAAGACATTTACAGGTCTTATCCAGGTATTCGCCAGGTTCCGGCGGACTCACCTTTGATGCCAGGTATTGAGCTGCTGGTTGTATCCGAAGCCGGGACAACAAGCGTGTACAACTACATTCGAGAGAACTCAAAGCACCGAGTCTCCATGGATGATGTGCACAATCTACTTCGCCGGCTGCGTAATCAAGGTAAATGTTTGGTTTGATTACATGTCTTGTCGTCTTGTTCCCCTCTAACTTGATGCGTTCGCAGGTGTGGAGTTGTCTGATAACGATGCCGTGGCTGAGATGATTATGGACTTCAACAGAGAGTCATCGGCAAATGTTTCTTCGGTGCACGAAAGTGCACGTGGAGATACCGGTGTGCTTTCCTTCACTAGTGGGCATATGCGTGCGATGTTGGACAACTTCCCCGAGGTGATTCAAATGGACTGTACGCACAAAACCAATCAGTAAGTTGCATGGTAGTAATTGGACAGGTTTTCCCCAGGTATGACCAGATTTTGACCAGACTTTGTGTATGGTTAGGTACAGCTACCAGCTTTTTACGATGGTTGGTATGGACCAGTTTGGCCAAGGCCAGCCTGTCCAGTATTCGTTAATCGAAACGAACGGTGACTGGCATATGGCCAAGTGCTTGGATCATTTCAAGCGTGCGAACGAACACTGGCGGTTCGTCCGTATTGTGATCGTCGACAAGGACATGCGCGAAGTCGAGGTGGTTCGCAAGAAGCTTCCCGAAGCTCGGGTGCTGTATTGCCACTTTCACGTGATCAAGTGGTTGCATGAGACGATCAGAAAATCTAAGTCATACGGTGCTTACGACGAGGATGTTTTAGCGCAGATGAAACACGCCATCACCAACATGACTTACTCCAGAACAGAGGAAGACTACCATATGCACCGTGAAGAGTTTAAGAGCCTCGCTTGCCGAGATGATCGCACCGATCTGTGGGAGTATTTTGACAAAAACTGGAACGACTGCTGCGAGATGTGGGTGATGGCGTATCGCGTTGATCTGCCTCACTTCGGAAATCACACCAACAACCGCGTGGAGAGCCTATTTGGTAAGCTCAAACGGCATCTCAAAGGCCACTTTACAATGAGAGCTAGTTTGAAGGTGCTTTTGGACTTCCAGCGACGCAAAGAGGAAGACTATCGGTCCAAGGTCGAGATGCCTGGCACCTTACGGGACGTGTCCTACTCAGAAGAAATGAATGTAGCGCTGGGAATGACAACACGTTGGGTGGCGGCAGCGATCAATGCTCAATACGATGTTGCTACGGATGATGCTGTTGCTAACAACTACACGTTTACCGACAATGGCACTACTGTCACTGTCAGCGGTGGTAAACGTGAGTATCTTATCGAGAAAGAGGGTTACTTGTGCGACTGTGAGTTTGCTCAGACCATGAAGCTTCCCTGCAGACACGCCATGATGTACCGAAAGCGCTGTGGCAACCCATTCATTATCCCGTTCTCGACAATTGCGCCAAGGTATGTTGACTTTGCGTCCAGGTATTGGCCATGTTTTCATCAGGTATTAACCAGGTATGTGTTTTGCAGGTGGTTTGGTCAAAGCCGGCTCTCGCAACAGGAGTTGACAGAGGTGGCGGCACCGTTTGTGGCTAAGATATACAAAGCCCATTCACAATCTGCTGGTGGAAGGTTGAGTGAAGCGGAGAAATACAGACGTGCTCAGCAGGCACTTAGTCGCATCAGTGGTGAGCTTGCGAGGTTCGAAGACGATGCCTTCGCTAGTGCGATGTCGCAGTTGGATCAATGGTGGTACAACATGAGGAATGGACAACCCACGGCAGAGCATTCTGCCCCCAATCGAGACGGTGACAACAGACATGATGATGACAACTCGGATGGAGGAGCAGGTGAAAGTGGAGCAGGGGTGGATTCTGAACAACAGCAAGATACTGAGGCTAGCGATGCGAATGCGGCTACCAAGGATGATTCCGACGACGTACCGCCCACTCAGGTGGCTGGTCCTGCGACTCAAGCAGCAGAGATGTCTACGACCGCAGCCCAACCACCAAAAATCAAGCTGAATGGTAAGGTCAGAAGGGCCGGGCGACCTCATTTGAATCGTTCGGCGATGAAAGTGAAGGCGGCGTTAGCACTAAAAGAGTACAATAACGGGATGAAACTACGCGCTCTTTTAAGAGATAACGACGTCTGCGATGTGGTGTCTACTCTATGGATGATCATGCCTGGAGTTCGCGAAGTTGGGTCTTTCCTTACTACCTTTCCTGTCAGCAAGAATGGTGAGGGAAGGTCAATTCAGTGGCGCGTCGACGGAGATTACGTGCCAGATCGAGTGCGATTCCGGCTAGTCGAATCGCTTGTTGATGATGCGTTGGATAAGTTGAGGGGCGGATTGGCGCTAGATGAAGAAATTGAGTTGGACAGTGACGGTGAACGAATGGGCAGCATTGAGAGTTACGTGGTGTCAATTGAAAAAGCTGGTCAGTTCACCAGAGAGCTATGAAATCCTTGTGGGGGCTACAAGATACTTGTCGCAATGCTGTTCTTTGCTGTACCTGGTTGAATAGCACTGTTAAACCCGCGGTCAGTGACTCCGCTTCAGCGGGTATTATAATGGGAAAGATACTGGAGTGTTGGCCGTATACACCGCTGGTTGGGTTCGGATTCGACCTGACGTACAACAATCTCTTTTGCTTTCGAGATTCCGCTTGGCTAAACGATAATGCCATGCGTGCTTTTGCGGTTTGTCTCGCACGGTACAAGAACAATTGTACAGTCGTCATTCCGCCCCCAAAAAAAGCCAAAGATGCCAAGAATGGAACCCAACCAAAGGCCACCAAAAGTCGTATCTCTACAAGCACGCTCGACAAAGTTGGTGAAAGTGTTGCCTCGCACCAATTCGTGCTTCTTCCTATCAATTTTGGTGGCACGCATTGGGGATGCCTCGTGGTTGACCGAGACACCAAGGTTGTCAAGATGTATGACAGCATGGGCGGTAAGAGAAACAAGAAACGGTTGCAGAAGATGGCTGAAGAAATCCGTACTGGGCCTCTACGTGACGATTCCTACAAAGCTTTGGAAGTAACCGAGCCGGTGCAAACGGACAGTGACAGTTGCGGTGTGTTTGTGTGCCGGTTTTTCTGGACTTGCGTGAGCAGCGAATCCCCCAGCGATGTGTCCTCAGCTGGTATTACGAAGCTGAGGTGGGAGATGCTGCACGCAGTCATGAAGTTGAGGCCGCGCTAGTTATTCGTGCATATCCGTCAGTGCAACATGCATGTAAACACTAACGATTTTAATACATGGTCAATTCTTGGGCAAAACCTGGACAATGACTGTGTGTGGCAGAAGTCGATAATGGTACATTCGTGGTACGCCACCATGAGCGTGAACGCCGACACACCGCAGCGGCCATCACTCTAGAATTTTTCTAAGTAGCGCACACATGATTTGCCCAGGTTTTAAAACCTGTAAAATACCTGGGTAAACGGTGAAGAAAACGATTGGTTGCGGTGAGTTCCGACGTCGACTGCCTACGATCATTTCCACTTTAGCCTAAGTCGTGCACACATGAGTATCCCAGGTTTTATACCTGGAAAATACCTGATTTGGTCATTTAAGTTCCCGAATGTTAATTACCAAGTCTGATTCCGTTCTCTAAAAGGAAACCTGGGCGAAACCTGGCTCCCTAGCTGGACTATCCATGGAGAATCAGATTTCTGAGTATTTTTTCAATCTGGGAAACCTGGACGCTAAGGTCGTCCATAAAAAAATGGGCAAAATTACCTAATACCACCCCTAATGCAAAGGCCTATTTTGAGCTTCAGGGGGCGTGAGTTCATTTCTGGAAACCTCAAGCCGAGTCAAGTATCCAACAACGCAACATTTAATCGTGGGAATGTTCACTGGACGCTTCAAGCTACGATGGATGATGCTGGCGACCGTGGCATTAACGTTTTCGGCGGCGACGACGACATCCTGCAGCGTCAGGGGCTCAGACAGCTCCTCGTCCTCCGGATCAGCGGACGACTGGAGTGCAGGCGATGAGAGCACCTCCGGTTCGCTGGATGAGGAAGGAAATGGACACGGCCACGGATGCACTGAAGAGGCGCTATGGTGCCCGTCATTGGGTATAGGATTGTCCCGCGACCCGAACAATAATTGCGAGTTCCCACCATGTCCATCAGTGGGTTACCAATGGCGAAACCCTTGAGCTTCACACCTGACATCGCAACTTTGTCTTAGCTCAAGATAATAAAAGCTGCCGACGCACTGCTGCTACATGGCAAGTACAAACGGACTATGCTCGAATTAATCGACGATATGTTTCTTGCTTCCCGTATACTGTAGTACTACTACTTTCTGATTTACAACGCAGTAGAATATCGATAATCGGCAAAAATGGCTTACAATCCATGCTTCTATGAGTTGGATCTGATGATTCCTGCAATGCAAACAATGGCGTTGCCCCATACCTTCACATGTATGCAATTCACGGCCGCTCTAAAATATCACCCTTGGTCTGCGCAAGCAGCCTTTTATCCTGATTGATGAGATCGATGACGTTATCGCTGATAACGCCGTCGATCGCATGACGCTTCTGTAGTTGAACCATCTCGTGCTTCGTGTTTTGGTCACCCCACGTAATCAGTACAGTGCCCAGGTACCTTTTCACGAGCGAGGCTAGCTCCGGCGTCTCGAGGAACGAGTTAGAGTTGGATACAATGCCCTGCAGCTTCTCCATTTTTGCAAAATTGGTGGCGAATTGAAGCGTCATTCGCGCATCAAAAGCGTGTGGTGCCATAGAGCCATAGGTCAGAAACAACACGGGGTACTTGGCCTGTTTCGCACGGAGTACGATGCAGACATTCGGGTCGAAGCATGAGAAGAAAATGCGACGCGAGCCAGCGAAGTCGAATACGCACTGAAGGAGTCTGTCTACATACGCATTGATAGCGAAGCAGCTCAGACTCCGCATCCCCGGTCGAAAGAAGTCGTCTGGGAACTTGACCTCAATATTTAGACCCACCTCCGCGGGTACGTGCTTGAGTAAATCTTCAAGCCGAGGAAAGAAATCCACCAGATGATGCTCTTCGTTAGTGTTGTCATCGCTGGCGAGGCGTCCCCGTCGTGGGGAGGGGACCTGCTTGTCCCCTTGCAGACGTGCCCAGTGCTTCTTCACTCGGTTCTGCAAAAGTTGAGTCTTAGTTCCCTCGTGTGGCACGGGAGTCGTATAGGATTGCGTTAGCTGGCGGAAGGTCATGTCATGGATACCGATCTCGTACTTCTCGTGTCTGGTACCATGCGATTCTGCGCTCTTGTCTTCCAAACCAACGTTCACCATAAAGTCGTGATAGATCACGGGCACCCGGTCTTTAGTCAGTTGCACGTCAAACTCCACGAATTCAGCACCGCTCCGTCCAGCCATAATGAGCGAGGCCAGAGTATTTTCTCGTGTCAGCGCAAGACGGTGTCCCTCAACCTGGTAGTATGACCGCCCCATGCCCCGATGCCCGATTGTAAGTGGAGGTCGTTCACGCCAGTAGGAGCGCCACACATTGGCAATGTTATTCTTGGGGTGGACGAAAGGAGTCAAAGCCAGGCATGACAGGGAGAGCTGACCAACGATACCCTTGTTCGAAGAAAGGATCGGAACCGCCAGGTCCGCTTCTCCCTGCTTGCCGATTTGCGACGGAAGAAGATAAGCAGAGCCCAATAGCTCGTTTCTAGCGAAGGCCCCAGACTTCGCATCCTTCTGGCAGTCGTAGACATCAAACGTCCAGCGGTGACTGAGTCCGTCAGTGTAATTTCCGCTCCCGTCCACGGTGGCCACAGGTATTTTGACGCGGAACACTTGGGCATGCGTGTCGTCTGTGTAATGCAACTTCCTGTCTTTGCGCAACGACGCAGCCTTGCGTCGGCTGCGGATATAATCGTCGCGAATTGAAGCTACCTTGGTCTTTCCCAAAGCTTTTGAGCAGAGCTTCTAGCTCGATCACTTGACAGGTCACGTCGCCCTTAGCCTTGAACAATGCTGGCTGTCTAGACCAACAACTAAAGAGTCCCATCTCGTTGAAGAAAGAATCTTCGTCGAGTGATCCGACTACATTTGTGCCCGTTGATGACGCTGGACCGAGTAGCTCGACCCTGCCCGATTCAATGTAGAACACAGAGCGTTTCTGCTCTGCGTACTGTATAATGCTATCACCGTTCTTGTACTTCCGCGTGGCAATCGCATTCCCCAAAATTTCCACGTTGGATGCCTCGAGCGACTGAGCAAACGCCAATCTCAAAACCCAAGACAGGTTTGATGGAGCTGCCGTTGAAGACGTCGCGTTGTTCAAGTATGCAGAAATGTCAGCCCCAGCCAGTTGCTGATGTGTTTCCAAAAGCTGATTCATCTCCGTCGACTCCTTGTCGAGCAGGGCTGCACTCTTGGACTCTACCGGAAGTGGCTCCCACGTGCTTACTGGCTGCATTTCTTTAACCTGACTGTTGCCGTCCTGCAGTTTTGCCTCGTTGGTTCCCTTCTTCTGTTTTTCATGGCGCATTTCAATTGCCACGCGACTGTGCTTCTGTTCTCCACTCAACCACTGAATGGCTGGCGTGGTCGAATCGAAGCTACCAATCCATACCTGAAGCTCCGCTTCATTAGCAGCGGGATTTAACCACCCAGTCTCCACATACTCACGCATGTCCGAGTCCAGCGCCTTTGCAACACCGAAAAATCCATCGTCCTGTGTGTGGCATAGTGTGCTCGTCTGTTGGGTCTCTTTACTATTCACTACTGGAACCGCAGCATCTTGTGTGAAGACTTCGAGCTCCGCAAATTGCAGGGCACACAAGGCGCCAGCACACTGCAGTCTTACGTAGCGCCCCTTAACAGAAGAGAACGCTGGTGCTCCCGAAAGAGAGGAAGCGTTAACAGCAAAGTTCAGCGATCGTACACGACTGTCATACAAACTTGGCACCTGAATAGCACGGACAGAGGAAGAATCTGCTGTCGCCTTGTCCTGTGCTTCGTTATAGGAAGCATTTTCACAGCCTAGTTGTTCCTTTGATATAAACACCCACAGTGGAGGTTCTGGAGACGATGTCGACGCCTTTGACGTAAGTGGTGGACGGCCCTCTGGGCGTCTCGCCTGCTCGTGATACGTCATCGCATTCCACAAATGGATGCTGGAGATGGCGTACTCTTGTCCCAAATCTACTTCCCACCACGGGTTGCTTTCCTTATTAGTGCGGCAACAGCGCCACTCCTCAAAGCCGTTAGTATTGCCATTATTGCCCAGCTTGGCGTCGCGTGGTCCCGGCGTCGGCACTCGTGGCGTCGTGTAGGTCGAGCTCTGACTTGAAGAAGCCCCTCTGTATTGTAATACCAAAAGGACACGAGGACACGTAAGCTAATTATTCGTCTACCTGCGTTCTCGCGGCATAAGCAGCTTACAGCGCGACGTTGGTGCCGGGGGCAATCGTAAGCGTCCGGTTGCCTGGGAGTCCCTCCCACGAAACTAGTTCGCGTGTCCGCTCGTCCTTCACCACGTATTTATACTCGAGCGTATTGGTGGCTGGCGAGAATTCGATCGTCGCGCGCCACTTACTCTCGTTGTCTTGGCGCTCGACCAGCTCCATGGGAACTACACACCAGTCAGTCCTACTATTCGCTGCAACATAGTATAAAGACGCAACACACCAGCCTTCTCGGCGACCCAAGCACCAATCTCCGCTGCGCTGCCCAACAGGCATACCATGTGCTCCCTTGCGTCACCTATCAAGCGCACGGCGAACTCTACTTCAGCCTCTGGCGATATCATGGCGATCTTCGATTTAATTCTCCCCCAAAATGAGCGCGCGTCTTGCAACGTGTAGGGTTAAGAAAAACAGGTAATGCTTTAAAAATTGGCAGGAACTGTACACAAACGTGGTTGGACTGTGTCTGTCAAGGTTGCCGAGTTGGGCCTTTTAAGTTGTACTTTTGGTCAATGGGTATATTGTAAGCTTAGCTCAGACACGCTCCGCGAAGTAACAAACAAGCTCCTTGATGCAAAGGGAAAATATGAAGACTGAATTACTTGGTGTTAGTTGCTCTGCTTCCTGAGCATTGATGTGACGGGGTCACACAGCACCTTGCGCTAAAGGAAGTTAGCTTCCGAGAGTTTACAAACTCTCAGTGAACGGCAGTTCACAGGCCCCCTTTTATCGAAAAGGGAGCGAAGTGACCTATTTACATGTCAAGGTAGAATGTATATTTCTAGGAAGATAAAGCTTGGTTTTTTTACAAACTATAAGAATTCTATAGAAAAGCAATGTCATCAGCCAATGACTGGCTTTGGACGACCTTGGTACCTTGTACCAAATATCCCAAAGTATGACGTGTCACACTTCATGTAACTAGGGGTACACTTAGGGATACGTACCCCGTTACATCCTCCCCCACTTAGGTTCGGTTTACCAACCAATCAGAATGAAGAAGTGTTCGTCACAAACTTTCATTTTCAAAGTCGAAAAACATCGACTTGGCCGCGCGAGCGCGGCGGAGGCTCACTTCACAGTTAGAGCCTCGAGCAGCAGTCTGTGCGCTCTTCTTCTTGGTCTCCACTTCGACCGTTTACCATGGCTCGTGGCGCTGCAAAGAGCGGTGCGAAGACACGCTCCAAGGCTGCTGCCGGAAAGGCGCAAGCCAAGAGCACTAGGCCTCACCGCAAAGGCTCCGCACTTCAGGAGGCTACTCAGGTGGCCTCCGAGGCGATCGACCCATCGGGTGACGCGGCTGTGGGCAAGCAGACAGGCAAGCGCCGCAGCCCGTCGCCCTCGGCCTCTCCAGACAATCGTCCGAACCCTCGGTTCGCTGAACGTGAGTTCGACTCTGGCAGTGAGGACGAAGCCGAGTCCGAGAGCACGCACGATGCTCCTGCGGGCTCTGCGGGAGGGCACAGCCCAGTGTCCATCGAGCACAAGGACGACAGCGTGCAGTCGCTCGCTAGTGATCAAGGTGATCACAGTCCCAGGACGTCTGTGCGCTCTGAGAGTCCGGCCGTCAAGGCTAAGGGCATCCCCAAAGCTGGTGGCGATGAGGAAGAGAAACCTCGCAAACGTCTCTCGATTGCCGAGGGTCTTGCGCGTGCTAAGGCCGCTAAAGCCGAAGTCGCCAAGCTCTAAGAAGCGTACGGCTTCTAAGTCTCCACTCCGCGAGGAGATATAGACTCGGTACTCCCATCGGGGCCTCTTCGATTCCTCCGATGAAGAAGACGAGAAGGAAGACGAAAAGGGTGCTATTCCTGAGCCCCGGGAGATCACGAACGACCTCGACCAGCAGCAGGAGGACTTTCAAGCTGCCCAGCGTGTGCGTGGGGGTTCGGTGGTGGCACCCGTCAGCCAGGGAGCTGCCATCAACTCAAGAGGGTATTGGCCTCCCGAGGAGAGCTCTGGGGCTGACCTCTTCCTGGAGCTTCTCGTCGCTCCTCGTGGCCTTGTGGGCGGCCACACCTCTAGGGGCGTTTACGAGCGTACCCTTGTTCAGAAGGAACATTTTTTTTTGACAACTTGGAGGCGGCTCGGTGTGTGCTTCTCGCGCCACCCCGCATCCCTCTTAAGGACTTTACGACTTGTCGCAAGAAGCCCGAGAACCGGGGTGGTCTCTATCCTATTTAGGGATACCCCTGGGCTATGCTCGAGAGCTGTCCCACCTGGAGTTCTTGTGAGGACATGTTCTGGGCGTGGGTAGAGTCTCTCAAGTACTCACCCACGGAGTTACGGGAACTCCATGAAGATCAGCTGCTGTCCCGCATCCTGGACCCGTGTGATCTTCGTGTGAGGTTTGCCCACTTGATCAGCAAGCGCATGCTGCCAAGGGACATCCTGAAGCGCGCGGCTTCTAGCGCTCACGATAAACGCGGGTACGGAATGTATTCATCGTCCGTACCCCGTTCGGGCAAGAAGCCCCGGGCTACTTATGAAGCTGCCGCCGCTTCTGTTCCTAGATTGCAACAGCCTTCGGGCAGTCAATCAGGAGCCGTTCAATCGGCTCCCACGAGTTCTCGGAGTGGGCATAACCCCTCCACTTCATGAGGAGCTGTCGCTTACCGCGACGCCGTTGCTCCTGGAGGATCCGCTCCACGTGGAAGTGGACTTCTCCATTCCGGTCAAGCAGGGGCGGAGGTGCCCTCGTACGAGTACGAGTACTCGGCGCCTCCCGAACGCCACTCTCGTCCGAGTGCTTCTCCTGCGGGTCCGACATAGGGCCCTGAGGTTGACCGCCTCCGTCAACGAGTCCTCGTGCTTGAGATTGCACTTGGCCTTGGGACTAACGGAGATGCTGCCACCCAGGCCGGGAATCAGGGCGAGCTCGCTCGTCTTGCGGGCCGCTTGGATCTGTTGGAGCGTGAGGTCACGAGCCTGCATCTGCGGGTGGATCGCCGGGCCTCTTCGTCCGATCTGGACGAGGCCTTTCGCATGATCCGACGGATCAAGGCTCTGATGCCACGTCCGGAGCCGCCTTCGACGCACTCCCAGACGTATGCGTATGGTGCGTACCCGGCGTATTCAGCGTACCCGGCGTATGGCTCCGGGGCCCATTCGTACCGAGCCCCTCTTGCGTACGGTCTTGACTGCAGCTTTGCCGTCCAGACCGAGGCTTGGGCGCCTGATCCGACGCCCTCGTCGACGTCTGTGGTCGGCCCTCGATTCGAGGAGCTGGGCCAAGGTGGGTCTGCGAGTCAGCAACCCCCTGCGGATCAAAGTACCGCTTAAGACGTCCAACATAGAGCGTCGGGTGCGTCGTCATTGACTTAGGCAGGTCGATGGTGCACGACGCACCATGTCTGGCTAGGACTGCAAATGGTCCGATGAAGCGGTGCTTCAGCTTGTTGCTGCCGACAGAGATGACAGTGTCAAGAGGTAGGCTCCTCGTGTCTAGTAACATTAAATCCCCCACTTTAAATACACTTAAGTTTCCTCTTCCATGTTTGTCTGAGTACTCCTTTTGTCTATCCTGGGCCGCTGCCATGGCATCGCGGACCCTGCTGACAACGCTCCGCTTGGTATCCACAAAGTATTCCACTTGTTTCCGCACTGAAACCGGTCTCACATCTGAGACCTGAGAGGAAAGGGCTTTCCGAGCCGCTCCCCACTTACAATAGAGAAGTCAGTGTCTCCTCGAAGAGTGAGAGGCACTCTGGGGCGACGGAAGCCCGTGGACGCGTGCTCCGCGTTGTTGAGCGCAAACTCAACAACTGGAAGCTGCGTCGACCACGTACGTGATGCTGCCGCGCACACACTGCGCAGCGTGTCCTCGAGCACTCGATTGACGCGCTCTGTCTGGCCGTCTGTCTGCGGATGGTCCGCAGTGGACATCTGCAGACGAGTTCCCAGTAAAGGGAACAGCGTTTTCCAAAACGCAGCCGTGAACCGCGGGTCTCGGTCCGAGACAATCGTCTCCGGGAGACCGTGATAGCGGAACACGCCATCAACGAACAACCTTGCGGTTTGTTCGCCCGTAACAGTGACGGGAACCGGAGCAAGATGTACCATCTTGCTCAGCCGACACACGAACACCAAAATTCCGGTGTTGCCGTGTCCGTCGGCGGGAAGCCCAAAGATGAAGTCAAGACCCATCGACTTCCAACAGTCAGCCGGTACGGGCAGGCTCTGTAGTGGAGCCGAAGCGTGACCTGCGGCTTTGACCCGCTGACATGTTTCGCATGTCTTAACGTACCGCGCGACCCACTTGTACATGTGGGTTCACCAGAAGGCCTGAGAGACCGACAGGAAGGTCTTCTCGCGGCCGAAGTGGCCGCTGGAGGGCGCGACGTGCGCCTCCGCGAGGATATCGAACTTCAGATCCTCGACGTTGGGTACGACCACCCAAGGAGGTTCGTTGGGCTCCATCTGGTAATAGAGGAGGCCATCCTTCAACACATATCGGTGGAGCCGGGAGCGCTGTCGCGACGAAAGCCAGTCGGACTTCGCGCTCGTTCCTGCCGTGAGGAACTAGACGATAGGCGCGACAGTCTCATCGTCCCGATACGCCATGCGTATCCGATCATATAGATCCGTTGTCACCCGTGTGATGTGGGCCAACTCGTAGTCAGGACGCCGAGAGAGGCCGTTCGCAAGCACGTTGAGCTTGCCCGGCTTGTACTCGACGCAGAAGTTGTACTCCGCGAAGAAGGACAGCCAACTCACCATCCTTTGGGAGAGATGGGGCGAATTGGTCGCCGTCCTCGAGGATGCGTGGTCTGTGTAGATAACGAAGGGCTGGGAGCCCAGAAGAGATGAGCACGGAACTTCACAAGGGCATATTTCATTGCCAGGAGCTCCTTGTCGTGGACAGGGTAGTTCCGCTCGGCGGCTTTGAGTTGCCTGGACTGGAACGAGATGACTCGTTTGTGTCCAGCCGTGTCGGCCTGCAGCAATGCACATCCGATGGCGTAATCGAAGGCATCGCAGACGACGCTAAACGACTTCGTCTCGCCCGGCAGGGCCAGGACAGGGGCCTCTTGGAGACTGGCCTTGGTGCTGTCAAAGGCATTCTGGTGCTCTTGTTCCCAGCGCCAGTCGACGTCCTTCTGAAGGAGGCTCGACAAGGGCTTAGCGAAGCTCGCGTACCCAGCGCTGTACTTGTGAAGGTAGTTGGCCAAGCTTTTCCACTTTCAACGTTCCTTCTGAAATCGGGGCGTTGGCCATGCTGCTATGGCCTTGACCTTAGACTGTGAAGACGTAGATCACGTCTGAGATTGTGGAGAAGTAGTCGACGTCCGAGGCTGCGGAGATTGTGGAGACACAGAAGGCTGTCGAGACGGCTGTAGCAAAAGCGGAGACTGATGAGACACAAGTTACGTCCGATATGAAGGAGACGGCTGTGGGTGGGTGCGGAGACGTCGGAAGTTGTGGAGACAGAGGCAACGTTCGACACTGCGAAGGCTCCGCGGATGTTGGGTACTGGAGCGACCGGAGAGGCATCGGAGAAGCACGCATCTTCGATGCAAGTCCATGTTTCCGATACTGTGGCCGTAGAATCAGACCATACAATGGCTAGTAGGGAAGGCGATAGCGACGGGTACCAGACTCGCAAACGAGCTAGCAGTCATATTGCTGAGCTTGATTCTATTGGCGGATCAACAGCAAATAATTGTGAATGTCGTCGATTCATTTCCCCATGTATCAATCATGTCGTGGGCTGAATTTGACACCATACTTGAATCCTACTCGTAGGCCAAGATCCTCCACCTTCGCGTTCGTAGCTCCGAACCATCGGCAACACACACCAGGTTGGTGTAATAAAGCGTTTATTTATATCGAGTCGATCTAACGAGCGAATATGTGCTGGTGTTGGTGGTGCTGTTTTTATTTGTAGAAATCACGACACCGACATACCTACAAGTTTTCGTTGGAACTACAGGATTTTTTGCTCTACGCATGGTGTGTCACAAAATTCGCGATCTACTGGGCAGCGCAAATACAAAGCGCGGTACTGCGGATGCCTGGCGCACTTCACACCGACAGTTATGAAATGGAAGACGGGACGTAATATATTTTTTATATCAGAAATGAGGTACTCTTTCTCTTAGTGCTACATGTATTCATCCACCAATTTTTTTTCCTTTATACCTTTTAGAATCACGCCCACTCGCATCGCACCACGCGCACAGAGGCTGCATCATTTCTGGCAATGAAAACTAAGCCAATTGATGAGCAAAATATTGAAGATGTTAGGACGCTTGCCGACGTCCGAGTGTCGTCAAAGCAAATTACCAACTTCCTCAACGACCGCATTGGTGAGAAGGCTTGATTTTGAAAAGAAAGAAACTAAAGTATAATTCTAATTTGTATTGAATGCTAACAGGCTGCAGAATCACACCACAACAAACCCGCAATCTAATTCGCAGCATCATTGGTCAAGACTCGGCAGAGGAGCGCTTCAAAAATATTATCCACGCTCTGGTGAAACAGGAAGGCAATGACGTTCTCGTCATGCAGGACCAGATGGATGTCACATGTGGAGTCGTAATGCAGACTACGGTGCAGAAGTTTATATTTGAGCGGTTGGGGAGACACTTACAATGGACTTCATACACGGTACCAACAATCTGGGCTACCATTTGGGTACGTATAATAGCAACCTTATATGACAAAGTAACCATGCGACAACCCAATTATAGCAACCGTATAGCAACCTCAGAATTTAATCGAAACCGCAGTCTTATGGTCACTACATCCACTGGCAGAGGATTCCCTGTTTTGGATTTTATCTGCCTAGACCAACTGGCTATGACTATATCAACAATTCTCACTTACTTTAAGGATAAGAATCCAGGATGAAGCAGCATCTCGTCAGTCGTGATTGTCAAGGACTTCGTCGAATGGTGCGTTCTGATGGAAACATTCCCCGATGTAAAAGTATTGATATGTCAGCTTTACGCAATCACTTACTGGAAGAAGGTGACGAAGCGATCTGCATTTCGTCTGACGATATCGCAGCAAGATGAGCTGATCGTACTCATGACGAGGCTGTTGTACACATACGTATCACTACAATCGGCTATCCATTAGGAATCTAATATTTGTACGTATTTCTTTTAGCGCCACAGAGACTGACTACGACGCGCGGTACGATGCGTTAAGACGTTACTGCGAGACGAGCAAAAGACCCGCCATTTTTTCGTATTTCAAAAAGAACTGGAATTCTTGCCGAGATAGGTGGTCAAATTTCTCTCGTAGCAAGATTTTTACGGCTGGCAATACAACCACGAATCGTATTGAATCAAATTGGAACCAAGTTAAGCTGCTGTTAGGACACAAAACTCGGATCGATAAAACAATTGCAGGGCTGCTTCAACATCAGATTGCTGTTGGGCTCAAGATCGCTTTAGCAATTGGGCAGCATTGTTCTACAACAAGAATGCCGAAGACTGTCACGACATTTTTAAAGGGAGTTACCACACGATTGTCATCATACATGCTTTTGAAGCCCAGAGAGAAAGGGACCGCCTCGTTACCCTTATGGGTCCTGCAAGATGTGAGCGAGTGGTATCAAGTGTGTTTGGAAGGAAGGTTCACTGTTTCAACCAAACGTTTAGATGCGATGACGTTGAATGGATGTGTACATACCTATTCTATAGAAGTCATCAGTTGCCATGCCGTCATCTTACGCATTTGGCTCGAGAAGAGCTCGGGTTTGAAGTGCTTTCTGCTACACCGACGGACAGAATGCAACTGCCACTTTCCCACTGGTACAAAAGCGGTCAGATGACCACAGCACTTTTTTTTACAGTAACGAGTTTTTGGCAAAGTTAGGGAGGCAGTTGTATTTAGCACTAAAATTTGCTTTTAAGTGCTTTGTTAAAGGCACTCGTGACGGTGGCTGCCTCAATGGATTCCTAAGCTGTTATGGCACGCTTTATCGTAGCTAGGCGTTTTTCCTTAGCAGTCTTTGCTGTAGCATTCTCGAACAGCCACAGAGCCTTGAGCTTTGCTTTCAAAGGCCCCATGATACCAACATCTAAGGGCTGGCAAACCGAGGTTGCATTCTTAGGTAGTGGCTGGAGCACAGACATAAGCTCGTCTGACACGATTGCCTTGGACTCACCCGAGACATGGCACTTTAAGTTATCTACGAGTAGTAGAGAAGAGCGTGTAACGTGCTGCTGCAGTAGTGAGCGTAGGTAAAACTTCCATACGCGGGCATCCATCCACGCTTTAGTCTGAACAGTATACATATGTCCTAAAAACCATTACCGTAACCCCCGTCAGTTAGTAAATAACAAACATAAATAATAAGATAGAATAAATATGTACCGTCGGGGTATGTAGGCAGCTCTTCTCTCTCGATAATGCCGTTTTGCTCTCCACGCAAAATGAAGAGCAGTGGAAGCTTCACGCCATCCGCGCGGATAGTGCATACAGCCGTCAATCGAGCGGAATGCTTCTGTTGAGCTGTAATAGCTGAAGACTGACCTCTCTCGGATAGTATCTTGCCCGGCGGTGCGTCGAAGTAAATCCCAGTTTCGTCACAGTTTAAAACTTCGCTTGCAGCATAGCTATTGTACTTAGACTTAAAAAGTTTAGCGAAACTGTCCTGTACTTCTACCAAGTCTTCCAGTTTTTCCTTAAAATAAAAAATCAAAATGATCAAATTAGATCAGTTCCATACAATTTATAAGTCAAAGCACTACCTTTAAACCGTGCGGTGTGCGCTGCACGAAGCCATGCCGATAGGCAAAACGTCGTAGTAACCTTTGTAGAGACGGATACGCAGTATATTCGTCCTTCTTGCCCTTCAAGTAGTCCTCCAGCCACTCTGATTGCTCCTCTCGAATGTACGCGGCCATTAGAGATGCAGTAAGCGGCAGGGATTCGCATCGTGTCTCCTTCATAAAGGTGACGAGCATAGCGCTAAACGGTATTATCTCGCGGCGACCTGGTGCCCGCGACAGGGTCTTCTCGCTGCCTTTAAACGCAAAGATATCGTCTTCGCTCTTCCTCCATGACGTTAAAGTCCATCGAGGGATTTTTTGAGACGTGGCAGCCTCGCGCTGACTTAAACCCTGTGTTGCTATAAGAGCATGTCGTTTCTTCTTCATTGTATAATGCATCCGACGCTGTTTAGGCTCCGCGTATACCTCGTCAAGTAGGTCTGCAATCGCCACGATTTCTGGTGGTGAAGGAGGCTCAGGTGGGGGCTCCGACCGGCGTTCGGACTCGAACTCCGAGGTGGTTTCAGCTACACGTACCGCCTCCATTTTATTAAGTGACTGGTGCAGAATAACCACTGCAGTTCAGCTGTACAATGTGGCGTTTTAACTGTTTTGATTGGCTTATTTGGTAGATTTGCAAGTGGCAGCTATGACCTGCGCCCGTTTTACGTTGAATTTTAATGGCAGTTGCATTCTGTCCGTCGGTGTATGGCAATTAGTGAGTAATGGAGTATGTCGTCGGCGCTAGATGTGAAAGACGATATAGCGACGGCAGCAGACGCACTACAGATAAATTGTACAATGTCCAAGTTAAAGTCGCCAAAGTTAGATTGCCGGAAGAGTTACCGTATGCGTCGCAGTATGGTAATCAGTCCAACGACATTGCCTGTTTCAATTTCAAGGTCGACAAAAGAAGTAGCATACGTTCGCATTCGCCATAACGAGCGCGCATATCAAGTTGTGTTGTCGTCAGCTGAAAAAATATTCGTACGCGAAGGCGATGCTGGAACCCCTTCTAGACCATTTGTCACATTTGTCAAGTGCTGACTTCTATCAAGCGCTCAGTGCGCGGAAAGAAACCATCGGGTTGGGGTTAAAATGCGAGAAGGCCGGTGCCGTCAAATATGGACCCGATGGAGATATGATAGTGAAAGTGAATCAACCCTAAAAGTTGATCCTATAGAGGCGATGAATACGGTGAAGCTAATGCAAAAAAAGAAAATGAATCCGTGCACAATGATGAGTCCACAGATGATGACAGCGCGCCAGACGATGACGTCCTCCCGACCCAAACTACGCAACCCGCTCAAAATGAACCGGAGTGTGAGCCACCGTCGTCTAAAAAATAAGGACCTGGCAGGGACGAGTGAGGTATCGATAAAGAAAAGCTTTCGTACCCGCGAGGAGTCAATAGAGTTTGAGTCCACGGCAGAGACGACTGCGCGGCAGGTAGATATTATTAATGTACCAAAACCCAAACGCGGGGGGAAACCAAGAACCCAACTCAATCAGTTGAAACTATCACGAGGGGCAGATCGACTAGCCGTGCACACGTACCCAAGCAATTTAAGGGTATCGTTGAAGGAGCTTTTATCTTGGGCAAGGAACACCCCAAATTTGAAGAATGTACTGAAGCTGATGGAGAAGTATCCTGTTCGGCTGGAAGACCCTTACCAACGAGTCCGTTCGATGGAGTGTCAATGGGAAGTTGTACGGCCGTCGGACTACATGCACACATTTGTCATTCCTACTGATTTAGCTAGATCGATGCAAGCACTGACCACAGCAACCAAGGTAGACCAGGCGTGTCCTAACAGTCTCGGCAGGAAGATAAAGAAACAAGGACTCAAGAGCGACGTCGTCATCACCATCGACCCCAAGCTCTGGAAGTTCAGCTGTTAAGGTCACTTTTCTGTTATGGTTGCCGTTGGAAGGTTGCTGTAGACTTAGAGTTGCTAAATGAGGGTTGCTTTAAGCAAAGGTTTGAAACAGGCCAATTGTCTTGTCCGGCTGTGGGGCAGGTCGTACAGCTGCACCGTGCTGCGCTGCGTCGTTCGTGTCTGGCAGCCGATGACTCACTGAAATGTACTCTTCTGTTGGCCGACAGGAACCACTTAGTTGCTGCGCCGGATCGTCCACTCACGTGTCCGCTCCTATTTATATTCAGGTAGCTACTAGCCGACTTGCTAATACTACTTCGAGTCCTTCTACGAATTCTCACACGTCCGTCTCACACTCACGTACGTCTCCTCGCTCACGTACGCTTCCTTGCTCACGTCCATCTCACACTCACGTACGTCTCTTCACTCGTGTACGTCTCCTCGCTCACGTCCGTCTCGCAATGCCTCGTCAACTTGCCGCACTCGTGTACGTCTACTCGCTCACGTCCGTCTCGCACTCGCCACTTGTGTCTCACGGCGCAAGTTTCCAACTGAGCCAGTCTCGCGGTCGTCGCACGCTCTTAAGTGAGCCCAAGATCTGACGTGCTGGCTGACCCAGTGGTACTGCAATGTCTCTCACTTCGTTCTGGCCCCCTACATTTCGCATCCAAACGGCCGTAAAGCCGCCCTCTCCAGTTCTGCCCGTCCGGTCTTCCATGATCGCGGAGTCGGACGTGAACCACCTGTGCTGCCGATCCACCGTTGGACCATCTGCGTCGTGGCCCACACCAACCGCTGATTCGCTACACACCCTCCTCCAACGCAGAGTTCTGCCGGCTGCAAATAACTCGTCATAGACACCGCTGGACACCCAGACGTTGTCGCCGTTGCTGAGACTGCATCGCCCTTCTTGCAGCGGTCGCAGCGCATACTCGAGCACATAGTACCCGGCACTGTTACGTCGCTTTCGTCTTCGAACTTCCACCAAAGGTCCACTCGACTCTCGCAGCTCCATCTCGTCTTCAGCTCCTCTTGCTTTCCTCTTTC
Source organism: Phytophthora infestans T30-4 (assembly GCF_000142945.1). Taxonomy (NCBI): domain Eukaryota; phylum Oomycota; class Peronosporomycetes; order Peronosporales; family Peronosporaceae; genus Phytophthora; species Phytophthora infestans. The sequence goes on from NW_003303731.1 coordinate 802,872, forward strand.
GGCTTCCAGCAGCCGTGGCTGCATGGACATGAGCCGTCGTTGCTCCAGCAGACGCTCCTGCCGTCTCGACATTGACGTCACGCCCGCCTTGATCCTCGGGCCGGTGGTCTTCTTGATCTTCATCGTCTAGCTACTCCACAATGTCGTTTGCCGCCCGCTTCAACAGGTTTACCGGGTAGTGATACGAAATTAGGAATGACACGTGAGCTATAAATCGCTCCGCCTCGCCGTCCTGATCCTCGCGCTCGATCAAGAAGTTCTCAAACCCAGCGGGCTCAATGATCTTCATTGGCCCTGCCCACTGATGAACAAATTTCGTCGACTTAGGGCCTCTGGGAGGCCGATACATCCACACTCGGTCGCCTGGCGGGAACTCCCGCCGATTCCTCACGTTGCGGTTATAATACCGCGCCTGTCGTAGCTGCTCACGTACCCGTGCACGCTCCGCTGCCACATGACTCCGTTTCAACGCCACCAACAATTGCCGGTGATACCCCGACAAATCTCCTGCTTCCGTCACCTGTGCCCGCTGTAGTAACTCGTTCGGGCTGCGCAGTCTTCTCCCCATCATGAGCTCGTTCGGGGAGTCGAGTGATGCCCGGAGTTGTACGCATACACTGCAAAAGAAATCCACTCCGCCTAATCGTTCTGCGCGTCGGTCTTCATGTAGGTGGCAACACAATCTTTCCAAGTGCAGTGAAACCGCTCCACGAGGCCGATCATCTGGGGCCGGTACGGCACCGGATTGATCTGCTGTGCCTGCAGCAGCATCACGAGCTGCTCAATCACTCGTCCTGCCAGCTCCGGAGCTCCATCCGTCAACAACTCTCGAAATACACCAAACTTTAACACGACCTCGTCCATGATAAACTTGGCCACGTTCTCGGCCGTGTGGTTCTTCACCGCCTTCGCCACCGCGTAGCGCGTCACATACTCAACAGCCGCTATGACGTACCGCTGTCCTCCACCTGCAACCGGTAAGGGTCCCGCGACGTCAAGCGCCCAACGATCACCAACGTCTCCGCCTCTGATACTCCGCAACGGGGGATCTACTTCGCGCGGCTTTGCCTTGCGGCTACCGCACTCTTGACAGCCACGCACCCATTTCTTCACCTCTCTTCGCAAGTCTGACCACCAGTAATGCTGCGCGATCCGCTCGTACGTATGGGGCGCTCTAAAGTGACCCGCCCATATCATTAACGACCGGAACCTGCATCACCGTCGTTTCCCATTCCGATACCGTCTGCTCTCCCGAAGGTCCTTGAATAGGGTACACCCGTTCGTTCACTTCACCAACCGCCGCTCCGGACTCCGACTGCTGCTCGTGCGCATACGGCGTCGTTGTGCTTCGTCGTCCACCGATTTCTCCCCTCTCTACCGCACGTGCTTCTTTCCGTCGCGCCGTCACCTCCGCTGGTTCAGCCTCATTACCTCTTTCTCCTCGCTCGCCCGACTTGGCGAGTACCCGCGACGCAACTGGTTTCGCCATAGTCGCCGCTGGCCACTTCGCTCTTGCGTCTCGTCGCGCTCTCAGCCCACCCGACCACTTCGTTGCCTTTGGACCGGCAGCGACTGGTACATCAAATCTCACCTTGCGCTGCACCAGTCGTTTCTTCTGACTACTGCCGGTGACTGCGCCCTCTCCAGCACCGCGTCGTTCGGCACCAGGCTCCACTTCCCCAGATTGCTCAGCACCCTTCGTTGCCACGGCTGATACTCGTTCGTCACCCCTCGTTTTGACTCGCGCTGGTTTCACCGCCGTCTCTGCAGCTACTTTCCGCGCTCGTCCATCGTCTTTCAAGTCGGCTCGCTTCGGGTTCACCGCCGTCTTTGCAGCTACTTCCGGTGCTCGCCCATCGTCTTTCAAGTCGGCTCGCTTCGGGTTCATTGCCGTCTTTGCAGCTACTTCCTGTGCTCGCCCATCGTCTTTAGGTTTGGCTCGCGGCGGGTTCATTGCCGTCTTGGCAGCTACTTCCTGTGCTCGCCCATCGTCTTTAGGTTTGGCTCGCGGCGGGATCACTGCCGTCTTGGCAGCTACTTCCTGTGCTCGCCCATCGTCTTTAGGTTTGGCTCGCGGCGGGATCACTGCCGTCTTTGCAGCTACTTCCTGTGCTCGCCCATCGTCTTTAGGTTTGGCTCGCGGCGGGTTCACTGCCGTCTTAGCAGCTACTTCCTGTGCTCGCCCATCGTCTTTCAAGTCGGCTCGCGGCGGGTTCACTGCCGTCTTTGCAGCTACTTCCTGTGCTTGCCCATCGTCTTTACTAGCTGACTTACCTGCCGCCGCCGATTGCGTGGCCTCCAGGCGTCTTTTGGCTGCTCGCGTGAGAGGAGGCGCCGTCACCACCGCTGGCCTCGTGTCACCACGACCACGCACCTCCGTCTCCGCTAGAGCCTCGCCCCGCATCGGCGGCTCCCAACTTACCGTCATCTCCGTTGCTGCCGCCTCCGCTCCCGCCCGCTGACCATCGTCGCCGGCCGTCGTCGCCACCATCCGCTCCGCACTCGGCAATCCGTCCATTGGAGTAGCCGCTTCCTCCGTCCTCGCGGCCACGCCGACCGCCGCACCTACCTCCGATGCTAATTCATAGGCAGATCCACGTCGTCTTGCTTGCCGCCGTCTGCCTACCGCCGCTGCAAGCTTGACCGGCGCCCTGGACAAGGCGTCAGCCACCACATTGGTACTGCCCGGCCGGTACTCGACCTCGAACTCAAATTCTTGCAGCGTCAAAGCCCAGCGGTGCAACTTGCCCGTCAAATTTGGGCTAGTCATCAGCCATTTGAGCGCGGCATGATCGGTCACGATCACGAAAGCCCTTCCGTACACGGAAGGCCTAAACAACTTGATGGCCCAGACGACTGCCGCACACTCCAGCTCCGTAATTCCGTAGCTGCCCTCCGCCACACTGTTCACCTTGCTTGCGTACGCGAACGGTTGCCACCCGCGACCGCGATCCTGCATTAGGCACGCACCGAGCCCTACCTTACTAGCGTCCGTCACCAGACGAAACGGCAACTTAAAGTTGGGGTAAATAAGCAGCGGCTTCGTCGTCAAGATCTCCTTCACACGCTGGAACGCCGCTTCTTGGGCGTCACCCCACTCCCACTCCGCACGCTTCCGCAGCAACTTCGTGACTGGAGCCATCAATGATCCAAATCCCGCAATGAACCGTCGGTAATAGCCGGCCAGATGTACGAACCTCTTAGCTTCCATGGCGTCCACTGGCCGTGGGAAGTCGCGTACTGCTGTCACCAACCGTTCCAGAGGCCGAACACCTTCAGAACTGAGCTCGTGGCCCAAATACTTCATCCTTCGCGTGGCAAAGACACACTTCTTCAACTTCAGCGTCAGTCCCGCCGCCGCCAGCCGCTCCAACACACACGCTACTTCGACAACATGTCGCTCGATACCACCACGCGTAAAAACAACAATGTCATCTAAGTACACTAGGCAGGTCATCCACGTTAGCCCACGCAGAACACTGTTCATTATTTGCTGATACGTGGAGGTCGCGTTCGTTAATCCGAACGGCATCCTCACAAACTGATACAAGCCTTGCTTCGTAGTGAACGCCGTCTTAGGCCGATCCGCTTCTGCCACTCGTATCTGCCAGTAACCAGCCTTCAAGTCCAGCGTCGTGAACAGCACCGCACCTCCAAGTGCCTCGATAGTCTCATCAATTCTGGGCAACGGATATACGTCCTTCTTGGTCACTTTGTTGAGCGCCCGATAATCGATGCAGAATCTCACTTCACCATCCTTCTTCTTGACTAACACCACAGGAAACCCCCAAGCTCCTTCTCCCTCCTCGATGACACCGGCGTCTAGCATCTTCTTTACGTTGGTGGTGACCACGGGGTCGTCCGTCTGTGCCAACCGCCGCCTCTTCAACATAATCGGAGCCGAGTCGCCAGTTTCGATATGATGCTCGACATTCAAGGTGGTTGCCGGAGGGCAATCGTCCATGTTTTCCGTGGTTCCACGATAGGTCCGCAACAACTGCATCACTAACCGCCGACTGCCCTCGTTTGTCTCTCCAATCTTTACGGCATCCTCGTTAGCTAGTGCGTATCGACATCACCCAATTCACTCAACCAAGATAGGACTCGTTCACGCTGCAATTCTCCGTTTACTGCCAGTACCGTCATTTCCTCATCTACAGATATCCACTTGCCTAATTCCTTCTTAGGTGGCAGC